>NC_070614.1:50930000-51252916 GCF_027172205.1 Podarcis raffonei | reverse complement strand
GGAACATACCCTTGAGGTGAGTCCTGCCCCACCTTTGCAAAGGTAGGATTTAAGAAAGAAAAAAACACCCAAGATATTATTGGCAATTGTCCTTCTTCCTTTGCTAATGTTCCTCTGATGGGACGGTGTTGTGGACCTCCATTCTGCCCCGCTTGTCTGTGCCTCCCCAGGATATGGAGGCTGAAGGGAACCACTTGGTTTTCAGGTGCACTTGGACCTCCTGTGATTCCACCCATGGGTGTAACATGGTGCTCTCCGCAGGTCTGTGCAGAGGAATCCATGTGGGAGATCCTTCGGCGGTACTTGCCCTACAACGCCCATGCAGCCAGCTATACGTGGAAATACGAACGCGTCAATCTAGACATGGATAAGAACCTGCAGCAGAACAACATTCCGGACGAGGATGAGGAATTCTACAATCTCTACATGGACGCTGATGCCTTCACCCCAGCCATCCTGCTCTACTTCAACGATGACCTCACTGAGCTCTAGGTAACCCCAAAATGGAGAAGGAACTGGTCCCATCTCCAGCCATGCTGCCCCACACCCCAGCAGCCCCTCATCTAGCTTGCTTATTTATAAGAATATTTATAAACCACCAACTCGTTTAAAAAATGCATCATGTGCAATAAAACCTTTCAAAGGCTGTAAAATTCTAAAATCATAAGATGCAGAACAAATGACCAACACTGAGTCGAATTAGTTCCCTAAGAAGGCTTGGTTAAACCAGATCAGCAGGGAAAACAAGCTTCCTCCATCTTCTCAAGGGGCTGTCACATGGAAGATGAAGCAAGCTTGTTTTCTCCTGCTCCAGAGGGTAGGACTTGAACCAATTGATTCAAGTTGCAAAAAAACGAAATTCCAACTCAACACCAGGAAGAACTTTCTGACAGTAAGAGCCGTTCGACAGTGGAACGGTCTCCCTCGGATGGTGGTGGACTCTTCTTCCTTAGAGGTTTTTGAAGCAGAAGTTAGATGGCCATCTGTCATGGATGCTTTAATTGAGAGTCCTGGATGGCAGGGGTTGGACTAGATGACCCTTGGGGTCCCTTCCAACTCTACAGTTCTATTTTAGGTGCTTGCCTGATTTCGATAGTTCCAAAATACAGGTGAAACTTGAAAAATTAGAATATCGTGGAAAAGTTCCTTTATTTCAAGAATTCAACTTCAAAGGTGAAACTAATATATGAGATCGACTCATGACATACAAAGCGAGATATGCTTCTACTTCTTGGAGGTCCAATCTTGCTCGATTTGCAATCCTTGTTTTGCTGATTTCCTTGAATATTCTAATTTTCTGAGATGGTTACATTTGGGGTTTTCATAAGCTGTAATGCCATGATCATCGCAATGATAACAAATCAAGGCTTGACATATCTTGCTTTGCATGTCACGAGTCCATCTCATATATTAGTTTCACCTTTCAAGTTGAATTATGGAAATAAAGGAACATTTCCACGATCTTCTAATTTTTCGAGTTTCACCTGTGTATTCATTTATCTGATTTATGCTTCACCTTTCCTCCAGAGCTCAAGGTAGCATGCATGGCTTCCCCCTCCCCATTTTATCCTCCCAATAACCCTTGTGAGGTAGGTTAGACTAAATGGCAGGAAAGAACCAAGGTCACTCTATGAACTTCCTCATTGAGTTGGGATTTGAACCCTGGGCTCCCAGGTCCCAGCTAGGGTTGAGCAATATCTGATTTTCAGCATCTTAATATATCACCAACTAAATATCTCGATATAGCCATATATCACAATGTCCAAAATAAAGATGCAACTACGTAGAGGTGTTGGCTGGCTTCACGTTCTTCCTGCATTGTGATTTTTGCCAGGGCCTGCTCTTGTGATTCGCTGTCCCCGGCATGCGGCAGAGGTTGCAGGAATCGAGAGAAGCATTGTCTGGCTTCACAGACTTTCCCACATTGTGATTTTTGCATAGCACACACATTCCCTTACAACTCATCAAGGCAGCTTAGTTACTCAGATAGGAGACTTACTGGAATACTGAGGAAAGAACCCTGGGAGGAGGGTGAATAGTGGAAGGAGTCTACATTTGGGGGCAGGAGGGTTGTCGCCCTTCCTCTGCTAAAAAACCTTTTGAAAGAATCTGTGAGAGCTTCAGTAAATGTGTTTCTCAGTCAGAAGAACACCCCCAGATTCTGTGTTTGCAAAGAGGGCACACCCTGCTTTTCCTCCATTGATCAGGAAGGCGTTTCCTCTTGGCCCACCTTGGAACTGGTTACCCAGAAGTCAGCAACAGAGATGGAAAATGGCGTTTGTGAAAATTCACTCTAGACTTGAGATGATGAAGCTGCTGTATTTCAGGGAAACTTTCTGGATAGGAGGTGCCACAGAAAAATTAAAGCCTTTTATACAAAGCGGACACATTGCTAATATTGAGGGAGAAACGGGAACATGAGAGTCAACATGGGCTTGATCCAGTATGAGGCCTGTACAAGGGCACTCTTGGGCCAGTTGTCCCACATGCCTGGAGTTTGGTATTTGCTGGAAATGAAGGTGTACCAAAAAACGATAATTTCACATGAATGGACTCCTGGAAAAGGATTTCACCAACCTAGACTTAGGAGCAGTTTAGGACGTAGCCACTAGATGTCAGCAGTGGCGCATCAAGCAGCCATTTTGAGGTCTGTACCGCAACCCTTGAAATGGTTTTAAATATAGAATAATGACTCTAACATTCAGTGGTTGATTATTCTGCAGGGTCATAGCCAATGGGAGAAGCACTGCTGCTGCTTTCCCCTATTCATTTGGAGCAGGACACATGCACCTCCACTCGCCTTTCCCCACAGCCTTTTGAAATTCAAACTTTGTTATTAAGCTTACTAACATCCTCTGGCTGGGTTTTTTAAAAATTTGTTTTTGTTAAAGATTTTCTTGGTTTACAAAAATACATGCCTTGTCTCTTTTTTTCCAGGTTGTGCAGTCTTCCTTACAAATCAGTTACATTTGTTGTGAGACATTAGTGATGGGGAAGAAGAGGGGGAAGAGGAGGGGTGGGGTGGTGAGGCTTATTTTGTATAGTGTATGTGTGGCGTTTTGGGCCAGCGTCCACTGGGTAGGTTCTCTTTCTATTTTTCTATTGCATTTCCTTGGCAGTGAGAGGTATTTGGGGGCAGGGTGTGGTTGGTTGTCTGTGGTTGTCTGCAGTGGGGTTTGTCTGCATTTTTGAGATGGGGAGGGCTTGTTGGGTCATGTAAGCATCTTCTGGCTGTTGAGACTGGGGAGTCCTGGGCTCAAATCTCCACTCAGCCATGAAGCTCAGGGTGACCTTGGGTCAATTGTTTTATCTCAGCCTAACCTACACCACAGGGTTGTTGTGAAGGTTATAGGAGTAGAACCATGTAAAGTCACATTGAGCTCCCTGGAGGACAGGCATGATAACAATGTAATAAATAAAACACAGACTCTGCAGTAGTCTTTGCCAACCCGGTGCCCTCCAGATGTTTTGGGCTGCAGCTTCCATCGGCCCCAGCCGGAATGTGCTAGCTAAGACTGATGGGAATTGTAGTCCAAAACATTTGGAGGGTACCAGGTTGGAAATGCTAATGTAGAGTCGATACCTTTATTATGGCACAAAAAGGAGACTAATTACAATTCCAGCATCTTCTATAATACTGCTGCATTAGCTGGGGTAAATGGCAAAAATTCTCCTCTCCCACAAATCTGGAAGCACTGTGGTTTGGGCTCAAATGATTTAATATGTTGAGGGAGCCAATACCTATTATCAATACCCTGGTTATCAGAGCCAAACATGGTTACAAACTTTCGAGCTCAGAATTCATACACAGACAGCACAATCCCGTATGTGTTTACACAGAAGAAAGTCTCTTTAGGATTGCAGGAGAAACCTGCTTTATCATCCTGCAGATACAAAAGAAACCTGTATTTGTAGAGAAGCTAAATCTGTATTCACATGTGCTAATGGAAAAATGATTTCTGTTCCCAGAATGTCCACTTTTTTCATAAATAGAAGTTGGGAAGATAGTGACCCTTCTCTCAGCTGAGAGTATGATTTTTCTCCCTTTCTGACGCCTCCATAATTGCCACCATGCAACACAATTTGTGTTTCTTTTCTCTCATATGGAAAAGAAGTCTCAAGTTATTTAACTGCTTTTTAAAAGACAGTTCTTCAGCTTTGAAAAGACAGAATTTAAAATGCACGTAATTGCTGAAAGAATTCCCAGCTCATCCAGATCCCCTAAGTGCTTCTTCTAGTCAAGAAGGTGTTATGTTGCTTCTGAAGTACTCTTTGTCAGACCTCTGAAGGAGATGACTGTTTTTTGGGAAGCAGCCACTCTGGACACCTCTTTCCCTTTATGTGCTTTCGCTGTTCAAGCATGCTGCGTCAAGGTTGCTAATCAAAAAAATAGTTCTTAGCTAATTGTTGAGAACTGGATGGAACACACACAGAGAGAAAAGGAAATATCAAACACCAGTCCTGGAATATGGGGGTAGGAACATCTGTGGATCATGCGGGGACATCCAGTGCGGCAGAAAAGGAAGCGCTTAGAGCTGAGTCAAGCTAGACTCGGGGGATCAGGGAGGCCTGTGGTGAGCCATAACCCCTCCAGTGAGTGCACTTGTGTGATAATTGCTTTGGTGGGAGAGAGAGTAACAGCTGGGCTCCCTGCTTGCTAACCTGTGTCTGTAGGCAAAGTGATGATGGTGCTGTGTGTGTGTGTGTGTGTGTGTGTGTGTGTGTGTGTGTGTGTTGCTGGGAGATCTTGCTTTAGAAGAAGAGCATGACAGAACTCAGGGGAGGCTATTGAAAAAGCAAACCCAGCCTCTTAGCTTCTAAAGGCCACAGCCTACCCAGTCTCAGATACTTGGGAACGCTTGCTTAGTGCTGGAGGCCTATCAGAAATGGAAGAACCATAGATGACACCTATGCTTAGCACAAAAGAAATGTAAGGAATTCACCGGCTGCCAATTTGCTACGTGGCCTGGTTCAAGGTGTTACTAATAGTATATAAAGCCCCAAACCGTTTACCTGTGAGATCACCTTCTATGTCCACACGACTGCTTGGATCAGCAGAACTGGCACTGTTACAGGTGCCACACAATATTTGTTCCTCATCTGTAAGAAATGGATCTTTTAGTTGGCAGCACCCACAATTTGGAACTTCCTGCCAATTTATTGTACCCTTTTTTTCTCCTGCTAAAAACATTTTTTGTTAGAAAGGCCTACCCAGATACATTGAATTTTGATATGTTTTCAGTTTAGCACTGATTTAAATGTTTTAAGCAGTTGTTTTTAATGGTTTTAACCAATAATTTTACTGTTTTATTCTTTTTGTAAACCGCATTGAGGTTTTTTACAATCAAGTGGTGTGTGATTTTTTTGAAATAACGAAAAAACCGTTTCCTTGGAAATTTGCATACTGAGCCAGAATAATTTAAAGTGTACTTTGAGCCAAATAAGCATTAAACACACCAACCCCAAATACATTATGCAGAAGCAGGTTCTGCTGCTATCAGTGCAGCTTCCTTTCATATGATGTATTTATGATTGGGATCTCCATCCCTCTGAAGACTGATTAATTTCTTGTAGTGTGTTTTCAAAAGCCTTTCTCCTGTTGCTATCCTAAGATGTTCACAACAATAAATTTCACTTAGAAACCAGGAAACAGGAACTTGCAAATCCATACAGATATTTTAGATATATACATACAACGACATACAACCCCAGAGGGGGCATTAAAACAGAGCAACCGCCCCCACCCCACCCTTACTGTAAGAAAATAGCATTGGACGCAAATACGGCACAGAATACAGAGGGAAGTTTCACATTTTGGAGTTTCCTTTGGGAAGTTAATTTTATCATTTAGAATATGTTGGGGGGTATTAAAAGGAAAACCACAGTTTGCAAGGGAGGATGAACCAAAGACTGACAGGTGTCAGAAAGGAGAGGTTAGAGGAAGGATAACAGGAAGGAAACTAACTTTGGATTTTGCACAGTGCTACACCAGCTGGCCTCAGGACTCCAGCTGTCTTTCCCAATAGGCACCCTGCGTGCTCCTCACAGTAAGCTGCCTGAGCATCTTCCTGCACCACTTTCCCACTGCTCCTTATGGTTACTGGTGATCCTGTCTCGCTCCTCACAGTCTTCAAAAACTGCACCTGCATGTGGTGCCTGTGCCAAAATGAAAACAAACAAAAAGCATTATATATACACAAACAAGCTGGCACGCTTGGAGCAGCAACACTGTTGAGTGAAGTGATGGTTCTGGAAGGGTGCATCCCAGGCCAGGAACCAATAATAATAATAATAATAATAATAATAATAATAATAATAATAATTTATTTCTACCCTGCCCATCTGGCTGGGTTTCCCTAGCCACTCTGGGCTGCTTCAAAAAAATAAAATACATTAAAATATCAGTCAGTAAAAACTTCCCTAAACAGGGCTGCCTTCAGATGTCTTCTCAATGTTATATACCGTAGTTGTTTATTTCTTTGACATCTGATGGGAGGGCGTTCCACAGGGCAGGCGCCACCACCAAGAAGGCCCTCTGCCCGGTTCCCTGTAGCTTTGCTTCTCGCAGAGAGGGACCTGCCAGAAGGCCCTTGGAGCTGGACCTCAGTGTCTGGGTTGAACAATGGGGATGGAGACGCTCCTTCAGCTATACAGCCCCCCAAGGCACACCTGGCCTGCTGGTAATAAGCCTGAAAGTATTTGCTGCAGATGCTCTTACACCTAACTTCCTGGAGTTGTAACAGCAAATGTATGAGCTGAGAGAGGCAACTCTGATCCAGGAGTCCTCTCGGGGTACCAAGTCAGGGTGGGTGGGAGACATAGGAGCTAACTCCTAGGGGCAAAGGTCCCTTCAGCCCCAATAAAATAAAAGAGGAGCCCACCCTCCGTCCAAGTTGATGGACATTGCCATTCAAACGGTGTGTCTTGTGATCAGTTTTGCACGTTGGGACTTACCTGCCCCCCCTCCAATATTTTATTCAAGTTTGCACCCTTGGTGGGAGGGATGGTTTGCACTGTCTCTTGGTCACTTTGTCTCCACCTACAGTTCTCCTGATGCTTTCCTGCATCCATCTTGCTTCCTGATTATCACACTTTATATGAGAGGAAGTGAAGCAGGTTTTGCAAGCTGTGTGTGTGTATAGGTCGCCTGGTCAGAAGCATCCCAGACCCTGAGATTACTGGGTCCAAACCTGAAACCTAGGGGTGGCCCCCAGTGATGTCAGGGAGAGACACCCCTAGTTATATCACAGGGCAGCCCCCAGAGATATCACAAGGGTGGGCCCTGGAGATGGGAGTAAATTGGAAGAGGGGGAACAGAGGGCAGACACCTCCAGAGTGCCTATATGCTATAATTTGAAGCCGGACTGAAGTTTGCAAGCTGCATGCACAGTCTTCTTAATATACATTTATTTAATTAAAGGAGCTCTCGCCCATCTGGAGTGGCCCAGGCAAACCTGGAAACATCATGTCAGAGCTGGAGACCTGGCAACCCAAGGGTACGCTACTATGCCAAAGAGCAGAACGATCCAGAATTCTGTGGCCAAGCACCGCAATGTGGCTGTGGTCGTGTTCCTGTTGGGCCTTGCAGTCTGTAATATTTCTCGGTCCAGCAACAGACACCGAGAATGAGAATGAGGAGTAACTTTATTAAAAAGCTTTATTCAGAGGTGCCGCTAAGACCCTCTTTTAGAACTGGTACTCAAGGCCTAAGGAACAGGCCAGTTCATGTGACTCCAGGGCAAGTCGTCAAATTGCCAATGGACAATTAACATGAAGGAAGAGCCAGCAAATTACAAGCTCTGTCATTGCACAATTCACAGGACCATATGCCAAAACTCTTCAGGCAACATCTGGAGAGCTAGAGGTTAGCTGCCCCTGGTGCAAATGATACTAATCTAGGTGGGCCAATGGCTTGCCTCTGTATAAAGCAGTTTCCTCCATTCCGAACTGCTCTCTGTCCACATTTGCAGCCGCCGCATTGGGAACATGCCTCGCATTATTATTATTATTATTATTATTATTATTATTATTATTATTCCTCCCTCTGTCCCTTCTAGGGGGGTGGCATTAAGCTCTCCTCCCCCAGCTGTGACAGAGATAACGGGCATCTGTCTACTCCCATGCCATGCCAACAAGGCCACAGGCTGTCACATCAGGCCAGCTGTCCTTTCTGGATGGGTGCTGTCCCTGGTAGCTGCAGCAGAAGGAAAAAAGTATAAGCCTCTCTCCAAGCTCTGTAATTTGAAGGTTGACCATTCTCTTGTGGTGTGGTGCTGGCAGGTGCCATAACCTCAGGGAGGCTCGGACTTGTATAGAGAGCAGATGGACTTGCGACCGCTGTCCTCTGTCTGTGAAAAGTGAACCCTGCCCACTCTGCCTCGAAAGAACAGCTGCTCTTGGCCAATGATGCCTGGTTTTTCCTTTTTTCTTCTGCACTTGCAGTGCTTTTGTCTCTCCCTACACTGCCACCTGGTTGTGGCCCCACAGTTGTGGAATCCTGGCCAAAAGAGGCCTGTTTGGCTATGTCACTGCTGAACTTCTGCTGCACCGCAAAGGCATGGCCTTTCTCAGAGTGTTTGGTGGAGCAGTAATTTCCTGGTAGATTTTATCTGCTGTCTGGCAACCCTTATGCTGCAATCCTATACTGCGGCCTTGGTCAACCTGGTGCCCTCCAGATAGATACTACAGCTCCCATCAGCCTTAGCCAGCATGGAACTGATGCAGGGTCATTCGTTTCCCCACCCCCCCTTCATTTTTAAGTTTATTTTTTCATTTAATTTTTAATTCCATTGGCACAGCTGTGAGACCAGCACATTTTGGCCCCTGCTCTATTAGAACTTTTGCATCCCATATGGTCATTAAAATAACTTGTAATTACGACCGTGTACCTCATTAGACTTATTTCCTCCTCCCTCCCGATCCATTTCCTTTTTGTGTTGTGTCTTTTTATATTGCAAGCCTGGTGGCAGGGACAGTTTGGTTTTATTTTATTTTTAGTGATCCATAAGACACACTGAGAGCCCCCCTTTTTTTTGCCTGAAGAGCTGGATAAAAATTCTGTAAGCAAACAACTGGGCAGTGAGTCAAGGTCTTATTTCTGAGTAAACATGCAAGGGGTTGCACTTAAAAAATATATTTGTAATATTTTTACTGAGATTTATTACACTGTTGCATTTTTGTAAGACAAAGGCAGGATATGCTTATTTTTAAAAATGAGAGAATTGCTTGTGACCACATGGTCTCTCCTTCCACATGTTCATTCCCAAAAAACCAAACTTGTCCCTACGACTTTCTCCTCCCTTGTCTCTCATAAACCATTGCATGATTAGACACTGGTGTTGAATTCTCTGCTTTGTCTTTGACATATTTTCCTTCTTATAGTGTTGCCTGAAACGAGCCATCAAATGGTTAATGCTTAGTGACAGCCACTGTTTAAACTTCTGTGGTATGAGGTAGAGAATGAGGCTATGTGATACACTGGTTAGAGACCAGGTTCAAATCCCTGTTCAGCCATGGAGCTTGCTTGATGCCCTTTAGCCTTTCACCACCACCCTCTCAATCTAGCCTACCACACATGGTTGTTGTGAGTCGTGGGGAACTTACGCTTCCCAGGAGTGACGTCTCAATGCTTTCCACATGTGCTGCATCAGGAAGAATTTTGGGTGTCCCGTGGCAGGACACAGTCTCAAACAAGGATGTGCTCTCCCAAGTCCACATTCCCAGTATGTTAATGCTCCTGTCTCAGCAACTTCTATGCTGGCTTGGTGGTGGAAAATGGTAGGATCCCAAAGGATGTGCTCTATAGGGAGCTGCCTTCAGACACCAGGCCTGTCGGCAGACCATATGAAGGCTGGCAACATCACCCCCACAGTGTGGGAATCCCTTGCAGATGACCACAGCACCTGGAGACAGTCAGGTCACTGCTGTGGAAACACAACCTCAAGAGAAATTAACACTGGGAGGAGTGCAGAGAGAAGAAATGCCATGATGAATCTGTAACAGTGAAACTGTAACTAACGGCTTGACTTTACTCTCAAAGGCACACTCTTCCATCGTCTCCCAAGACAGACAGGTGCCGGCAGGTTGTTGTGAGGATAACCATTCTAGGCCAACCTTTAGCTCCTTGGAGGAAAGACAGGGTGTAGATTTAGTAAAATAAATGACTGGCTCCATGAGGTCTAAAGCAGTCACCAATAGCAGGCTGGCCTGCTGTGCAATGCCTGGTTCTCTCCCTGCTCTGTTGCGCCTACTCTAAACCCTTGACTATAAATGAACAGGATGGCTAATGCTTACATCCAATCAGTTGTGGGTTCTTATGAACTTTTAACATATTTCAAACTGGCCATCCTTTAATCTGGTAATTTTGGGGGGGGGGTAATGGCTCAAGCAGTCCGCAATCCAGTGCCTTGTGATGGAAGAGAAGACACACCAATACAGCTGTGGTTGAAGGAAACACTAGAGAATGTGACCTCTGACCTGGAAATCCTCCAGTGATTCTCATTTCCTAGTGAGCCAAAATTCCTAGGACCAGTTGCAGAGACATGCGGGTTATGGAAAAACAAATCTCCCCCAAAATCAGTTATAATTTTGCCAGAAGTCTTAAGACATTTGAGGATTTTGCCAAGAGGTGGGAGTGCTTGCTCTTGGTTTCTGAATGCTGGAAGGTGTCAATAAACCGCCTGAGGTCAGGGGAGATGAATTTGCAACAGATGCCACCTGCACTCTGATTTTCTGAATCAAAGTGTGTAATTCCTGTGTTTCCACAGGCTTTCACAGTGTGTGTGTGTGTGTGTGTGTGTGTGTGTGTGTATGTCAGTCACATTGTAATCAGCAGGGGAAAGGCCTTGAAAGATTTCTTCCCACCCCTGAGCCAAACAGCAGCAGTTCCCTTGAGGGAAGAGCAGGCTTGTGGGGTAATGAGCAACACATCTTTGACCCTCTTGAAAGACAAGATGCAGTTGTGTGTGTGAGCTGTTGAAATAAATTCTACATTTCCCCTATTAGTATCATGCTGCAGGTTCCTTGATAGGATTCCTGACACTTAACTGCATTGTGAAAAAACATCAAAGGCAGAGAAGAGACAGAAGGAAAAGGATGTTTTCCTTTTTTCATGCTGTTCCCTTGAGCAAGGAGGACCAAGCCACAAACAACTCAGGTCAAGATTCAAAAGGGATTTTTTCCCCTTCTCTGCAAATTTGTACTTTGTTCTCGTTGCTTCATTTTTAACCGGCAGGCGATATAATGCACCAATGTAGTGAAATTCCAAGTTTTAAATTCAGATGATGCTGGACCGCTTGATCCGTTCTTGTCCCCACCAGGAAGAGACATGCTCTGTATACGAATAAAAAAGGCCACTTTAATGTAAAATGGTTTTGATAGCATGAAACCTCCAAAGCTCTTCCTGGAGCATTGGCTTCCAGCATTGCCAGGCGAATGTTTCAACATGAGTGAATGGGATTGGCGCCCAAGCTCCTGGAGGGCTTCAGAGGGTGTTGCGTTAAATATAAAAGCCACATGGGGGATAACATTCGCTTGGCAAACGGTGTCTCCTGCAGGCACAGTTAGTCCTCTGTGGACGCTTGTAACTAGTCTACAGGGGAATAAGCTTAGGCTTAGGTTGAACACTTTCACTGGAGAGCGGCCATGTTTTAATAGCTGGGATTGCCCTCCAATTCTCCCCCCAAAAATGAAGTTTAGCCCTGCAAATAATTTAAAATAAGGGTACGACTGACCGCAATACTACTACCTTCACTGAGAGTGATTCAGATGTGATGCTGCATGATTTCAAACACACTTGCATGAAAAGAAGCCCCACCGTGAGGTCAGTGCAACTTTCTTTCAGGTGCCATTTCATGCGTTTTTGTTGTTTTTTTACTTCCAACAAAATACAGAGAGAAGAAAATTGACAAACTTGTTCTCTTCAAAATTGATTAGAAGGCTGATCAACTTTGCTACCGGGCCTAGTTCAGAATTACTGAGAATTCACCTGCAATTCGATTTCAATGTCAATAAAGGATTTTGGAAACAAGCATCATAGAAGCCTCCACTAAAGTATTTTGGGGTATTTGGATACTGCAAGAATAAGAGAATTGCCTCTGGAATAGTTTGTAAGCATTGTGTTTGTACACAATCCTTTGGCAAGGCCCTCATTCAGCAACAGGATCTTAACCTCAAAATTTCTCTTAAATATCTGGAAGTGGGTGGGTCGGGTCCAAAATTTCCCAGAATCATTTTTAAAAATGAAAGTCTAACGAAGACAGTTAAATAATATTTTTTTTTTAAATCAGCACAGATTTGTGTCTCATAAAAATGTGGGATGTGTGAAACCAACAGTGGTTTATTTTAGAAATGGATTTTTAAAGTGATACGAGCATTATACTTTTATATTGCTAGAATAGTGTAAGACTGAAGTTGGGGAAAATATGTTTTAAGTTTTTTTTTAATTCCCATGTCAGATCCAATGGGCAGAAGCAGTTATCCAGTAGCCCCCAACAACAGAGTTGATTTTTATTTTTAGTTTCCTTATGCAGGTAGGAGAACTCAGGTGAGTCAAACATTACACTTTGCAGGGTCAGTACCCTGACACATGCTTGGATTCAGTTTAGTTGGGTTCAAGGATATTGTAGGCTGAAGATACCTCAATAGCTGTAACTTCCTTTCATGGGTATTAGCTTGGTAGTGAACGACCTGCAATGTGAACTAGAATCTATGTAATGTGCAAATTTGCACTTCACTTGGGACTTACTTGTGATTGCAGCTTCAGTTCTTCACTTCTATCATGTCCCTTCCAAACTCCATCTTTTTGTGTGGGGTATTTTGCTATATGGAATGGCTCATGGACAGCTAGATTTTGCAGGCCTTATTTGTGCAGACAGGACAGTCTCACTTGCCCCAACATAACAGACACTAAAATGAGAGATTATCAGAGCCACCTGGTTTGGAAAAAAAATAAAGAATTGAGTCCTTTAAAACTTCCTATTGGTTCATCCATTATTATTAGAGGGTTTGAGATCAAAGGCCACAAATAAAAGGAAAGCTAACTTTTTCAATACTGTATTTTAAGTCTTAAACTCAAATTATCTAGATGCATGAGGCTTGTCCAAAAATAAAATGTGATAGCCATCCTTCATTATTATAAAATGCTTCCCCATTTTACTTATTAATTTCCCTTTAGTGGTGCATTCTTTCCCCATTTATAAAACAGGGAGAGAAAGTAAGGGCCACAATCCGTAAGAGAGGTATACGTCCTTACGCCCAGCGACTTTCTTGGGACTTCAACACTCAGTGTTGGATTGTGGCCATAATTATTTTCAAAATCAGCTCAAAAAAAAAATCCCCAACGTTTTGGTGAGAGAAGGAGGGGGGGAACCTTTGTAATCAAGGTATTTGCTAAAACTACACTTTCATACTAAATTGATTTACCCCAGTGGGGCAAACACAATAGGGTAAATTCGGGGGGGGGGAGTTTAAGGGAGCAAAATATATTTATTAGGATTGACTTTCCACACAGAAGTTAGGAAGGGGGGAAAAACCTTTTAAAAAACAAAACAGCACTCATCTAGAAAAAACAGTGAAATCCACTAATGTGAGCATGGATAAAATATTTTAATGAATTGCAATAATCAGTGGGGTTTTTCTTCTTCTTTTCTTCCTTTCTTGCCCTAGAGGAAAAGGAGAGAAATAAACCACTCCCTTCTGAAGTATTTAAAGTTAGAAGAAGAAGAAGAAGAAGAAAGGGGGGAGGAAAAAAACCACCCCTATTCTTTTTTTTCTTCTCTTGTGCTAGTAAAGCAGACACAGACACACACAAAAGTCATGGTCTTACTAGTATGGAACTAGTTAACCTTTAACAATTTTATGCTGATGTCATAACTGAGCATGAGTACTGATTAATCCAACCTTTTCTCTCTCTCTCTTCCCCCCTCCCTGTAAAAAATATTTTTATTGAGGGAGGTGGGGGGGAGAGCATAAGAAAAAAAGAAATAATTTAGAGCAGCCATCTTTGTTTTATGCAGAAATCTTGTCAGTTTCCCCCCAGTGCCAGGAATGTCTAAATATTGTTCATGATCACAGATCTTGGAGATTGAAAAGAAAATATAACAGCAAGAAGAAAAAGCCTTTATCTTTATTATCATTTTCGTTTTCTTGCATGTTTTTTCCCCCCTCTTAAATTTGGAGCTGATTTTTTTTTTTGAAAGGGGGGAGATCTTTTTAACCCTATGGAAGAGGGGGTTAAAATTAAGCCAGCCATTTTGTTTTTTGTTTTTTATATAGGGGGGGCCCTATATATTTTTTACCTCCTGGGGGGGTCTGTTTTAAAAATAATTTAAGGGCGGCCATTTTTGTTTCTTGGTCTTGTGGAAAATATTATCCTGAACTCCCCCCTCAGAATTTAAATATATCTTTACTCCCCCCTTCGTTTTTTTTAATTTTTTTTTTTTTAAAGAAGGGGGTCGAGGAAACATTTCCACGAAGGACAAAGTTGTAAAGAAGGAGAGTTGTTTTCATTCATGGGACTTTTTTTTTATTTTTTAACTGAGGTGATCTGAAGTGGGGGAGAGCTTTTTGTGTGTGTGAGAGGGAGAGAGGGAAGGGGGGTTGCCCCCCCTTCTGCTTTTCTCTTGTGTTTCCCCCACCCCCCTCCTCCAGCACCACCATGGCTTCCCCTCTGAGGGAGGACGAGGAAGAGGAGGAGGAGATGGTGGTGTCTGAGGTGGAGGGGGACGAAGACGAAGAGGAGGAAGAGGAGGAGGAAGAAGGAGCAGGGGACAACAGCCCAGGCGACATATTCCCGCCTGCTGTTCAGGCTGAGGAGGCTGCTCCACTGACACCGACAGCATCCACGCCGGCGGCAGCTGAAGGGACAGAGGCGCCTCCAGGTAAACAACACCCCTCCCCCCCCCAACCTCCCGGTCGCCCCTTTAATTTGACCCCTCAGGAGATTCGGCGCTATATTAACCACCACAAAAAAATTAGAAATCTGCCCCGCCGCCTTCGGAACTGGCGGGAGGGCGGTGGATTTGGGGGGGGAGGGGAGGGCGGCTTGTTTGTAAACAACTAACGGCTTTCGAACCCGCCGGGAGTTCCAACCCGCCGCCCTCCTCGCGCCAACCGCCCGCCCGCGAACCGCCGTTCCCCGCGCGCGCTGCCCAACGGCTTTGGAATGTTGAGGGACCCGGAGTTCCACCCCCCTCTTTTTTTTTTTTTTTTAGCCTCTCCTCCCCTCGGCCGTTGCCCTTCGCTGCAATGCCTCACCCAGCGCCGACTGCCCCTTGCCCGGCGGCCTTTGGGAACCTTTCCGATGGCGGGGGGGTGGGGTCGGGGGTCCACGTCCGAGCCAGCCTCCCCTCCCCCCCCTGCCGCCGCCGCCGCCGGCCAAACGGCTCGAGCGGCCGCCGAGAGTCCCAGTCTGCCTCGAAGGAGGCTGAGGAGAGCGCGTGGGGCGAGGGAGACCAGCGGGGCTGAGGTGGCGGGGGGGGGGGGCTCTTGTTTCAAATCACTCCTATTTAATAATAATAATAATATTCGACGCTTTCTGGAAGTTGTTGGGGAGCCCTGTTCCCCCGTTATTTGACACCCCGTCGCAGCTTTCCTCAGGGTGTGTATGGGGGGGAGGGCCGGTTTGTTTTGTAAACAGCCTCACCCTCTCCCCGTCCTCGACTTGGGTTTTTTTTTGGGGGGGGCGGTTATCTGCAAAGCACACCCTCATGTATACAAATAAATAAGAGAGAGAGATACTGCTCCCGTGAATTGTTGTTAAAAGGACCCCACTTTTTTTAACCTGATCCCCCTGTTTTTAGGGGGGGTTAGTGGGTGGGCACCCCATCTCTAGAGAATGGGAGCCATGTCAGTGTCACGTGAGGGAATAAGCCCCAAACTCCCTCATCCTCTTTGGGCCTGAGCGGCAAGAAGTTGTGGCAAGTGCAACTTTTTTGGGGGGGGTACACATGCACTGAGAGTGTTTATTCTTACGGTTGGCAGGAAGCCTGGCACAGGTGGCTGAAAGGGCTATGCATTTCGGATAAATGGGGTTGTGGGGGACGCCTTGTGATTTGGGGGTAGGGAATGTGAGGTGAGGCACATGTCCGAAAAGCGTGCCCTAGAGGTGATGGGAGCAGCTGGCTACTTGGTGGCCATATGCCAGTTTTGACAGGAGCAGAGAGGGCTGCCTGACAGCAGGGCAACAGGACTGAAGGGAGCGGAGAGGCCTGTGTTTGGGGATTATGAGAGGCAGGAGCCTCTTTGTAGTGGGGCCAGTGTCAGGATTGGAACAGGAGGCCTCTGTCGTTGAGGGAGTGGGCTTGGCAGACTTATGGTACTTGGGATGAAGATTTAGAAACTGCAGGGGCAGAACACTTTCTGTGAAAGTGTTCCGATTGGAACAAGGCCGATGTTTCATTGATCGGGGCCTATTGTTCATAGTATTACAGGCCCATTGATTGGAATCGGGTGGTAGTGGATGGCTCCGCATTGGAAAGGGACTCTGGATTCTGCGTGCGGATCAGGAGCCTTTGTTGCCTTTTGATCTTACAGAGTCAGTCATAATAATATTTATTCAGCCCCTGCATGTGTTTATTATTATTATTATTACAAAAATCAATAAAAACAGGCCCAAACCACAGATGATCATTCCAAGAAAGATGAATAAAAACGGAAGGTGAAGCACATACAGGAGAACAGTAAGGCCCAATCCGTGTGACAGGAAAGGCGGTTGGACCATTAAGCAGGTCTAGACATTGAGGGTTGCATATTGAAATGCAAGTTGGGTAACTTTGAGGCCAAATTGGTGATGTCAGGAGTCTAGCTCATAAGGCAGTATATATGGGGGGAATTCCTCTTGCATTTTTAAAGGCCTACACAGACTTGCCAAGACACATTCAGATAGCCCACGTAGTGGCTAGCAAGAGATACTTAAACATTAAAAACTATCACAACACTAAAAGGGTAAAGGACCCCGTCAGTTAAGTCCAGCCGCGAACGACTCTGGGGTTGCGGCACACATCTCGCTTTACTGGCCGAGGGAGCCGGTGTTTGTCCACAGACAGTATTTCTGGGTCATGTGGCCAGCATGACTAAGCCGCTTCTGGTGAAACCAGAGGAGCACATGGAAACGCCGTTTACCTTCCCGCCGGATTGGTACCTATTTATCTACTTGCACTTTGACGTGCTTTCGAACTGCTAGGTTGGCAGGAGCTGGGACCAAGCAACAGGAGCTCACCCCGCCGCGGGGATTCGAACTGCAGACCTTCCGATCGGCAAGCCCTAGGCTCAGTGGTTTAGACCACAGCGCCACCCACGTCCCATCAGAACACTATGTCTTACTTAAACTGATTATCTGCCCCCTCTAATTATCGGTGACCCTCTGGTCCTCTCTTTCGGTATTGTTAAGGATATCAGATAATTTACAGATGATGAAATTACTGGTACATGTGTTTAAACAAGGTAGGTTTGCTTGCTGGCTCGCTTGCTTCTGCTTTAAATATTAGTGCAGTATGAGCAAAGTGAGAAACAAAATGGCTTTCTGTCATACAAAGTTTACAATTTATTATGCTATGATAACTTGCACAGGAAATGCTTCTTTAGGGTTCATTTCTGCTGACACTGACAGACAATGGCAGTGACTTGTTTTATGGGGCATAGTTAATTCAAAAAGTGCTACCCTGTATCTTGCAGGAACAGGTAACAGTGTAAGCACAGGCTGGATATGAGTGTGCACAAGAAGTTCCTAAATACTTGATATGGTTATCTCACAAGTTGATGGACCCTTTCCACACTCTGACTGTGGCTGAGCAAATTGACCTTGCAGCACCTGCAGTTTTGCCATTTCTAAGAAAAGCTGGTTGTACGTACCGGCTTTCCAGAGTGATAGCAAAATGGGCGATTTGATCCTTGTAGAAAGGGTGCTACCTATCAACCTTTCTTTGATTTAATTAGATTGTGGACCCTCCAGCAACAGTTCCTGCTACTTTATGAATTAACTTTACCTGTCTCAAGCCCACACAAAGAGCTATAACCCTACATGTAAAATAATTTCTCATTGAAAACAACAACTGCATTTCTGAATATTCTTGGGAAAGGCCAGCTCCCCCCATTCTGTGGTTGGCTAATGTACAGCATATATCTTGACAGTGGAACAGCTACTTTGGTAATGGGAAACTGTATCAGAGCTGGAGGTCCCTCAGCTGGCCAGAAGCTCTTTGTTTGGCAGTAGATATTTCATCACAAGCCAGTGCTGCTTGAAGCAGTGTAACAGATGTTGCCTGTGATTTCATCAGGAATCTGTGTGAGCTCCTGGGCTCAAAATCTAGAGGGTAATTTTCCTTCTATGATGGAACACCACAACAAAAAGGCATGTGGACTAGAATATTGCAAACCATATATTGCTCCTATTGCCTGTAGGAGGAACCTTTTTAGCCCATATCTATGATGAAGTTTTTTGCTTATAGTTGTTTATACTTTGCACGACTCTGCAAATTCACAAGGAGATCAAACTTCATGAACCCTGCACTGTGCATAGTAATGGAAGGGCTTGTGGTTCCAAGGATGGTAAGAGCAGTTACCAGGTCCATAGTGGAATCTCATTCCAGTTGACTTGCAAAAAAGTTGTACTTGACAATGCTTTAGTTCTCCAAGAATGTAGGTGGATTTTAAAGAAATGCTTTGACACGACAGCAATCTAGGTATTGGCTCCATGGAAATGAATGTTGCTTGTACAGTTGCACAAGATAGAGTGGAAGGTGGGAGAATGCAGGAAAGCAAAGGCCCAGAGAGTACAGAAGTGGGCTCAGGAGTAGAGCTCGGGGGAATGAAGAGGACCATGCTGTAATCAGGAATGGACTCTGCAGGGAAGAAAGCCAGGAAATATTAACACCCTGGGGCACCTGGGGTCAGAAGAAAGGAGAGTGTTGACCAAGAGCACAGTGCAAAGGCAACAGGGGTGGTGGTGGTGGATATAACCTGAAGAATAGAGGGGTTTGGGAAGCACCAGGCTAGTCCACCAATGCAAGGAGAGGTGCTAGAGGAAAGCAGAGAGACAATACCAAAGTATTAAAAGATATGTAATGAAATACGGGTAATGCATTCATTTTCATGGGGTTCCACTTGCAGGCTACTTTTGAACCACTGATTTCTAATCCACAAGCATTCCATATTTTGATAATTCTTGCTGTTAAACTGGTTCACCCTGTTTCACACTCCAACAAGGTAATCCACCCATTGCAATGTAAGAAGGCCTAGGAAATCTGGAAGGAAGCCTTGGTGCTCTGACCTCCCCCAACTTCATTGGAGCACATATCTGTCAATTGTGTGTGTGCCAGCAATGCTTCTTGCCAGTTGGTGCCCTTCTAGTCTAGATTTGTAGTGGTGTAACTGGCTAGAAGACAGTCATCCTGTTTTCAGCCACTGGCTGAAGATTACAGCTGGTTGTCAAGCTATTTTTGAAAATGTGATGGCTTCATTCTTGTTTCTTTCCTACAATGCCCAACTCTTGAGAAATCACAGTTTAGAAAAACCTGCCTCACTATTAATCCAGCATTGCTTTTGGTGGACAAATTGTAGAATTGAGCCATGCCCGTAAATCTTTCCCCATCTCACTGAATATGCTATTTTCCCCTTGCCACCCTCATCTCCGCATGACTGTTTTTACCCTGATGATTAAGATTTCTCACTAATGGAAATGGCTGTTATTCTCCTCCATTAACTGACACAGATAAAAGGCGCTGTTCTTTTTTTTCTAAATTGGCCATCCATTATTTTTTTTGTATTAAATTGAAATACATAAATACCGTTTGTCGTGAAAGAGGTGGCAATTCTAAGCAGGGTTGGTCTTCTATAATTTGTAGTTATGGCTACACATCTACATTCCTTATCCCCCCTCCCCATTTCCTTTCCAGATCCTTTGTTAGCCTTATATAATATATATTTTCAAGGTAGGGAGTAGAAATATCACGTGTGTGGAAAATTCTAGTTGATTGCCTGCCAAATATAAGAATCTTCTGCGCATGTGTGCCAATATTATGATTAGGAAAGGGGGGGTGGAGGGGGAGAAGAATGCGTGGAAGAAGTAGGAGGAAAAAAAGATTGATAGATAGATTAGAAATTGACAAGAGTTGCGGGGGAGGGGGTGTCTGATAAGCCTACCCTGATGTATTTCCCCCCCTCGTATTTGTCAATTCCATCCCATCAGAAGCAGAAGGAAGGCGGCGTGGTATGAGGGAAATGCAACAAGGTGAATCAGCTTGCAGGATTCAGAGATAAATGTTGTATTGTCAGAAGGAGCTAGGATTGTGCCAGATGCAAAAATATAGCAAGCAGAGAAAAGGAGGGAGGAATGGGAGGAGGTGGAAGAGGGGCGCCTGAATGGTGGTTATTGCACCAATATCCATTAATCTTAACAGCATTTGTTAACTGAAGTGGGGTGGGGGAAGCGTTTGGAAGCGGTGGGGGTTTCGGCTTTATTTGCAAGATTGAAAAACAACACAAAAGTGCTTGGTTGACTCAGTGTGGGCAATGATTATGCAGTAATGTATGTCCTGTGCCCGCTTTCCTCTGCCTGTAGTGGAATATCAGTCTCTTCTTGGTTAGTTAAACCTAGATCTGCTTTTGCACCTGGTTTTAATCTGAGACATTAAAATTAGGAGGTCTGCTGGGGAAGATGGGTATTTTTAGACTGCAATTTGAAAAGAGACTCAACCAGTCACTGGATTGTCTTTGAAATCTAGCAGGCATGTGCCTGCATTGTATGAGCTGGCCGACCTCAGATGGTTGCGGGGGTGATGGGCAGATCTGAGCTGGGAAGGTGGGATTGAGCTGATGATGCCAACATTTGTATGTGATTGCTTCCCCCACAGGCCTGATTTATCTCTCGGAGCACCTCCCGTGACTATTTTGAGTTTGGCACTGTTGTAAATGGAGGCCGAGTTGGCATGAGCAAGGAAGATCTGGCTGGCCTGTATTGTGGATATAAAATTCTGTTGCTGGGTGGGTGGGGAGGAAGGGCTTGGATTTGCACCACGTTTGAAGAGAAAAACGCAGGTTCTCTGTTTACCCACAAAGGGTGGACGCTGTGCTATTCCCACGCACACGCTGACTTTCTCTGTAGTCAGTATGTTTAATCTTTGACCTGGAGGAACCCCCCTGCGGGGGCACAAGAGGGCAGTTTAGCTTCCTGCAGCCCCGTTTAGCCTGCGACCTCTCAGCAGAGCTGCTGGCGCAGTGAGCCAATTAGTGCCAGCTGTGATTTATACAGTAGTTTGTGTCCTGTGGCTCATAGGGGTGGGGTGATAGGAAATGAGCAAAGAGGGGCCAGGACTTCAGAGCCTGACAACACATTGTGTTGTAGGTCACCCAAGAGACATTGGGTGGCGGTGACTTCTGGCTCCCTGGCGTAAGTTGGAAGCTACTGCCTCTCTCTCTGTACTGGCTGTGCTCTTGATGATGTTCCCCTGTCTAGATTGGAACTCATTCATCGCCCTGTTTCTAAAAATATCAGCAAATGTTCCAGGCTACCTTGGTGGGCCAAATCCTGTGCAGATGTATAATTAGCAGTAGTTGGGGAAGGGCAGAGAACCTGTGATGTTCCACAGTTGTTGCAAGAGCCCTTGGAGGGGAATTAATGCTAAATATAAAGGTGAAATGTAAAGCTGCTACTGTACTACGTATTGTAATCTCTGTGATACTTCTGGGCTGTGCGTTGCTTCATAGACCTCAAGTCATTGATCGTCACAGCAATCTATTGTTAATAGGGGCCAACATGATGTGATGAACATGAGAAACGTTTCAGATACCTGTTTAGTTGTGAAGCTCTCTGGGTGGCCTAGAGCTGTTTTACAAGTTAGGAGAATGAGGTGCTAGAACTCTGGACTTGTACCATTTGACTACAGGTGGGTGATTATAGTTCTGAACACTTTCCTATGTAATTATCTATGCAGATTGTAAATTAGCACATCAGACCCTGCACTGATTTTCCACGTTTCAAGGAAGTGTGTTTGGGGGTTGTTGGTTTTTTATGTATGGGAATATTCAATATATGACCACTCACCTGCAGTCTAAAACAACTGCCTTGTCTTTAACAGCTGTTATAGACTGGCCAGCCAGTTGAAAGGAAAATACCGCAATATTGGTGCTATTTATATATACTGTATAATTTTTTCTCCTCAGTAAAAATGGGCAAGTAGGATTGTAGAAAATAATGTTAGCCTCCAGCTTATCTGAAAAGAGAGATCTATATCTTCTGATAGCCCCTGCTAACGACATCTTAAGGAACTGGTCCAATAATAAATAAATTGCCTATTTTAAGTATGACTATTGATACAGTGGGGGATGCGGGTGGCGCTGTGGGTTAAACCACAGAGCCTAGAACTTGCCGATCAGAAGGTCGGCAGTTCGAATCCCCGCAACGGGGTGAGCTCCCATTGCTCAGTCCCTGCTCCTGCCAACCTAGCAGTTCGAAAACACGTCAAAGTGCAAGTAGATAAATAGGTACTGCTCCGGTGGGAAGGTAAACGGCGTTTCCGTGCGCTGCTCTGGTTTGCCAGAGGCGGCTTAGTCATGCTGGCCACATGACCCGGAAGCTGTACGCTGGCTCCCTCGGCCAGTAAAGCGAGATGAGCGCCGCAACCCCAGAGTCGGTCACGACTGGACCTAATGGTCAGAGGTCCCTTTGCCTTTTTATTGATACAGTGGCTTATTTATATTATTGGATTATCCGAGATGTAGGCACAAGGACAAATATGGTCACTATTCAGAGTACAAGACTGGAGGGATGTATTAGCTAAGGCAGCCTTCGCCAGCCTGGTTCCTTCTAGTTGCTGTTGGACTGCAGTTCCCATCAGATGCTCCAGCCATCATTTTGAGAATTGTAGTCCTACAACATCTGGAGGGTACCAGAAAGCTGGGCAAAGAGATCTAGTTTAAGTTGGCCCAACTGCTTACAGAGCATAGACTAATCATGGAAAGAATGCAAAGGGGAAGGGTTTCAATTATATTAGGTGAAGGCGTTCACAAAGAGGCTACTGTGATCTGGAGAGCAGTTGAGGTCTGTGATAGCATATGAAAGCATGTGCCTGAGCAAGGAGAATGACTTGAAGGGTGCTATCTTTAGCATAGGGGTAACCAGCCAGCATGGTGTCTTCCAGATTGTTGTTAAGCTACAACTCTCACAATCCCTGGGCATTTGCCATGCTGGCTGGGGCTGATGGGAGATGTAGTCCAACAATATCTGAGTCACCATGTTGGCTACCCCTTTTCTAGGACCTGCGGTTTGCTAATATCTGAGTTGCAGGTAGCCAAAAATCAGTGTGAGAGATGGATTTGGATATTGTAATTCCAGAAGACAAGTGGGGGAGAATGTGGGTTAGAAAACTTCTCTGTACAACCTCAGCGAGAATTAGAGCTTCTGTGCTGAGGTGCACAGGTCTTACCTCACATTAGTGCGGTCAAGGCATGTAGACAAGCAGCCACTGCCATGATGCTGGAGAGACTGTTGGAGGCTTTCCCTTTTCTTTTTATATCTCTGGTGGGACTGTCCTCTGGTGCAGGAGCTTTGGCCAAAGGTATTTGGGGTCATATCTGATGTTATCCAGCAAGAGGTAGTTCTAGATCTTTGGTTGGCATTGCTCTCTGTGTATGAGGGGTCTTGGTGAATGGTGACTTCATTATTGGCAGCTGCACATATAGAGGTGGCACAGCACTGGATGACCAGGTCAGGCTATATGTTACAAGGATGGTGTGGTATCTCACCTTGTCTGGGTGCCACTGGAATAAGCAAAGAAGACAGCTTTTTGGGGTTTGGTACCCATTCCTATCTTATGTAAATAGGGGCATGAATGGAGTGCATCTGCCAGACTCTCAGAGATCTATCTGGAGTGAATTATTGATATGGATCCCGTATTTTTCCATGTATAAGATGAGTTTTTTTCTTAAAAATTTATGTTAAAAATTGGGGGTCGTTTTATACACAGATAGTGTATAAATGGGTGATGGGTTGCAGCCGCGAGCAGGAGATTGTCAGTGGCTATTGGGTGGTTGATTGGTGGCCACAGCGAGGGCTGTTGTCAATTGGCTGCCCCTGCGGCAATAGGGTGGGCGATTGGTGGCTTTTGCGATTTTAAGTGTCAGTCGGGTGAGTGATTTTTGGCAATCCCCCCCCAAAAAAAGCTCAACAATTGTGGGCAATCCTGCCAAAAAAGCTTAACAACTCTACAACTCTTGACAATCTCCCCCTATTTTCTTAATTTGGAGTCCCAAAAAACAGGGGGCATCTTATACACAGCAGGGGGTTATGCATGGAAAAATACGGTAAATACTACTAAAAGAGTTAGGCTTGATGAGAGGTTATCATAGAATCAAAGAATTTGAAGAGTTGGAATGACCCCAAGGGTCATCTAGTCTAACCTCCTGCTATGCAGAAATCTCAACTAAAGCATCCATGACAGAGAGGCGTCCAGGCTCTGCTTAAAAACCTCCAAGGAAAGAGAGTCCACAACCTTCAGAGGGAGTCTGTTCCACTGTCGAACAGCTCTTACTGTCAGAAAGTTATTCTTGATGTTTAGTTGGAATCTCCTTTCTTGTAACTTAGAATCATAGAATCACAGAGTTGGAAGAGACCACAAGGGCCATCGAGTCCAACCCCCTGCCAAGCAGGAAACACCATCAGAGCACTCCTGACATATGGTTGTCAAGCCTTTGCTTAAAGACCTCCAAAGCAGGAGACTCCACCACACTCCTTGGCAGCAAATTCCACTGTCGAACAGCTCTTACTGTCAGGAAGTTCTTCCTAATGTTTAGGTGGAATCTTCTTTCTTGTAGTTTGGATCCATTGCTCCGTGTCCGCTTCTCTGGAGCAGCAGAAAACAACCTTTCTCCCTCCTCTATGTGACATCCTTTTATATATTTGAACATGGCTATCATATCACCCCTTAACCTCCTCTTCTCCAGGCTAAACATGCCCAGCTCCCTTAGCCGTTCCTCATAAGGCATCATTTCCAGGCCTTTGACCATTTTGGTTGCCCTCCTCTGGGCACGTTCCAGTTTGTCAGTGTCCTTCTTGAACTGTGGTGCCCAGAACTGGACACAGTACTCCAGGTGAGGTCTGACCAGAGCAGATGCCATTGGTTCGGGTTCTACCTTCTGCAGCAGGAAAGAAAACTGCAATGGGAATATGAAACTGAAACTTTAGAATGCTTTAAATCAGGTCTGGGAAGGGCACAATGCTAATTTGGAATTGACCATTAGGTCATGCCCACAGGTGCCCATAAGGTATTGGGCACATGTAGGTATATTTCTTCTTCACAAAACAATCTCTCCGCTCTAATAGCAGCAGCTTGATTTGGATCAGTCTGAGTTCTCATTCTCTTCCAACAAAAAAATTCTACAGCTGTCACAACCAGTCATCATATGGTGAACCTTCTCTCTACATATCTCATGCCCAGATGCACTGTGCCTTGCTTGGCCTTTTTGTGTCTCCCTGAAGCATCAAGCCCCCTTGGTGTTTCTGGGAAGACAAACCCATGTTGCAAGGGAATACACTTTTTGTAAGCAGCAGCAACAGTACTCTTATCAGATGAAGCTTGTAGTCAGTTGATTGCTGGTTGAAAGGGAGCAGGCGTGTGGCAGGGGTCTACCCCAGCAAGACATGTCTGCCTATGTTTCCCTCTCCCCTGCCCTGCCTTTCCTCGTCTGGAAATACTGGTGGGAGTCTGAGAATATTTTAATATGTGTCCCTGGTGTGCAGACAACTTAGGCCAGACTGTGAAGGATAAAAGGAAGAACAGCTGGGTTGGCAGCTGTAGGATAAATTGATTTTTATGCATTTGTTACATTGTCCACCTTTTCTCCCCAAGGGACTTGGAGCAGTGTCCACAGAGGTTTCTCAGCAGTCTTGAATCCAGGCTCTGGGCAGACACACCACCTTATTTTCAGCAGGGCACCTCGCTGTGTTCCCTTTAGACCTTTACCTGGACTTCCAGTGGGGGAACTGAGGCTGAGACTTTGACCTGTAATGAGGCCAGGCAATGGACACAGGTTTTCCAAAGCTAAGCCAGTTCGCTGTATCATGGCTTTTGGAGTGGTGGTGCTCTGCATAGCAGCAAGGGTTGCGGGAGTGGCTATTGAGGGAAGTTGCTTGAGGTGTGAGCAGGAGCAGTATAGGTTCAGGAGCAATCCTGCATAATGATACTTCTTATACAGGACTTTTCAGAGTGCAAGATACGTTACAGTTCATATTTCATATATGCATCAACCAGGCTCAAAGCAGGTTAGGCTGAGGCATGTCCAAGGTCATTCATCCACTAAACCTCATGGAAATGTGAGGATTTGAATCTGGGATGGATAGATGTTGCCTCTTACTTCCAGGGTTGGGCTTGGTGGACTTTCAGTCTCCTTCCACCTGTTTGTTTATTTGTAGATTTATTTTTGTGGGTTTCACTTCAGGGAAAGGGTTCTCAAAAATATCTTCAGTCACTTCCTAACCACAAGAACTTGTTTGTTCAATTTCAGTAGGAGACCCATTTCAGAAGCCTGGAGCTGCAACACTAACAGAATCTGTGATTCTCCCAATTCAGGGGCCCTGAGCCTAGATTTCAACCCAATTCTTGGGAAGCGGGGTTGGTCAGCGTCAGATGAAACACAAAGGCTTGCGTTGCTCAGGCTTGGAAGGGATTTGGGCAAACGGTGACAGAACCTGACGTATTGGTCCTTCTAGTTTAGGGAAAGGTTTTCTGAGCACCGACACTTAGTGGGGTTACGTCCCACATTAATCACAGCCAGGTTAGCAGCAAGACTCTTCTGTCTCCTTCCCCGCCCGCCTTGTCTGGCAAGACAAGAGAAATCGCTCAAGGGGGCAGAGTGGCTCTGGAGCGTCTAATTACCACTGAGCCGGCTGTCCTGTGATATTAACGAGTCGGCGGCGTGTGTAGCCTCCGTGTGCGGCTCGCTGTAGATAGAGCCTTCCTCTGTGCACCGAGGGGAGCAGGAGGTTGAAAAGCTGTCGGAGAAAACGCAGAGGATTAATGGTCCCTCCTCTGTCTTAATATACTGAAGTAATTTCAGTTGATGCCGGCGGAGTCGCTTCTGATTTACAAGAAGTGTGAACGAGAGGGGAGTTGGCCCGGGTGACTCCTATTAAGGAGTTATGCCTCGTTGCTACACCTACTGCATAGTAGAGTGTCTGCGTCGGTGACAACCAGCCTTCAGCCAGCCTGCCTGGAGGATTTTCTTTAAATCCCTAGCCCACCCAGTTGGCACCACTGTGCCTTGCAGTGCTACCAGGAAGCACTTGAGCAGTGACCAGTCCCAGGTCTCCCATTCATCTGCTGGGACTGAGGAGCCTGTAAGGGAAGGGTGCTTTGGGAGGAGCATCAGACAGCAGCTGCTGGAGGTGAGCTGGCAAGGCACCAAGACATGGGGGTCCTTCGCCATCGCAGACTGGAATTAAGAGAATTTGGAACATTGGGCTGGGGAAGAAGCAGGAGGAGGGAGAGTGACCTGCAACTTCCAACCATATAAAGGGTTGCCTAATCTCTTTTGAGGGTAGGAAAGTTGGCCGTGCCAGGTGCAGAGTATTGGCATTTGGCATTTGCAACAGGACAGAAGGGAGGAGATGAACTCGTAGGCAGCCCTCGCATGAACAAAGGAGACCAACTTTAGGGTCATTCAGACAGATGTGTCTTACTTTCATCCTGTTTGCATGCTTTGTTACGTACAAGGGTGCATTTACTCCTTCCCTATCCCCTTGTGAGGAGGGGTGTGCTTGGTGCACTTATGTAGGACTAAATCAACCTTCCCCATTCAGCAATGGGAGGGTGGGTGAAGCTGAAGCCTCAGAAGTGCCCTTTCTTTGCCTGGTCTTGAATTTCAACCCACAAGCTTTTTAGGTGGTGAGCCATATGCACTTCCAGCCTTTTGTGCCAAAAGGCAGGTCACCCGCTGCCTCCCCTCCTTACCCACTGCCCTTCTTCATGGCTTCAAGTGTTTTGTGAAGCAAAATGAGCCAAGGTTTTTGTGGAAGTCCCTTAGGGGGATTGTCGTCTGTGCCCTGTGACCGTCTTGAGAGTGTCGGAACAGATGGCTGCTCTTCTGACCAAGCAGGGTGGGGGGGGTGGGAGAGTGAAAGCAAAACAGTCATAATAGTAAAAAATAGAATCGTTCAAGCCTGTCTGGATAAAGTTGACCACAGGGGTGAGGAGGAGGAGAGGGAACTCCACCAGGGTTTCCAGCTTCCCCTAGCATGGCTCTTTCAGCGCAGTGGTGAGATCTGCTGGCAGAGAGCACAGTGTGAGGAATGGAGAGAGGATAATTGTTTCAGCATGTGTGTGAGCTTGGAGCAGTGGCTGCCCAGAAGTAGCAAAGCACACAAGTGATTTCCTTCTCTTTCTGTCCTTTTTCGTTGGTCTCATTTCCCTCCCTCCCACCCCCTTTATTTTCAGACGAAGAGGAGGAGGAACTGCGCAACTTGGAGAGCCCCCTTGTTGTCAAGAAGAAGAAACGAGGGCCCAAAAAGCAGAAAGAGAACAAGCCGGGGAAACCCAGGAAGCGCAAGAAATTAGTAAGTTGCCTCCTTTTCTCCACTTTTGCACATGTGTGCATATGTGTTAATGGCATTAGTGACTTGTTGCTTTTTGAAGGAGGTGGACGTATGATGGGGCAGTCGTGATAGTGGCAAGACTGTCTTACTGGGGCCTGCGGGGAACCAGTTTGCAATGGGGGGCAGGGTTCCTTGATTCCTTGGCCATTCTCGCCCCTCTAAGGCTAAAGAGTCCGCTAGAAAGAAACGGCAAAGTTTGATTTTGGACTGGGATTCCCTGCCACTCACCCCCGGCTATGCTAGCTAATTGGTTCTTCAGCTTATGTAGTCCTGGTATACAGAGATGGAATTCTGCATTCGTTGAAGGCTATGGTGGATTAATGGAGGGGCACAAAAGGCACACATTTAACTGGGTGGGAGAGGTTCCTCATAGGTTTGGTTTTTTAATCTCCCCTTTTCATTTTGGATGAAAATGAGTTGTTTGTGTAATATCCCTAGTTTTCCCATGCACCAGTCACAGAGGTTTTTGGGCCTCCCTGTCAGTGGGCTGCACCTCTCTAGGGGCTCTCGCTTTGTAACGGGAAGGTTTTCTGCCTGAGGCATTCTGCTGCTGAATCATCTCTTCAAGGTTTACTGTTTGTTTTGTGGGTTGACAGTAACTGCAGGCTGGTTATTTTGCTAAGCCGCTTTATCTCACCATAATGAACAGGTTGCCCTTGTCCTGGCACGGGCTCCTTTGCCCAGCAGGAAGGCTGTTGCTAATTAATGCTAATGATCTCACTTGTTGTGCCCTCTCACTCTCTGTCTTCCCCTTGGCAGGTCAGCGAGGATGAGTTTGAATCTGACCGAGAGGAGTATCGGGCCAAGTCGGAGAGTGGCGGCAGCGACTATGGAGGAGTGGGGAAGAAAAAGCGGAGAAAGCATCGGGAGAAGAAGGAGAAAAAGACAAAACGACGGAAAAAGACGGAAGAAGATGGAGTGCAAAAGCCAAAGGTAGAATCCTAGAATTGTAGATTTGTTTTTTTAATAAGATATTTATTAAAAATTTTTAAAGTAATACAGTAAAAATGAAAAAAAATACAAAATAAAAATAGTTAAAAACACACAAAGTTTCCATTGCTTATTTTCCTTTAGCTTGTTTCCCGGACCTCCTCATACCTCCCTTTTTTGTATTCCACTTCAAATTGTTGGTTCATCAAATCCTTACCATTAGATTTTTACCTATTTATATCCTTTTTTTCACATTCTCTTAAAGCATTACAGCTGGAAATCACTTAATTTCTCTCCAACATCATTCTAACATTCATTAATTTTACAATATTTCTGTAGATAATCTTTAAATTTCTTCCAATCTTCTTCCACCGACTCTTCTCCCTGGTCTCGGATTCTGCCAGTCATTTCTGCCAGTCCCATGTAGTCTATCACCTTCGTCTGCCATTCTTCCAAAGTGGGTAGATCTTGTGTCTTCCAATACTTTGCAATAAGTATTCTTGCTGCTGTTGTAGCGTACATAAAAAAAGTTCTGTCCTTCCCTAGAATTGTAGATTTGGAAGGGACTCCAAGGGTCATCTAGTCCAACCCCAAGCAATGCAGGAATGTCAACTAAAGCATCCATGAGAGATGGTCATCCAGCCTCTGCTTAAAGACTTCCATGGAAGGAGATTCTGCAACCTCCTGAGGGAGGACCCCTGGAACTTGCTGGATGACTCAGGGAGTTTGCACCTCAGACTCCACTGTAGAGCTACCACCACCCAGAGTTTTCAAATAGCTTGGTTTAAAAATAATTATAACAATAATTGTATACCGCCCTTCATCTGAAGATCTTAGTGTAAAAATAAAAGATAAGAACACAAAATAACATAATAAAAATAAGAACGAAAACAAAACAAAACAGTTGGGATGGGAGGGGCAGAATGATAGGTTTTGTAGTCATGCCGAGACCCAGAATTAGACCCGTCTGTGTTTCTGCAGTCCTGTACTTTTCAACAATCCCCACACTTTTCCACCATGCAAGGCTGTGCTAGCACTGATTGGAGAATTACAAGGCAGCAATAAACTCTCCAAACACTTTCTCCACACTGTGTTGGCTTCTGGATAATCCCACATGCCCAGATATTTTTCTCAGTGCCACCTGTTGAAAAAGCCATAGGCAAAGCAGGGGCGTAGGAAGGGGGGGTGGGGGTGGCCGGCCCAGGTGTCATCCATGAGGGGGGTGACAAAAAGGTACACTGTGGGGGGCTCGCCCTGCTGCCCCTAGCGACGCATAGCAGATGGCCCCACTACCGCCATGTGTGGCAGATCGCTCCATCATGCGCGGATCATGCTGCCCTCCCCAGCTCGCCCTGCCACCCTGGTGCATGGCATGGCCTCAGCTCCTCACACAACCTCTGCCAGCACCTGTGTTTATTCTTCATGGGCATTTACAGTGGTGAAAGGCAGGGACTTTGATCTTCTTTATTTTAGGTTTTTATTGAATGCATATTCAGTAGATAAATGATCTCAGAGTGTCTCAGGGTTTAAAAATATAAAAACAATACAATACAACCATACATAGAGATACAATCATACCTTGGGTTACAGACGCTTCAGGTTGCGTATTTTCGGGTTATGGACCCACTGAAACCCAGAAGTACCGGAAAGGGTTACTTCCGGGTTTTGGTGGTTGCGCATGCGCAGAAGCGCTAAACCGCACTTTGCGCGTGCACAGAAGCATATAATCACAACCTGTGTGTGCACAGACGTGGTGCTGTGGGTTGCGAATGCTGCAGGTTGCAAATGTGCCTTCCGCATGGATCATGTTCGCAACCCGAGTGTCCACTGTATATTGGAAAGCAGTAGCAAACGAAAAGCAGAATGCCAGAAGAAAAGAGTATAGCGCTCCACATCCTAAAATACCTGGGCAAATAAATAGGCCCCTTCAATTCATTCCAAAAAGACATTGAGCTCAGTACCAGACAAGCCTCCATGGGGGAGAGTCTTCTAGAGCTGGTCTGCTGTAATGTAAGAAACTCTGTGAAGGGTTACCATTTGCTTTGCTTCAGTAGGTGGAGAGACCCAGAGACAGGGGTCTGAGCTCTTAACAACTGGGCAGTTTTGTATGGGAGAGAGCAGTCCTTAAGGTAGCCTTGTTCCCAAGCTGGAGCCTGCTGCTCCTTTCTTTGACATTTTTCTGTGGAGACACGTAACAGGGTTAGTAGCAAAAGGGTCCCCACAGGGCAACATGTCAATATTTTGTTCAGGTTGCTTTCTGGGAGCTCTTAAAGCAGAAAAATAAGCCCACTGAGACTGGGTGGGCTTATTTTTCTGGATTAAACCCAGAGTCACCCTTGACCCTACACCAAATACAGGTTTGTTTTTCTTGATCAACTGCCAGAACAATGGTCAGGCATGTTTCTTACAACTGCCTAGCAAGTTCAGCCTCCTGGTGTTCTGCCTTCCCACCTTCAGTGTCATTCAGGGACAGAGTGTACTGGGATGCTTGTGGGATTCCTCTATATTTGTCAGCTGTAGCACAGAATGTGTTGCAGAATCCCAGTGGGCCTTTCCTCAGTCCGTTGGGATGATGCCACTGTCCATAAAGTGGTAGAGTGTGAGGGGATTAATGCTCCAGCAGGCACAGAGTGGTGGATGCATCCAGCATGGTGGCTTAATTTGTCAAGGCACGCTTCATCTCCTCTCAGGGCACACTACTGTGCTGATGTAGAGACCCATTTGCATTTCCAGTCCTTCATGTCTCTTGTCCCAACACTCTTCCCCTGGTGCAAGGCAACAGTAGCACAGCAGGGAGATTTTTGCTTAAATAGCCCAAAATATACTGAACTTTTCATGTTTCTTTCAAGGTGGAGCAGAAATCCTCTGCTCAGCTGCTCATGACCTGGGGGCTAGAAGATGTGGATCATGTCTTCTCCGAGGAGGATTATCACACCCTGACAAATTACAAAGCCTTCAGCCAGTTTATGAGGTGAGTGTCTGGAATCCAGAAGGAATGGTGAGCTTCAAGGTCCACCTATTCACAAACTAAAGAAAATCAGACACTGATTGTTGTTTGGAGATGTGGGGTAAGCTTTGTAAACAGCGGTCTTCGAATAACTTTTAAAAAACCTGTTTTTGTGCAGGTCACACACACGTTTCACGTACACACTCTTTATGTACAGGAATAAGTCCCCTCCATCCTTTACCCACTTCTTCCCTCAAGGAAGTGTGTGTTGTCCGGTAAGGATGTCCCAACTTCTTCTCTTCACTCCTTTTTAAGCACTAGTGACATTGGCCACTGACTTAGATGGCTTTAAAATGAGATTAAATAAATTCAAAACAGATAAGGTTGTCAGTGGCTACTAGTCCTGGTGGCTGTAGTCTTCCGGTAGGATGAGAGGTTGGGGACTACAAGTAGGAGAGTGCAGTTGCTCTCATGTCTTACTTGTGGGCTTCTGAGAGGCATCTGGTTGGTGCTGTAGGAGCAGCATGCTGGACTAGATCAGCCTTCGGTCTGATCCAGCTACAGGGCTTTTCTTATGTTCTTTGGTTGTTGTTGTTTAGTCGTTTAGTCGTGTCCAACTCTTCGTGACTCCATGGACCAGAGCACGCCAGGCACACTCCTGTCTTCCATTGCCTCCTGCAGTTTGGTCAAACTCATGTTAGTAGCTTTGAGAACACTGTCCAACCTTCTCGTCCTCCGTCGTCCCCTTCTCCTTGTGTCCTCAATCTTTCCCAACATCAGGGTCTTTTCCAGGGAGTCTTCTCTTTTCCTGAGGTGGCCAAAGTATTGGAGCCTCAGCTTCAGGATCTGTCCTTCCAGTGAGCACTCAGGGCTGATTTCCTTCAGAATGGAGAGGTTTGGTCTTCTTGCAGTCCATGGGACTCTCGAGAGTCTTCTCCAGCACCATCATTCAAAAGCATCAATTCTTCGGCAATCAGCCTTCTTTATGATGTCGCTAGATGAACAAATGCTTTGGGAGTGATGGTCTCTGAGTAGTCTTGCTTTGCCTTTATTCTTGTCTCTGGGAACTGTGCAGGAATGTGAATGGTTTGTTAAACTGAAGCAACAGTTTGCATGAATGTAGCCTCTCTTTACTAGTTGGAATAGTGAAATGGCAAAAAGGCAGTGAGTGGGGAAGAGGAGGAGACAAGAAAGCAAGAAACCCTGTTTTTGCAGTGAGTGTGCTGTAGATAGCCTTTCTCAGCAAACAGTCTTGTTAAATGCAGGTACCGGAGCAACAGACAGCCCAGTATCTGCATCCACAGACCTGAGGGCATATCTGGCTGTGAGCCTGTGACTCAATCCAGGCAAAGCTGAGTTCATGTCAGCTACAAGGAAGCTGCCAGTGGCCTTGGCAGGCCCCCGTATCTCCCTGCTTTCGCTTGGCGGGCAGAGGTGCATTCTGCCGCCAACAACTCTCTGTGACCAATGGCAGCAATCCGGCACCAACATTCATGAGATCTTGAGGCCACCTGGGCCTCGCCAGTTTAATCAAGTCAGTGATTTGTGCCAGGGGCTCAGGGGACAGGCTTGCCAGTGGGGCTTTCGGAGAGTAAAGCTCTCAGCCTGGCTCTAATTAGCTTTAAATTGTTTGGCACTCGCCTGTACCTGAGGCAGTTTGCCGCCTTCCCCTGCTGCTGCTGGGATCAGCCAAGAGCTCCCTCAAGACCAACAAGATGGAGCTCCTGCTGGAAAGGCCCTTTGGAGCCCTTTCACATGTTCCTCATGGCTCCCCGAGGGCTTAAAGATCTGCTGTGCATTTGGGACATCTGTGTTCCTGAAATGCAGTGTATAATCAGGACTTCTAGAGGTCTCCATAGCTGCCATATGCTGTAGTATCTGGTGGTGTGCTATCCTTGGCAGCAGCCCTGTGAAGTTATTCAGGCCTAGAGTGGAAGATTTGCTGAGGCCATCCAGTGACTCGCATAGCAGAGCCCCAGGGATTTGAAGCTGGGTCTCCCATTTATCTGAATCTAGCAATCTGTTCTCTATAGCATCGCTGGGGCAAGAATGGTGCTGCAGTACAAATGGTGCCTGCTAACCCTGCTGTATTCTGGAGTAATAACAATAATAATAATAATTTATTATTTATACCCCGCCCATCTGGCTGAGTTTCCCCAGCCGCTCTGGGCGGCTTCCAACTGAATATTAAAAACAGTACAGCATTAGACATTAAAAACTTCCCTAAAGAGGGCTGCCTTCAGTTGTCTTTTAAAAGTAAAATAGTTGTTTATTGCTTTGACATCTGCTGGGAGGGCATTCCACAGGGCAGGCGCCACTACCGAGAAGGCCCTCGGCGCTGGATCTCAGTGTCCGGGCTGAACGATGGGGGTGGAGACGCTCCTTCAGGTATACAGGACCGAGGCCCTTTAGGGCTTTAAAGGTCAGCACCAACACTTTGAATTGTGCTCGGAAATGTACTGGGAGCCAATGCAGATCTCTCAGAACCAGTGTTATGTGGTCCCGGCGGCCACTCCCAGTCACCAGTCTAGCTGCCCCATTCTGGATTAATTGCAGTTTCCGGGTCACATTCAAAGGTAGCCCCACGTAGAGCGCGTTGCAGTAGTCCAAGCGGGAGATAACTAGAGCATGCACCACTCTGGCGAGACAGTCTGAAGGCAGGAAAGTCTCACCCTGCGTACCAGATGGAGCTGGTAGACAGCTGCCCTGGACACAGAATTAACTTGTGCCTCCATGGACAGCTGTGAGTCCAGAATGCCTCCCAGGCTGCGCACCTGGTCCTTCAGGGGCACAGTTACTCCATTCAGGACCAGGGAATCCCCCCCACCCGCCCGTCCCCTGTCCCCCAAAAATAGTACTTCTGTCTTGTCAGGATTCAACCTCAATCTGTTAGCCGCCATCCATCCTCCAACAGCCTCCAGGCACTCACACAGGACCTTCACCGCCTTCACTGGTTCTGATTTAAAGGAGAGGTAGAGCTGGGTGTCATCTGCCGCCATCCTCCCCTCCCCTCAGTCAACTATAGCATCTCATAGGTAGTGATGTTGAAGAGTGAGCAAACAGAACGAAGGCCCTTTGCTTTGGCTGCTTTGTGGCTGGGGCAAGATCACGGTTTACAACTCTTTAGAAAGGGGTGGAGAGAAATGAACAGCTTTCAAAGTGTGGACTGAAGCTTGAGACTGATTTGGAGGGATAAGGAAGCAGCTTAAACCATCAAAATAAAAAGTGACATGATCACGGAAATGGAAGAGGAATATGAGTTTAGCACAAATATTCTGAAGAGTTGGAAAACTTAGGTGTTATCGCAGGTGGCTATTATTGGTGCTGCTTCTAAACAGGTTTTGTCCCTGGAGAATCCAATTTCTCTGCAGGAGGAAGGATGAGATATAATCTGTAGTTTTTCCCAGCGTCGCAGTGATATGAGTCTGTCATGTTGCATCCATCCATCTTTGTATTGTGTTCTTTGTGTGTCTCTCCCTCTGCCTCTCCCTCTCTCCACCCCCCCTCACTCTGCCCCTTGATCTGTTTTTAATATTCCACCTCTGTCTCTCGCTGGATGTAGAATTGCTCCCATATAGTATCACAGTCCGAAAGAGTGACATTTGCTGGCCTTTTCTTTATCTTGTTGTTGTACTAGTCTCTGCCTCCCCATTTCCCCCACTGCATTCTTTGTCAGTCTCTCGCCACATGCAAGGCAAGGCAGGCCTGCTGCTGCTTTGTTTTATGCAGGCCGGTCTTTGTCTTAGAGCCCCGCCTATTTCTGGAAAGCATTTTGAAATGAAATAAATTCAGACTTTTTCCTCCCCTCTCCCTCCTCCTTTTCAAAGCAAGAGCTCATATTTCTTTAATAGCATCCCTTAATAGTCTGCAGTGCATTATGGGCCATGGTGACCATCAATAATTAAGAAGTCAAAATGAGATCATAGCACAGCTCTGCATAACAGCCTTCTTATTGGTTCAGTTCAGAAAATGCTCCAAATCGTGGTTTGGAGAATGAGGAATATGAAATGGGCTTGCATGCTCTCTTTTCCACCTCTTTCTTCTCCTCTTGAGTCCCTCCTCCATTTCTAGGTTGCTCTAACCATAGTTTGCCATGACACCTGAATCAGACAAATGATGGTTAGGGATGAACCTCAAAACTGGTGTGTAGCCTCACTTCAGATCATGGTTTAAAGGTTAGCCCTAGGCATAGATGGTTGAAGTTGTGGTTGGTCTGGCTTGAACAACCTGGAAGTCAAGGAGGGAAAAGGTGTGCAAGGATTGGGTGGCAGGGGTGGAAGAAAGGAGACTTGGAGCATTGTTGGAATTGATCAGTTGCCAGTGACTCGCTGGGCTTTTTAGACTTGTCTCTGCAGCTACAAAGATGAGGATCATCCTTGGATCATCTTTCCCTTGGAACAGGGGAACAAAAAAAGCTTGCAGGTAAAAAGGGCCTCAGCAGATGCAAGCTAGGGAGATTTTTCTGTTGTTAGCCAAGATGAAACAAGATGACCTCTTGGCTCAAGAGGTTCTTAGGCCTTACATTTCTGGGAGTGAATGATAGCTATTCCTCTGGAACCCAGTTACAGTATGTGTGTTTGTAGCAAATGGCTGGGCTACCCCATCACCAGGAATATAGCATTACTCTCAAGTCGAAACCTGAAATTTTTCTGTTGAGTGACATAACACAAAGCCCAGGGCATAAATTGATCTGGAGCTGTGTCCTGGTACGTGTGATACAATAATAAACTGGCAACCACATATGGGTTAAGGGAACAGGAATTCTAGGAAGACTTGAGTTTTTATGCCTTTCTTCTGTTACTCCCACTTTGTTTGTGTGTGCGCGCGTGTGCGCGCGTGTATGTATGTAATAATGCCCTTCTGTAATCTTACCATGCAAGTGAAGAAATTGGGATTTTGTACATGTTTCAGTATTTTGAGAACTCCGTTTCCACTTTTCAGAAGTCTAGCCTTTCTGGCTGCATTCTTAGACATGAATGTATGTGAAATCTTATGGATGGGTCTGGAGCATGATTTCAGGTGTTTTAGGCTCCAGGGCCTGTCCTATGGATAGAAGCAGCAGGGATCCTGACAGGATTCGGGGCCTGAGCACGATCATGGGTCAGGATTTGCTGTGCTAGAAATTAACCCCTTTGGAATCTTGTGCATGGCTTTCCCTGTCAGATGGATGAAAGCTTGTATTTATGCCCATTGCACAAGGGCTGTGAATGTCTGCCAGCCAAAATCCCAGAGGTCCTTGTACACTCGAGCCCCAGTTGGTTCAAACGTCGGCATGCTGGTTACGAGCGCTTTGTGTTGACAGCAGATGAAGTGCTGAGGCTGGTTGGGGGCAGAGAGATCAAGAAGATGCAGCATCTGCAGCGAGGATTATTGCAGATGATGGATGTCTTGTGCTCCAGGGTTCTTGGCTGCAGGGATAGAGGGATGAAGGAGGAGAGGAGGTCAGAGCTATCGCCTCCAGCCCTGTACGGCAACATGGTGCTTTGTTTCTGTGAGTGTGGTGTTGGCCTCTGTTGGATTAAACAGAGCATTGGCCTGTTCCGGTTTGGCTGTTCTTGTCTTCCCTTGAGACAGATAAAAGCCAAAAGGAGCAAGCAACTGTAATCCTTGTCTTGCTGGGCTATGAGGTTAGCCCCAGGGGAGGGGCAAGCTGGGGTGATTTATGTATAATGCTTTGGTTTGCTCTATGGAATAGGCTGCTTCCATGTTGGACTGATCCTGTAGTCCAACGGGATGCCTCCAGGTTAGCTTCACTTGTTTTGCGGAACGTTAATAACTTTCAGACCTGGAGGGAGCTGCTTTTATTGTTTGCCTTAGATCCCAAATACATCAGGCCACTTCTGAAATATTCCATTCATTTGCTGATTTTGGGAATTTCATTGTTGACTGTTGCTCAGAACCACACACACCTCTAAGCATCTCCTCAGTGTAAAAAAACCCAACCCACCAGAATAAAACAACAAATTCTTCCATTTCTGTCTTAAAAGGAGTTAGATCTTCAGCTCTTCCTCTGCTAAGGAAGTGATTTGAGAATTTTAACACTTCTGATACCTGGGTTCCTTCTGAAGTCTAATCTAAACTCATTAAGGCCCAGTTGATGGCCTTATTAGCAGGGAAGGTTTAATTGCTTCTGGATTCTATAAGGTGCTCCAGGTGCTGCACAGCTGCTCAGTCCTCTCTCTAATCTCAGGATTTATTTCACATAAATTAAAAAATGTCTGTTTCAAAATCATACAAAATCATTAACTGGCATGAGGATTTCCAGGCTTTATACTTTAGCTTTGAATGGGATAAGGCAACCAAAATGATCAGCAGGCTGGAGCAACTTCTGTATGAGGAAAGGTTGCAACATTTGGGACTTTTTACTTTAGAAACAAGGCTCGTAAAGTGGGCAACACCATGATGGGTTCTATTCAGATAACTTTTATTTCTGTTAGACCAACTGGCATTAATGGACCTAAGTTAGTCATGGCCAATAATTTTGGAGAGTCTACGCTGAATAGAAATTGGTTGAATGCAACTCCATTGTGCATATTCGTGCATAGTATGGAGAAGGTGTATAGGGAGGTGTTTTTCTCCTTCTCTCATGAGACTAGAACTCAGGGACATAAAAAATAGTAGCAAGTTTGTATGGCGAAGAGTGCTGAGCGCAAGAGCACCAAATCTTCTTTAGCGTTTCTTTGCTATTCTCTGAAAGGGATGATGTAGGGTTTGCATGCTTGAACTTACATTGTTGTTTCGTTTCCCCTTCTTCCTAGGCCTCTTATTGCCAAAAAGAACCCCAAGATTCCGATGTCTAAAATGATGACTATCATGGGAGCTAAATGGCGGGAGTTCAGTGCCAACAACCCCTTCAAAGGTTCGACGGCAGCTGTGGCTGCAGCAGCTGCCGCAGCTGCAGCTGCAGTAGCTGAGCAGGTGTCGGCTGCAGTGTCAGCTGTCACTGCTTCACCTGAGCCACAACCGCCACTACCACTGCAGCCTCCTCCTCAGCCTCCTCCAATCCGCAAAGCCAAAACCAAAGAAGGCAAAGGTGAGTAGCAGGAGACCTCAGGCCTCACAGAAGGATGTGTGTGCACCCGTGTGTGCGCAGCGCATTAGACAAAGCTTTTGGCTTGATCTGTCCAACTTCCCTTTGCTGTGGAAGCCAACCTCTCCAGTGTTTTGACACTGGAGCTCTGGAGAGTGGTGGTGGTGGGCTAGTGGGATACAATGTGTGTGTCCGCCACTGAGTTGCCTTGAGTTTTTCACACCAATAGCATAAAGAGCCAAGATGTCAGATCTTGTGCCTAGAGCTGTGGGGCTGATTCTTCACCCTGGACCCAGAGATCTTGGCTCCCAGCAATCCATACCCCAGCACACCAGGACTCCACTCTTCTCCCAAAGTACAGTGGTGCCCCGCAAGATGAATGCCTCGCAAGACGGAAAACTCGCTAGACGAAAGGGTTTTTCGTTTTTTGAGGTGCTTCGCAAGACAAATTTCCCTATGGGCTTGCTTCGCAAGACGAAAACGTCTTGCAAGTTTGTTTCCTTTTTCGTGAAACCATTAATACCCAGGGTGCATTGCTTGAAGAGGTGCAGTTGCGACTTGACTTCGAGGAGCAACTCATAGCACGCTGTGTGGTAGCCTTTTTTGAGGTTTTTGAAGACTTTGGTGATTTTTGAAGCTTTTCCAAAACTTCTTTTGCAGCCATTTGGTAAGTTAAACTTTTAAAACTTTTTTGGGGGTTTTTGGATTTTGGGTTGGGGTGTTTGGAATTCAAGGACTTGGTGTTGGGGAGGGGTTTGCAAGAATCTTGAAGCTTGTGGTTTTTTTTCTGCATTTTTATGATTTTTTGTGACCATTGGGCCACTCTGCTGTTGTTTTTTTTAAAAAATCTGGGTTTGAATTTCTGTTTGGTGGGTGGCTGGGGGAACAGTTGAGGAGGGGTTTGCAAGAATCTGGAAGCTTGTGTGTGTTTTTTCTGCATTTTTATGATTTTTTGTGACCATTGGGGCACTCTGCTGTTTTTTTAAAAAAAATTCTGGATTTGAATTTCTGTGTGGTGGGTGGCTGGGGGAACAGTTGAGGAGGGGTTTGCAAGAATCTGGAAGCTTGTGTGGTTTTTTTCTGCATTTTTATGATTTTCTGTGACCATTGGGTCACTCTGCTGTTGTTTTTTTTAAAAAATCTGGGTTTGAATTTCTGTGTGGTGGGTGGCTGGGGGAACAGTTGAGGAGGGGTTTGCAAGAATCTGGAAGCTTGTGTGTGTTTTTTCTGCATTTTTATGATTTTTTGTGACCATTGGGGCACTCTGCTGTTTTTTTAAAAAAAAATCTGGATTTGAATTTCTGTGTGGTGGGTGACTGGGGGAACAGTTGGGGAGGGGTTTGCAACAGTTGGGGAGGGGTTTGCAATTTCTGTGTGGTGGGTGGCTGGGGGAATAGTTGAGGTTTTTGAAGACTTTGGTGATTTTTGAAGCTTTTCCAAAACTTCTTTTGCAGCCATTTGGTAAGTTAAACTTTTAAAACTTTTTGGGGGGTTTTTGGATTTTGGGTTGGGGTGTTTGGAATTCAAGGACTTGGTTCTGGGTTTGAATTTCTGTGTGGTGGGTGGCTGGGTGCTTTTGAATTTTTTGGATGTGAAGCACTGATTATTATTTTTTGGGGGTTGCGAAGGTAGGAGCTGTGCTGCCATGGGACCCAAGAAGACTGCTGCTGCAGAGGCTGGCGAGGGGAAGAAGGAGAAGGTTACGCTGGAAATGAAGAAGGAGATCATCCGGAAGCACGACGGTGGAATGCGTGTGACAGACCTCGCCAGGGAGTACAGGAGGAATCCATCGACCATCGGGACCATCCTGAAGATGAGGGAGAAGATCCTTGCGACTGATGCAGCCAAGGGAGTCACCAGGATCGTGAAGAACCGCCCAGCTGTTCTGGAGGAGGTGGAGAAGTTGCTGCTCATCTGGGTAGAAGAGAAGCAGCGTGCAGGGGACACAGTGACTAAGGCCGTCATTTGTGAGAAGGCCAAGGCCTTGCACGCAGACCTCGTCCGGGAACAGCCAGGAACCTCAGGCGAGCCAGAAGTCTTCAAGGCAAGCAGAGGCTGGTTTGACCGGTTCAAGACAAGATCTGGAATCCACAGCGTGGTCAGGCATGGAGAGGCTGCCAGTTCTGATGTTTCTGCGGTTGAAGACTTTGCAGCGGAGTTCCTGGAGGTTGTGAAGACGGAGGGCTACGTTCCACAGCAGGTCTTCAACTGCAACGAGACCGGGCTGTTTTGGAAGAGGATGCCCAAAAGGACTTTCATCAGACAGGAGGAGGCCAAGTTGCCTGGCCACAAGCCCATGAAGGACCGTCTGACCCTGCTCTTCTGTGCCAACGCAAGCGGCAACCTGAAGATCAAGCCCCTGCTGGTGTACCACTCGGAGAACCCACGGATCTTCAAGAAACACAAGGTCGACAAGGAGCATCTGAGTGTCATGTGGCGATCCAACAGTAAGGCTTGGGTCACACGTGTGCTGTTTGTGGACTGGGTCAATCTTGCTTTTGGCCCTGCTGTCAAACAGTACCTGCTGGACAACGACCTGCCGCTGAAGGCTTTGCTTCTGATGGACAATGCTCCTGCTCATCCTAAAGGCCTTGAGGAGGACTTTTTGGAGGAGTTCAGCTTCGTCAGCATCATGTTCCTGCCGCCTAACACCACGCCACTGCTCCAGCTGATGGATCAGCAGGTCATCGCCAATTTCAAAAAACTCTACACCAAGGAGCTTTTCAGGCAATGCTTCGAGGTGACTGATTGCACCACCATCACCCTGCGGGAATTCTGGAAGGACCACTTTGACATCGTCACCTGCTTGAAGATGATCACCACGGCCTGGAACGGGATCAGCCAGAGAAATTTGAATTGCGCTTGGCGCAGCCTGTGGCCGGACTGTGTGGCACCAAGTGACTCTGATGCACCAGAGTCAACAGTGGTGCAGGACATTGTTGCCTTGGGGAGGACCATGGGCCTGGAGGTCACAGAGGAGGACATCAGCGAGCTGGTGGAGGAGCACGACCACGAGCTGACCACCCAGGAGCTGGTCGAACTGCAGGCAGAGGCTGCGCAGGAGCAGGCCTCGCTGGAAGAGGAGGAAGCAACTGAGGAACGGCTGTCCTCCAAAGAACTGAGGGACATTTGCCTGAAGTAGAAGGATGTGCAGGCTTTTGCACAGTGGCACCACCCTGACAAGCACGTGGCACATGACCTTGCGAACACTTTTGATACGAGGGTCATGTCGCCTTTCAGGGAGGTGCTGAAAAGGCGGATGAAGCAGCAGACCATGGACAGGTTCTTCAGCAAGAAGCAAAGAGTGGAAGATGAACCTTCTTCGAGTTGTCCCCCAGAGTCTTATAAAATTTACTGTACACTTTGTTGATTTTTAAATGTTTTTCTGTCATGTTTAGAAACTTAATTTATTGTTCCTTCAATTTTTGAAATGCTCTTTACAGTATGTGTGACTTTAAAGAGCACTTAATAAACTCTTGTTGTACCAAATTTGGCTTTGTTTGGACTTTTTTTGACGATAGGAACGCATTAATTGATTTTCAATGCATTCCTATGGGATTTCGTGCTTCGCAAGACGAAAAATTCGCTAGACGAAAAAACTCGCGGAACGAATTAATTTCGTCTTGCGAGGCACCACTGTACCAACTTTAAGCCCTCTAGTTCCCCACACCCAATGACAGCCTCACTTCTCTGTCCAGTGAGGCATCCACAAGCAAACTGACTCCCACTGCTACCCAGCAGAGGCAGGATCATGTGACACCAAACCAGAAGGACTTTGCTGACTCAGGGATGTTCCACTTCAGCTCCTTTCCTACCTTGCCCAGGTTAACAGCAGCTGTTCTGTTTCTATGGTGATCGTTTTTTACCACAACCTTTTACCTTGACATTCTGCTATCTCAGGTTTCTCAGCTTTCATACTCTCATGCTCTTCTCTCTGGCTTTACACATTAAAAAATTACAAAAACTGTTGCCTCCTTATCTTTCATCGCTTCCTCTTTTCCCTTTGTTTTTCTGTTGCCTGGTCACAGCGCCAGTAGGCAAAGCTCAGTCTTGCAAGGACATCAACAGAAATAAAGGAGGATTGGTTAGATTGGTGAGAAGGTTAAAAAGTGGTGCCGGTAGCACTGTTTCCCCCACTGCCTGGGTGGCTGCTGCAGGGCACCCCACAGTGGATTCCCAAGGAGGGTCGTCAGTGGAAGCAGGCAGCATTACTGGTAGTGCCCTAGCAGAGCATAAAAAAGCAGTATTGCTAGCTCAGAAACTGCTGTCTATTACCAGCTGTTGTTGCCACTCTGGTCTCCCGACTGTCTCCAGAGATAAAGATCTGCTTTGGGGCAGCACAGTGAGGTTTGAGTGGGCCTCCTTATGCAGGAGGGCTGCTGGAATGCTAACGTTTTCCCCCTTGAGGAACAAGTGATGCCATTTTCTGATCTTGCTGCTGAGGGGGGGTTATGTAGCAACAGCAATACCCAGGGGTCTGCTCCACTCATATGGATGGCAAACCACATACAGGATTCCAGCTTCTGCTTTTCTCTGCTGCTCAATCCAAGAGTTCCTCAGTGAAGATTGCATTGGTTGCGCTGCATGGCTGATGGCGCTGCATCCACTACTGTAGCAGCTTCTGGTGGTACTTCCTTGGTTCAAGTATCTACACTGGATCTAACACAGCAGGCTGTAGCTGAGGAACGTACACAATAGCTAGGGACCCTGAGCTAGTGCTTGAGAGGGGGAGCTGTGGCACCACTGCTCACTTCACCAGCAACCCTCCTCCGACTCTTTTTTGGCTTCCATTCCTTCCAAGCTCAAATAAGCAGTTCAGGATCCCAAGTACACACTACTGGGCAGATATCTGCTGGCCGTAAAATTGCTAGGGGTTCTGGATCCCTGCAAGCTGTCAGAAAATACTTAGGGAAAGGAAAGGTGCCTCCAGCTGCCGGGGGGGGGCATTATTCAGAGGACTGCAGGAGAATAGACTAACAGAGAAACTTCTGTAAGTCCCAGAGATTAAGGAGAATGGAGTGAGGGTGGTCTGCCTGAGGATGGTCTGCCTTCATTGCTAAGCACTTACTCCCAAAGTGCTCTGAGATTGCAGGACCCAACCTCAGAACCTGTGCAGCAGATATCTAGGGCAGCAGCCTTCTTTTCTTTTTTGTTTTAAGCACAAACCTGCTGTCAAGCAAACCCGTTTCCCTCCCCTTTTTCTAATGTCATCAAAGAGGAGTAGGTGGCTCTCCTACAGACTAGGAGGGACAGTAGTGTGACTCAACATTTTTATTCTCTACCACAGCTGATCATGGAGCACCTGCGTTGACAGGTGGCAGCCCTGTCCTCAGTACTGTCCCGGCAAGATCATGTTCTTCAGGCACTCATGAAGGAGCTTTTTGAGTTTCTATGTCTGAAGCGCCTCTTCTGAAGGTGCTTTCCCATGTGATGATCACATTATCACAGTATGCCTCTGAATGACAGGCTCCTGTGTATACACCTCTTGTGTATTATAGAAAAGGGCAGAGTGATTTCAAGACCAGACTCATCCTTTATCCCTAAAGTTAATTCCTTGTCCCATCACTCTCAGGAGCTAATCCTGCCTTTCTTTGACCTTAACCCCTCTGAAGAAGGCTTGGTACAAGCTAGACATGCGCAAGGCACTGAAATCCATTTCAGAAGCACTGTGCCCTTCAGGCACTCAGATTGCCTCTGTATTTCCTTTAATCCCTCTAACCTAGGCCAAAACATGCCTAAGACATCTCTGATTAGGTGGATCAGTGCACATATGTTGCTAGTTCTTGAGTTCAACTGTTTAAAATCACGTTGAACTCGACCAGGGCAACCTGGCATCACTGCAGCCTTTTCTACCAATGCTTCAATATTAAAGATATGAAGGTGTGTGACTTACTCCTCAGCAGATACTTTTCATTACATATTGTAGGATGCATGCCTGTGCTTTGACAGAGGTAGCATTTGATAGGAGTGTGCTGCAACATGCACTACTGCTGTCTTAGATATCCATATTGGGATGCCTGCCTCCCAATGGACACAGAATGGAACCTTGCTCCCTTATTGTGAATGCCCATCCTGGCCCAGTGTGACCAGAGGCATCCAGCCCTGCCCTTCTTCAGGTGGTTGGGTACCAACTGGCACATGGGGGCTTTGGCTATAATTGTCCACCTGTGCCAGATGTGGAGACTCTGTTATTTCTGTTTTCCTAAGATTCCTTTTTCCTCCAGTTTCTTAATGCACGCAATATGTGATCGGCTTGTTAAGGAATTGGAACTGAGGCTAGGCCTCCTGAGCCAGCACAGTGTTTCATTTTGGTGTCACCTGATCCTGCCTGCTTTAGGTGGTAGTAAGTAGGAGTCCATTCATATAAAGATTCCACCTTCACACTTGGCCAGGATAGACCTTCATGGTAAGCGACCAACACCCCGTTCTTTCCGAGAGGAGCGGTGTAGAAGAGGACAGCAGCCAGGACATTTGGCTTCTCAGCATCTGGTAGGGGGAATCTCTTGCCAAGCCCCGCCATCTGTTTGCTGCTTTGTAGCTTCACGGGAGCCAACGTCTTCACCCCAAACGCCTATCTATTTGCTCTTCAAATGTGTGGGCAGGGGGTGGGGGGAGACAGAGAGCACTGAACACATTCATATGACAGCTTGCTTATTTATTTGTTTATTTCAACAAAAGGTCCAGGCCACAAGAAGCGGAGCAAGAGTCCTCGCATCCCAGAGATGAAGAGGAAGATGAAGGGGAAGAAGATGGCGCCTCTGAAGATCAAGCTGGGCATGATTGGGGGCAAGCGCAAAAAGAGCAGCTCAGTAAGACCCTCTCCTTGTCCACTGGGTGTGAATGTGGAGACTGGGTGAAAAGTGATGGGCGGATGGGCATTGTTTCTATTTGTTTGGCGTTTTCGGACTGAAGAACTGTGCAGTTTTAAAAGAAGACATCACAGCTACCTGCCAAAATCGGATTTCTGTGACCTGTTTTTGTTATGCAAATGCAGCTCATTTGCTTCCCTTTGGCTCTTTTGCTTGCTTATTGTGCTTGTGCTAGTCATGGGGAGGGTTCTTGGACTGACCTTCTTTGCTGCCCTTCTGGCTTTTGAGATTTCACCAGGTGCTGCCATAGCCTGCACAATGTTCAGCTTGCCTTTGAAGCCATCCTGCCCCACCACAGGCATGAGAGTTTTCTTATGGGCTATGGTAGGAAACCAGGCTAGACTGAGTTTGCATGGTATGACTGGAGGTATGCTTGTTTGCTTATAAAATCACTTCTGTTTTCTTCTTGCGCCCTTACCTTTACCTTATAACTGTATTAAGTGGTGCTGTATTCTCCCTGCTCCCACCCCCTGACCATAAGTGAGGAGGGCTGGATGTCAAGCCACCTCCTTTTTCTTCTTGCTTGCTCCTTGGGGCAGATACTAACCTCAGGTGCCAAGCCCGTTCCCCCCCCCCACCTCCCAGCAACCATTTCCTCTCTCCCCATTCCCCCTTACTTCTGCTTCTGTATGGGCCTTTCCTAATGGAGGGCTGCTCCGGTTATGTACAGCATTTGTTTCAGAGTGACGAGGTGGGAGAGCCAGAGGAAGAATCTGACCTTGACAACTCCAGTGTTCACAGCTCCTCGGTGCGTTCTGACAGTTCAGGGCGGGTGAAGAAACTCAAGCGGGGCAGACCTGGACGGAAGAAGAAAAAAGGTGAGTGTGGGCTGTAGGTTAGAGCATGGTAGTTAGGTAAACAAACTCATTTCCTGGTTATAGGATAGATGCAGCTATCAATCTCTCCTAACCCTGATGGCTGTGTTCTGCTTCCATGGTCAGAGGCAATAAACTTCTGAAAAACAGTTGATGAAAACTGCAGAGTGGGCAGAGTGCTGTTGTACTCATGTCCTCCTTGCAGGCATCTGGCTGGCCACTGGGACAACAGGATGCTGAACAAGATGGGCCACTAGCCTGAGTCCCTTTGGGTTAGAAAAACACAATCCTACTAGATTTCCCTGTAAAAAGAACGACAGAAAGACTCGCTTTCTCATTTGCCGGGGCAGAAGGGCCATTTTCCAAGTTTCCTGTTTGTGTGTGGCAAAGGAATTCTGGGAAGTTTCAGCCACGCCTCCTTCCCACTGGTTTGTGTCATTCACAGGCCCCCATAGCCCTGGAGAGAAGTTTCCATTCAACCCACCTTTCATTGTGCTAATCATCCAGCCTCTTCTCCCTTCAGTTGCTGGTTTTTCAGTTCCATCCCCTTTTGGGGACGAGCGGTAAATGCAATTTGTTGAATACCCCTCAGTTTCTAAGGGAGGAAGATGGATGACTCCCAATCCTAGACCTGCCCTGGCCCAGGTAAGGGAGTAGGTTGTACGTAGCTCAGGTGCCTTCATGCCATATTCTGGTTTCTCCCCACTTCCCGCCCCTGCAGTTGCTGGTGAAGAAGAGGCAGACGGCTACGAGACAGACCACCAAGACTACTGTGAGGTGTGTCAGCAGGGCGGGGAGATCATCCTCTGCGATTCATGTCCCAGAGCTTATCACCTGGTGTGCCTGGATCCGGAGCTAGACAAGGCCCCCGAGGGCAAATGGAGCTGCCCCCACTGTGTAAGCTGCTCACCTTTCTTCCTTGTTCTCTGCACACTAGCACCTCCCACCCTGTTGTAGCCCTTGCTCTGGTGCCGTTCCCGCTTAGGAGTCCAGGATGCTGTGCTAAAAATATATATTAAAAATCCAAAATATCAAGCTTTGAAAATTCAGATAATGTAGCTGGGATAGATTGTGCAAAAAACAATGAACTTGCACTTTCTAGTTCACCTTCTGAGTGCAAAACTGTCCTTTCCCTCCCTTTGGTTTAAATTAGTGCTTGGGTTAGGGATGGTGGGAAAAGAGGGACTTTGGGGGGTGCTGTGTGCATAGGGACAAGGAGGCAGGGGCTGGGGTTCAGTGGAAGGACTCTGATTGGTCCATTCAGATGCCTTGTGGTTTCAAAACCCTGGCATATTCTTGTACCACAAAGACTAATGCAATTGAAGTGGGGATACTTGCTCTTCTGATGCTGTACTAGGAACCCAGATCCTGCTATTATTGGCTGCAAGGATCTGGATCTCTTTGGAAAATTATATTTAAAAAAATATTTAGCACATGTGTTGCTGAAGCTAGTACCTAAATTAATTTTTGAGAGCTACTCTGGGCTTTTAAAGCTGTGACTCTTCTACATACTTCATTTTCCTTTGCCGAGAATTCAGGCTGTGTAGAAACAGAAACCCATGAATCTGAAATTCATCAGAATAGCTGCTGGATAGGCTCTGGCTTCTGCTGTTTGCAGCTCCAAGTGCTCCTACTTGCATGACCCCTATATCATAATCCAGCTCTCTCTCTCTGGGTGTGTCATGTCCCTCGCCTGCAGGAAAAAGAAGGGGTGCAGTGGGAGCCCAAGGAGGAGGAAGAAGAGTACGAAGGGGAGCTGGACGATGCTGAGAAGGAGGAGGAGGACGATCACATGGAATACTGCCGCGTCTGTAAGGACGGGGGCGAGCTCTTGTGTTGTGATGCTTGCATCTCATCCTACCATATCCACTGCCTCAACCCGCCGCTTCCTGAGATCCCTAATGGGGAATGGCTGTGTCCCCGTTGCACGGTGAGGGCACTGGGAGAGAGGGCATCATGCTGGATTTCGGGGTGGGGGAGGAGTGGCTGTGCTGTGAAGAGGGTAAGAGAGAGAGACCAGCCAATGCATTTACTTGTCAGTAAGGCTCACTGGTTACATAAAGGGTTGCCTCCTGGACAAGAGGCTTTGGTGGGTGGCCAGACTCCCTGCATCTCTGACACCTTCTCTTTCCCATCCCCAGTGTCCCATGCTAAAGGGACGGGTCCAAAAAATCCTGCACTGGCGATGGGGGGAGCCTCCGACACCAGTCGCTGTCGCCCTGCCACCCGATGCCAACCCAGACGACCCACCGCCCAAGTCTCTGCAGGGTCGTTCCGAGCGCGAATTCTTCGTCAAGTGGGTCGGGCTGTCCTATTGGCACTGCTCCTGGATAAAGGAATTGCAGGTACAACTTTGACTAAACTTGCAGCTGAGGCAGCTCCATGCCTCGTCAGAGAGTGGCGGGACCCCAAAACTGGAAATGAATGGTGGGATGACAGTTCTGTCAACAGCACATAGGGAGAGCTTGGAGTGTCTGGGCATTTGAACCCCTCCACATAGCATCATTCAGTCTTTGGCAGCTTGCTTCTGGTCTTTGCCTTGCCTTCGTCCTTCAGCATAAACGTAAATCAGTGTCAGCGCAACCGTGGGCTGGGGTGAACTTCTTCATTCCCTCTCTTCTGCCCCCAAGGACTGCCGCCTCTCCCCAGCACCTCCCAGCACTCCAGCAGTGTTTTTCTGCTGCTGCTCTCTGGGCACGGGCAGCCAGGAAAGGTGCCAGCCTGTTTGTGCAAAAACCACGTCCATTTGAAAGGTGGTATATTAGAATGGGAGAGCAGTAGCAGCAACAACAACAACACATGTCTGTCAATGCCAATGATAAGCAGAAGTCCCAACTACTCTATGTCCCAACTACTTCTAATGACTGGATGCTGAGCATAGAGATCACCATCATCAGGGTGCCCTGTGTGTGAGCCTCCTTCAGGCATGTCAGAACCATGTGTGCTGTTTCTCTTGACCCATCATGGCAGAGGCTAGGTGGCCAGTGATCAGGGGTGCAGTCGCAGTGGGTTTTCTGTATCAGCATTTGATTCAAATCCTTACATTTCTCATTCACGTCTACTCAGTTTCTCACCTTTCTTTTTTCTTCCCTTTCTCTGCCCCCTCCCCCCACAAATCCCAGCTTGAGATTTTCCACCTGGTGATGTACAGGAATTACCAACGAAAGAACGACATGGATGAGCCCCCGCTGCTTGACTACGGTTCTGGTGATGACGATGGGAAGAGTGAGAAGAGGAAGAACAAGGATCCTTTCTATGCCGAGATGGAGGAGAAATACTACCGCTATGGCATCAAGCCTGACTGGATGACCATCCACCGTGTTATAAACCATAGGTCAGCTTGTGTGTGTGTGCATGTGCACACTTGTGTGTGCATAGTTCATCCCCTATCACAATGATGCCATGGCTCAAGGGTGGTGACCTGCAGCCCTCGGGTCAGATCTGGCCCACTAAACCACTGCAGGTGGTCGACAGGCATTGACAAAACTCTTCTCTGCAAAGGCAACTCTTTTGCTGGAAGGTCTTCCTGATCAGGAAACAGGAAGGCATACTCCTTCCTGTTTCCTAAGCGTTAAGACCTCCTGCCAATAGCACAGCATAGGAAGGAGGAACCTTTGTAAGGTCAACCAGTGGGGCTTTCTTCCCCATCACAATGCTGGCTTGAACCTCTCTCCTCTCCTCTCAGCCCAGCACTGCAATGGGGATGAGTGCCATGCATACATCCTAGTGTGGTGTGTCCCAGCATATGTGTGTGTGTGATCTGCATGTGTTTGGTTTGTGCATGCTGCATATCTGGCAAGCATGTGTGTGTGTGGTGTGCATGCATGCAGCCCTCGGACATCGGTCAGTTGTGAATGTGGTCCCTGGACCCGGGAAGGTTTAGCCGCTTGTACTGTAGCCCACGGCCAGTGCACTGTTAGTCCTGATGAGACCTAGGCATGTGTTGGATACTTTGCGGTGGGCATTAGTGGGGTCACCCAGCGGGGAGTAATTGAGATATAGGTGTTGGCAGCCTGGCCACTCCTGGGAACCCCACCTTTCTTTAAAGAATATTTAATCCTCAAGGTTCTGAAGAATAAAATGGATTTGAACGTGACCTTTGTGCGTTTCTCCAAGAGAATCCTTCTAAAAGATTTCCATATCTTCATGATATTCACTGGCTTAGCCATGGTGGTCTTTGTTGACTTAATCCCATCAGATGCCTTTCGGTGAAACGGAGTAAGCAAACCCAGTTTGTGTGTTTTCTTTTCTTTCTGCTTCTTTCTCTCTTTTCTCTTTGCGCCATGAATTTACTTTGTGCAGCATTGACAAAAAGGGCAACTACCACTACCTGGTGAAATGGCGTGACCTTTCCTACGACCAGTCCACGTGGGAGGAGGATGAGATGTCGATTCCCGACTATGAGTACCAGAAGCAGGCCTATTGGTTTCACAGGTGAGGAAACCATGAGGGTGGCAGTGGGGAGGGAGGCACTGAGCAGGGCAGGATTGAGCTGTCTGGCCCAGTGCACCATGGGCCATGCCTGAGATTCCTGAGTGAGACACAGTGGGGCCTTCCTCTCTCTCCCCCCCCCCCCCACTCTCTAGAGAGCTGATAATGGGTGAAGACCCTGCCCAGCCCAGGAAGTACAAGAAGAAGAAGAAGGAGCTGACGTCAGAGGACCCGCCCAACTCCCCCACCAACGATGTAAGCTCTGGGATGGTGGCTAGCAGTGCAGCCACCCCTCTGCGGTGCTGGGCACCCTTGATGCTGCAGCACTAGGCTGGGAAGGGAGTGCAGCCTGACAAAGAGGAAAGCTCTGTGCAGCTGATGGACCCAAGACGTTTTAAATGGGGATCATTTCAGGGGTGGTGTCCAGAAGGGAGCGAGCCTCTGTCCGTGGGTGTGCATGGCTCTCACCTCTCTGCTTCTCTTTCTCCGGACATCCTTTCAGCCCACGGTGAAGTATGACAGCCAGCCACGCTTCATCACGTCCACAGGGGGCACGCTGCACATGTATCAGCTGGAAGGCCTGAACTGGCTGCGGTTCTCCTGGGCCCAGAGCACAGACACCATTCTGGCAGATGAGATGGGCCTCGGCAAGACGATCCAGACCATTGTCTTCTTGTACTCGCTGTACAGGGAGGTAAGCCAGGAGTGGTGGCCTGGGCATGTTCGCTCTCTTTTCCATTGTCTAAAGCATGTGAGTCTCTCTCTCTTTCCCCCCGCTGCCCCTGCCTCCTGCGGAAACCTAACATTTACATGTCATTGCATGGCCCTTTCCTTATGCTGTGACCCAGGACTTCTGAACTGGTTCTCTTCCTTTTCTGATCATGCGCCTTCCCAAGTGTTACAAAGAAAGTGCTGGCTTCCTGTCCTAAAAGCTCACAGTCCTAAAAGAGGAAGGAGAACAGGGGTATACATGGGACAGAGGGGGAAAAAGGGTTATACAGTGGACACTCGGGTTGCGAACGTGATCCGTGCGGGAGGCACGTTTGCAACCCGCAGCGTTTGCAACCTGCGACCCGCACATCTGCTCATGCGCAGGTTGTGATTTGGTGCTTCTGCACATGCGCAAGCACCAAAACCTGGAAGTAACCGTTGCAGTACTTCTGGGTTCGGTGCGGTGCGCAACCCGAAATCACACAACCCGAAGCGTCTGTAATCCGAGGTATGACTGTAAACCTTCCAGTGAAACTCTCCCACCTACTCCAGACTCATTGTGTCTTTCCAAGAAAGAAAGCCAATAAAGTTGCTTTTGCCAACATTGTCTTTGTTTATCCAGTTCTACCTTTCAAAGCAACTAAAAGTGCCCCCATACTCCTCCTGAGCCCCCATTCCCTGTTTGCCTAGCTCCTCTCCCCCTCTGAGATGGAATGGAAGAGATTCTCTTTGCTTCCTACCTTAGGCCCATCCATTCATTTCCACTGTTCTCCAACCAGATTGAAGCCACCGACTATTCTCCTCCAATCTGCTTTGGATGTCATAAAGCAAGTTTCCTGCCACTTGTTACTTCCCTCAAAACCTCCACCTTAGCTCTCGTTTTATTTGGGGTTTCCCTTCAGGGTTTCTGAAGGGAGACGGACCTCATTTGTTGTTTGGAGTTTGGCCTCCCTGCTCTCCCAAGCTTCTCCCCTTTGGGGTTTCCTCATGGGTGAGTGTTCTGGAGCTGAACTATTTCTGCAGGATCCTACCCGTCAGCATGAGCTAGACCTCAAGTGCTCCCTCCCTGCTGTCCTCCTCTGCCCCAACCACCTCCTGTCTTGACCTCCTCATGGCAGCCTCCCAATGAGTGCCTGCTTTGCCAAGACATCTTGCTGAAGTACTAGAGCCGCAGGCTTTTCTGAAAGGCGGTGAGGCAAGGGAAAGCCCTTTGCTTAAGCAAGCAGCTGAGTTGCTGTCTGCTCCAACTGCTGATCTGTCTGAAACCTTGAGTGGGGCGAATCCTGCCACGTTGCCCCAGATTCTTTCCTCCATAACAGAAATATCTGGCAGCAAGCAGCCCTTCTCCATAAAAGAAAAGGTGCACATTTAATCTCTGTTGTAGGGCAGCTTCCTTGTTGGTGATGACGTGGGAAGCACACAATGTGCATATGCTTCTCTGAACACGAGCGTGAATGCATCTGGGAAACCTGATGGGGCCAGATTTCCCAGATACATGCAAATCTGTCTGTGACATCTGCCTGATTACCTGTTCCATGTTGGAAGCATCCGTGTTGTGCTGGTGCTTCCTACTGCATTCATAACGTGTGGAGCCATCGCCAGCCTTGTGTGATGTAGATTGTATGTCTTTTGGGCACTGACCATATGAGGTCTCCGTGTTCTGTATACCGCCTAGCACGGTGTTGGTGCTGAATGAACGTCTGGTGGGAGGAGTGCATCAGCCCCAGGCAAAGGGTCCTTCTGTGAACAGCTGTTACTTCTGTATGAACAGCTGCTGTGACTGGCTGCGTGTCAGTGATCCCAGCAGAGCCACAGGAGAACCTTGCTCATTCTGGCAGCCAGCGTTTTATGAATGGATTTCTCTTTGCCTAGCTGAGCCCCTGGGAGCCAAAAGCAAAGAGCCTGAGAATTGCTGCATCAGGCTGAGTCAGGGCTGGGAGCTGCCGGTGGCCTCTTTTGACTCCTCCCGAGCTGCAGACAGCAAAGTTCCTTCTAGTTCACATGTGATTTCATGCTCTTCCTCTTTTCTCTCCCCCCCCCTCCACCAGGGCCACACCAAAGGGCCTTTCCTGGTCAGTGCTCCGCTGTCCACCATCATCAACTGGGAACGAGAATTTCAGATGTGGGCGCCCAATTTCTATGTGGTGACCTACACGGGGGATAAAGACAGCCGCTCCATCATCCGTGAGAATGAATTTTCTTTTGAGGACAACGCCATGAAGGGTGGAAAGAAGGCCTTTAAAATGAAGGCAAGTGCAGTGGGGGATTTTCCCCATCTTACAGCAACAGCAGTGCTGACTGCAGCTTCCCATGGGCCTCATATTGATTGTGGTCAATATAATTTTGCTCCCTACCAAACTTTGAGGCGGAAGGCAGCTTGTTAACCCCTTCGCTTCCAAGCCCCACAATGCTGCCTTGCCAGCTTGCCTTTCAAATGCACAAGAGCTCCGAACTCTTCCCCCATCAAGGAGAACTGCATTCAGTGGTGCCATGGAGCAGATGGTGGCTATACGTTTTTCCACCTTCCGTATTTCTCCTTTTTGTTTTCAGAGAGAAGCTCAGGTGAAATTTCACGTCCTCCTTACCTCCTATGAGCTGGTCACCATTGACCAGGCTGCCTTGGCTTCCATCCGGTGGGCCTGTCTTGTTGTGGATGAAGCTCACCGACTCAAAAACAACCAGTCCAAGGTGAGGAGAGCTGTGTGGTGGTGAAGCCTGAGCTGGCTTGTCCTGGATAAATGCCAGGATTTGGGACTCATCTGTGGTGGGTGAGGTTGTAGGAAGGTGGAGGGAGGGAAGAAGGGCGCTCTGATGCCTGTACTGCTCTTGCTTTCAGTTCTTCAGGGTGTTAAACGGTTATAAGATCGACCACAAACTGCTGCTCACTGGGACTCCTTTGCAAAACAACTTGGAGGAGCTGTTCCACCTGCTGAATTTCCTCACTCCTGAGAGATTCAAGTATGGCTAATTTTGTGCTTCCTTCCCCCTGTTAATCAGAGAGCTGGAGGGCCTTAATCTTAACTCCTCTCCTATCTGTCATTGACACACTGGTTTGCCATCTACCTTCAGACTGGTGTCCCTGTCCACGGTTTCCCCTCTCCTTTCCAGGTTTGCATCCACCAGTAACCTTTTCATCCAGTTCATAGCTAGCCTGAACATAGGGTGGAGTTTCTACCTAATCTTCCACCCAACTGGAGCTTGGTAGAACAGAGGGGCTGAGTCCTTCCACTCTAATCACAGAAGGCCTTTGGATAAGTTCAGCCTTCATAAGCATGAGGAGGGCCTGGTGAGCCAGTTGACAGAAAAAGACTTGGCTGAATGTGAAAGGACAAGCGAATAGCAGATCTCTAGATAACCACTTCTTAGTTGTCCTTCATGCCAGCATTATAAGACCTAGTGCCTAACAGCTGATCCCAAAATGTGGTGGGCCATCTGCCTCACAGCACAGCTCTGGTGTGAATGTTATACAGAAAGCGGTTTGGAAAACCCATAAAAGAGGGCATCTGAAAATGTATATCTGGAGAGATGGCTCCCTCTGCTGACCAGACATGCACACTGCTGGCAATCTGGCATCTTGGTCACTCCCAAGTGAAACTTAATGCGACTTCTGGTGGCCACAAGGGATTTCCGTTTGTCTGAAACAGATGTCTAGTGATGGGGGCGGGCTCCTCCCATCAGCACTGGAAGCTAGACTTGTAGAGGCTTCAAGCTCTTTCCAGGGTGGGTGGAGAGGGCCAGGTTACATTTTCACATTTTGGCCCTTTGTTAACTGAGGAACCCCAGCTGCTCTTGCCTCTCCAAGGCTTAACGAAACTAAAAGAGACGGCTTCTTTCTTACCTCTTTCACTGACTTTAGGGCTGGAAAGATTTTTATTTGGTTTGGTGATGTCTTTTACACCGAGACTTGCAAAGGAACTACAAATCCTGTACGTCTGTGGATTTGTTATTTCTTTCCACCTTCCAACTAAAGATCCTGCCTTCACAGCCTTCAAATTTGACACCACATTAACACCACATAAATTATCCACTTTTATTTATTTATTTAATTTAAAGTACGTTTAGTCACTTTTCTGGACAAGAGCCTTAGCATCAAAATTAAAACCTTAAAAATCAGTGCACAGTTTAAAACTTTAAATAATAATAAAAAACCTAATACAGTGGCACCTCGGTTTAAGAACAGCCCTGTTTACGAACAATTCCGTTTACAGACCCCGCAAAACCAGAAGTAGTGTCCCGGTTTGCCTCGGTCTAAGAATGGAATCCGAATGGTGGAAGGGCACTGGCGGCGGGAGGCCACATTAGGGAAAGCACGCCTCCATTTAAGAACGGTTTCAGTTTAAGAACAGACTTCCGGAATGGATTAAGTTCGTAAACCGAGCTACCACTGTGCTACAAGTCAGCACACTTGACAGGTTTCCACCTGTCATCCAAAATGAATAAGATTTAGTCTAACTCACTTATCACCCAGGTAATTATTAACGTGCCTTAGAGAGCAGTTGTATACCACCCTTCGTCTACACATCTCAGGGTGGTTCACAAGCTAAAATATAAAAGCACAAAATACATGACAAAAACAAGAACAGAAAACCCCAACCAATAACCCCCCTCCCCTCCCACAAACACATTTAAAAGGAGTATAGGATGTTAATCGACCCAAAGCCTTGTTGAAGAGGAACCTGGTGCCTAAAGGTGTATAATGAAGGCGTCAGCCAAATCTCCCTGGTTCCTCAATTCTGTTTGCCCAGCCAATTTCTCCCTAGAAAATCCACTTTGTATTGCTGTTTGTCTTGATTTAGTGCTAAAGAATGGGTTTTTTCCAGGGAATGTGGTGAGGTAAAGGCAAAACCACTTGGGTACATGCCTAGAAAGCAGAGGACAAGCAGAAAACTGCTTGGACCCATGCTTTCTAGGCACAGGAAATGTGGGCAAGCCGTCCCTGTCTGAAACCCCAGAGAGCCACTGCTGCCAGCCAGTGTAGACAGTACTGCAGGGGTCGGCAAGATTTATCTCACCTGGGCCGGTTCACTCCAGCAGAGATCCCTCCATGGGCCAGCATCTGGGTCTGCGCAGATGCGATTTTCGGCACTGCGGAAGCGAGTTTAGCGCAGCATGTGGGGACTCGCTGAGTGGGCGGCTCAGTTTGGGGGCGGCTCGTGGGCCAGTTAAACGACCTTTGTGGGCCGCTTGTGGCCCATTGCCTTAGGTTGCCTACCCCTACAGTACTGTATGTGGCAGCTCCCTATATTATCTATGCTTCTATATACTGTATGCAATCACAAAATATTTTAGGGTGGGTCACAAAATTTAAATGAATAAAGAAAATGCAATTTAAAACCAATTTACTTTTTATGATCCTACCCCCACTCCGCAAGCCATTGTTTTAAGGAAGCTGGGGGGGGCATGACTTGGTTAGAACTGGGGGGAGTTGAAGGATGGGGCTTTCGTTTCATTAAGGGTGCCTTCCCTTCGTTCATAGAATCCTAGAATCATAGAGTTGGAAGAGACCACAAGGGCCATCGAGTCCAACCCCCTGCCAAGCAGGAAACACCATCAGAGCACTCCTGACATATGGTTGTCAAGCCTCTGCTTAAAGACCTCCAAAGAAGGAGACTCCACCACACTCCTTGGCAGCAAATTCCACTGTCAAACAGCTCTTACTGTCAGGAAGTTCTTCCTAATGTTTAGGTGGAATCTTCTTTCTTGTAGTTTGGATCCATTGCTCCGTGTCCGCTTCTCTGGAGCAGCAGAAAACAACCTTTCTCCCTCCTCTATATGACATCCTTTTATATATTTGAACATGGCTATCATATCACCCCTTAACCTCCTCTTCTCCATGCCCAGCTCCCTTAGCCGTTCCTCATAAGGCATCGTTTCCAGGCCTTTGACCATTTTGGTTGCCCTCTTCTGGACACGTTCCAGTTTGTCAGTGTCCTTCTTGAACTGTGGTGCCTAATTTGAGCACTAGGCTTGCCCTAATTTGAGCACTAGGCTTGGGGGATCTTTGTGACAGATCCTCCTTCAGATACTTCCCCCAGCCCCAAATCCCTTCCTTTCCCTTGCTTGTGTGCAGCATTCTGTTGGCCTGAAATATCCCCAGAGGTGTCCATGTAACAGCTTCTGTCTCTTTCCCACAGCAACCTGGAAGGCTTCCTGGAGGAGTTTGCTGACATCTCCAAGGAGGACCAAATAAAAAAACTCCATGACCTCCTGGGACCCCATATGTTGCGCCGCCTCAAGGCTGACGTCTTCAAGAACATGCCGGCCAAGACAGAGCTCATTGTCCGGGTGGAGCTCAGCCCCATGCAGAAGTATGGGCAGGATTGGGGGAGGAGAGGCAGTATGGGGGACTGTCCTTTCCATGCAGAGTGCCAGGGTGGTGGCAGATATATGACCTGGACTCTAGTGGGGCGGGGGCACCGTGGTATGGATTTACAAGTGGCAGTGATGGCTCTTGGATCAGGGAGGGGAGAACCAGTGAAACAGAATTTGGGGGAGGGGAGCAGGTCTGGTCAGGATGGAGGAGAGTCAAGGTCCTTAGGTTCTCTGCAAGAATGGTTACATCCTGGGGAGGGAGCAGTAGACCAAAGCATGCCAGAAACCAAGACTTTGGTCTCCTTTCCTCCAGATTGCTGGGTGGGCGAATGTGAAAAGACAACTCATTGAATGTTAAATGTACTGTATTTCTCTCCCTCCCTTTTTGGTAAAAATCTGGCAGATACTTCTGTACGTGGAAGGGTCATAGAGTCTCTCTCATGCTACTCTTTTTCTCCTCCTGCTGTTCCCATTCTTCTCCCCCTGCCCCCCACCCAATCAGGAAATACTATAAATATATCTTGACCCGCAACTTTGAAGCTTTGAACTCCCGTGGTGGCGGTAACCAGGTGTCCTTGCTCAACATAATGATGGACCTGAAGAAATGCTGCAACCACCCCTACCTCTTCCCTGTGGCTGCGATGGTATGTCTTGCATTGCCCAGCCGGCTGGCAGGGGCCTGTGCAGGGCCAGGGCAGCTCTCTCCAGCTGGAAGGAGTGAGCTCATGTTGTGGAGCAGGGATAGGTTGCCTTTGGCAGGCAAACTGGCCCACCTCCTCAGTTAGCCCCTGGCCTTTCCCTAATCCCCTGGCAGTAAAGAATAGACCCAGCCAGATGAAACCACCTGCATGAATGGCGACGGCTATGCTTTGTCTTGGCAGGAATCCCCCAAGTTGCCAAGTGGTGCCTATGAAGGGGGTGCTCTCATCAAGGCCTCTGGGAAACTGATGCTGTTGCAGAAGATGTTGCGGAAGCTAAAAGAGCAGGGCCACCGGGTGCTCATCTTCTCCCAGGTGAGAGTGGTTGGGGGATATATGGGGCCTTGAGCACCTGGATGCTGGTTGTGTACAGTGTTGAGGAGGACGGGATGGAGAAGAAAAAGATGTGAACAACTTGTTATGTGTTTCTTCTCCTATGGTTACAGCATACAAATAATGTAATTTCATGACATAATTTTTTCCTAAATGTTATGGAGGTGTTAGGATGCTGTTTTCTGTGACATCATCTGTTCAGTAAGAACAAATTAGTCTCAAGTGAGGGCATGCAGTGTACAGCAAGAATGCTAGTGATGAATGAGAAGGCACTATCAATCTCATTTAGGAATATGAATGCCCAGAGGTAAAAATGAGTTTTCCTCATTTTTCCAAGGTCTTCCTCCCTTCCCCCTCTTGTTTTTTTTACAGTGGAAATTGGAAAGGAAAAGAAACCCCTCCAATGAACTATTATCTCTTTTAGGATATTGCTCTTTAAGGCAGGGTTTTAAAATATTAGCTGTACAGTACTCTCTCAAAATTGTTTCCAGTAACTTTGTACAGTAATATACAGCACTAGGAAATTGCAGTCTCTGCGTATACAGTAGATATGAACAACTCAATTCCAATTCTGTTAGGCTAAAGAAAGACATAGAAATAAGAAGTATACTGTTGCTTCTTGGGCTATTGGAGGAGAATTTTTAGTATTTCTTTTTTTCCCTGGATCTTGTTTATAGTGGAGACTGTTTGTAAGCCCAAACAATTTTGCTTTCCACAGTGTTAGTGGTTTCTCCATCCCCCCACCCCCGTTTCCCCAACTGAGAATTTCCAGAAGTACTAGATCTCTCGTCTCATTTATGGGTATCTTTTCCAGATGACAAAAATGCTGGACCTACTTGAGGATTTCCTTGACTATGAAGGGTACAAGTACGAACGGATTGACGGGGGCATTACGGGGGCCCTGCGGCAAGAGGCCATTGATAGATTTAATGGCAAGTATGAAGGTTGTGAGCCTAATGTTTGAGGGTAGAAGGTGGGGCTTGACCTTTATATATCATTACAGTACCGTGACCTCAATTGTCTGTAGAAATGAGCCTGCCAAGGATCTCCTTTAGGTGGAGGCTCTCTCTGGATTGGGACTAGAGTGGGTTGTAAGGATCTACATGCCACAAGAAGAACCCCAGTAGATCGGACCGAAGGTATATCTATTTGAGGATCCTGTCTCCCATAGTGGTCAGCCAGCTGCTGATGGAGAACCTACAAGCCAGGCGTGAGGGTCAGTTGCAACGGTCTTGTCATGGTTGAGAAGTCAGTGCCAGAATCGGCATCCAAAACTTCAGCCTTTGTCAGAGGATAGGAGTTGCAGGTGTGCCAGTAGGCCAGAGCAACACTATAGGGAATGTCCAGTAGAAGGAACAAAAAATCCTGAAACAGCAACTCCTCTTCAGCCGTCTCTGTCTCTTGCTTGGTCACGAGACAGAACAGGGATGTAGTCTGCTAATCCAGACTAGACTGCAAAAGTTGGCTGTATGTTTCAAAAGTTGGCTGTATGTTTTCTGCCTTTCCTGGGCAGCTGAAGGATCCAGCTCCTCAATAATGGATGGTGGACAATAATGGACATTCATGGTGAATCATGAATCATGGTGAAGGGACCCACAAAGTTCATCTGGTCCAACCCCCTGTAATTAAGGAATCCCAACTAAAGCATCCATGGCAGATGGCTATCCAGCCTCTGCTTAAAAACCTCCAAGGAAGGAGAGTCCACAACCTCCCGAGGGAGTACATTCCACTGTCAAACAGCTCTAACTGTCAGAAAGTTATTCTTGATGTTTCGTTGGAATCTCTTGTAACTTGAAGGTTAAGCATGATGTTTTTGCATAGCTTGGAGCAGGCAGCCATAATTTTTACTCTGGAGTGACATGATATACTTGGGAATCTGCTCCCAAGCATGAAATACCTTTTGCAAAGCAGACCTGAGCCTGACTTCTGAGTTCAACTTTGTGTTCTGAATTTTGAGTCCAGTTCATATGTCTTACCTCCTGATTCACTCACTGAGGTCTTCATTCTTTTTCAGCCCCGGGAGCTCAGCAGTTCTGCTTCCTGCTCTCCACGCGGGCAGGTGGTTTGGGCATCAACTTGGCCACAGCTGACACGGTGATCATCTTTGATTCAGACTGGAACCCTCACAATGATATTCAGGTAGGCTCCTCTCCTCCCCTGATCACCCCCCTTCCTCCTTATGGACTTCTGTTTTTAAGGAGGTGGCTGGTGCTGTGATGTTTTTATTGTAATGCTCTGCATGTTTTAATAAACTATATATACACTGTGTATGTGTATATATTATGTTTATTTTTATAATTGCTTTTTCTATGTTTCTAGATGTTTCTAAGCATCTAAAACATCAGGGGGAAAGGTGGGATATAATAATAATAATAATAATTTTGTAGATCCACCAGAGGTTGCACATAAGAACCACTTTGAGGGTGTGGTTGTGGTTGTTTTTTTTTTACAATCAATATATTAATTTTATGAAGTAAATAAAAAAAAAACAAAAAAACCTTGCTGGATCAGACCAAAGGCTGATTTTATCTATCATCCCTTTTTCACCCATTAGCCAATCAGCGGTCAACAGGTTATAGACATTCTCACAATCCGACTATGCAAGCAAAATCCTCAGCATCCCAAGAAGCTTACTTTTCATTAACACAGAGATAATTTTTAGTCAAAGCTATTTTCTGGTCACAAAGATAAGCTTGGCCATGTACCAGCAAAGCCTGCTAAAATTTCTAGGCTAGAGTGAGGCTGATTTCAGTACTCCCTCCCAAGGCATGGACAAATGGAATGAATAATGCAAAATCAGCAAATGCAAGGAAAGTAGTTTTCATCTACTTTATTCAGTTACCAAATTGGGCATTTTGAGATAACAACATGAGAGAGGCCTGTATTGCAACTGACCCTGAGCCCTTAGAGCAGAGTGGATAGTTAAACCTTAGCATGGTATTTGCCAAGTGATGATGGTTCTTACTCATCTGACACACCCTCCAAACATTTTTTGGGTCTGTGTTTCCTGGAGTGTGAGGTGTAGAGGTGACCCTCCCCTCCCTCATGCAGACACAGAGCAATCCCTCAGCAAAGGGGAGCTGTGGCCGGGTGCATTGGGGAGCCCAAGCTATGGCTTCTACCAAGCTGGCCCACAGTTACAGACCTATGTGCTCACAGAGTGAAGACAAGGGAAGAAAATCTGATGGCAAATGTGGAGCAATGCGTTTTCCAACAGGCCTCTTTCATGTACAGGGTGTTCGGGTTAATTCTCTCTATTCCCCTTTCTCTGCGTTTACTCCCTTCCCTGCCTTCTCATGGTTTGGGTGCTATTGCAGGCTGCTTCTAGAACCAAAGTCACTAGAGTTCTCTGACATCATTGCAGATCAGCCAATGGCTAGGGACAAGTATACAGATGGGCAGCAGCCTGCTTTATCCTAAAATATCTTCAGATGTTACCATTGCTGCAAAGCAGGTCCCGTTCTTTCCCTCCCTCCCTATGGTTCCTATTGGTTCCTATGGTGAGAAACCCAAATCAGGACTTAAGGGCCATAATCCTCCCCAAGCCATTTCATCATTACCTGACTTTCTTGGGTTGTTTTTCACCCCCCATTTTGCAGGCCTTCAGCAGAGCTCATCGCATTGGCCAGGCCAACAAGGTGATGATCTATCGCTTTGTGACACGGGCCTCTGTGGAGGAGCGTATTACGCAGGTGGCCAAGCGGAAGATGATGCTGACTCACCTGGTTGTCCGCCCAGGCCTGGGCTCCAAGTCGGGCAGCATGTCCAAGCAGGAGCTGGATGACATCCTCAAGTTTGGCACTGAGGAGCTCTTCAAGGACGAAAACGAGGGTAAGAGGATCGCTGCTGTGGGTGATGCATCAAGAGGCAGGCAGTTGTTTGCAATGTCCAAGGGTTGTCCCAAGTAGAGTTAATTGCAGTAGTCTGGCCTCATGTATATTAGGAGAGGAATAACTGTTGCACATTGGGAAGCTGAACAAAGGAAGCTATACTCTTTTAATCAGACAGAGCTGCTGAGCAGTGCGCTTGGCCTCTTCTGCCACCTGGGCTGCCAGGTGCACCACAGCATGTTGCTATGTTGAATGATGCAGGTATCTCTTGCTGCAGCCATTGCAGTGTAAAGTGTACTGTGCAGAATCAGGGTTTGGGCTGAAGGTGAAATCCATCGATCATAAATCGTAGCATCCTTTGTGTTGAAACTGGCAGCAATCTCCCAGGTCTCAGCCTCAGTCTCCTACCCCTTGCCCCCTTTTCTTCTCCTCACCTCACTACAGGAGAGAACAAAGAGGAGGACAGCAGTGTCATTCACTATGACAACGAAGCCATTGCACGGCTGTTGGACCGTAACCAGGATGCCACCGATGATGCGGACGTCCAAAACATGAACGAGTACCTCAGCTCCTTCAAAGTGGCTCAGTACGTGGTTCGGGAGGAGGACAAGGTCAGTCGGACAAGGCAGCTGTGAGATCATGGCGGATGGTTCAATAGGCAGCAAGGCTGTGCTCCAGGGCTTACAGATGAGAGCCTGAAGCCATGGAGCAATGGGTGCAGAGTGTGCGGCTCCACCAGGTCGCTTGCAAAGGGTGACTGTTTTTGTGCTAGCGTGTGCATCCCAGTGACTCCGACCTTCTCTTTGCTGCCTCAGATTGAAGAGATTGAGCGGGAGATCATCAAACAAGAGGAGAATGTGGACCCTGACTACTGGGAGAAGCTGTTGCGGCACCATTACGAGCAGCAGCAGGAGGACTTGGCTCGCAACCTAGGAAAAGGGAAGCGTGTGCGCAAACAGGTCAACTACAATGATGCGGCCCAAGAGGACCAAGGTCAGCATTTCGGGGTCCCCTTGAGAGGATAGGAGTGGCCACCTGGCACTCTCAGGGCTACTGAACCTATCTCCAAACAAAATGGCCCCAGATTTTAGGGACCCTGTCCTGACCTCCCCCCCATTCTCTTGTAATTTGAAACATGCAAATTGAGGGGGGAAAGAGTGACAGTTGTAACATTTATGTATGCTCGGAGTGGCTAGTCCTCAGGAAATATTCCTGATGGAGGTTGGGGGGAGAACAGAGCCAGAACTGTATCTCCTTTGTGTCGTGTAAGGTTTTCCCAGATTCCATCTGCTGGAAGTGCCTGAGGACTGTGGGTTTTTTGGGCAAGACATGGAGGTAGGACTGCTTCTCCCATCATGCAGTGGAAGGAAATTTAGACTAACATGCCCCCCTGAAAACCAACCTGGTCATACATTTGGTTACTGGTGTCTTAAGCGATTTTCAGCTTTCAAAAAAAAGGGGTTGGTGGTTGTGTTCCAGCAACCTCCTCTCCAGCATTTTGCATGGAAGTGATTGTCTGGTGATGTGGGGTTTATGGGAGGGGGCAAGAAGCACTGAAAAAAGCAAGAGCCAGTGTGGTGTAGTGGTTAAGAGCGGTAGTCTCGTAATCTGGGGAACCGGGCTCGCGTCTCCGCTCCTCCACAGGCAGCTGCTGGGTGACCTTGGGCCAGTCACACTTCTGTGAAGTCTCTCAGCCTCACTCACCTCACAGAGTGTTTGTTGGGGGGGAGGAAGGGAAAGGAGAATGTTAGCCGCTTTGAGACTCCTGAAGGGGAGTGAAAGGCGGGATATCAAATCCAAACTCTTCTTCTTCTGCTTGCAAACTGGCCTGATGCTGTTTCAGACAATCAGTCCGAGTACTCAGTGGGCTCTGAAGAGGAGGACGAAGACTTTGACGAAAGGCCAGAAGGTGAGGGCTTGTTTTTCCTTCCTCTCCTGCATGTGGTGTGCCCTGAAAGGAGCCTGAAGATTGTGTAATAGTCCAACTCTCAGCCCAGGGGAGGGATCCTCCATCTTTCCAGGCTCAATCCACAGCTTGTGAGCTCCTGCCAAGCAAAGAGAGGGAACAAATCTATATGGCTGGTTGGGAACAGAGGTTTGCTCTTGTGCAGCATTCCATCAGGGCTGTGAACTGTGTGTACACGCGCGTTTTTGTGTTACTGATTCTTGGCTTACTCTGCCTTGTATTGCACCTAACAAACCCCGTGGGACTTGCTCTTTCCTGGTGGCCTGCCTTCCTCTGTGTGATGGGAGGTTGCTTTCTATCACGGCAGCCTGCTGCACATGTCTTTCTGGGATCTCAGCCAGCCAGCCCTCCCTCCCTATTGGCATGCCAGGAGGAGGGCTGCGTTCTCTTCCTGGCTTTCCCGGGCCAAATGAGTGTGTGGCCTTGGGCAGGCCAGCACAAGGGACTTCGGTGGGACCTGCTCCGTGTCCTGCCTGCCAAGCCAGGCGGAGGCTTTCTGGGCACCTGGCCATGCCTCGGCAATACTAGAGCGGTGGAGGGATGTGATTGTAAGCCTCTGTCTCTCGCTCTGCGTGCCAAGGTCGCCGACAGTCCAGACGGCAGCTCCGGAATGAGAAGGACAAGCCTCTCCCCCCGCTTCTGGCACGAGTTGGTGGGAACATTGAGGTGAGAGGACGGCCTTGCAGGATGGCTTTTGAGTGGTGGGAGGGGAAACATGGATGGGACAGGTCCACAGGTCCACTTCCCCAACTGTGGAGTAGTAGGGAAAGGGGTACTGGACCGGAAAGGGGTACTGGAAAAGGAGCAGTGCTTTGGCTTAAAGGTAAAGGGACCCCTGACCATTAGGTCCAGTCGTGACAGACTCTGGGGTTGCGGCGCTCATCTCGCTTTACTGGCTGAGGGAGCCGGCGTACAGCTTCTGGGTCATGTAGCCAGCATGACAAAGCCACTTCTGGCGAACCAGAGCAGCACATGGAAACGCCGTTTACCTTCCCGCTGGAGCGATACCTATTTATCTACTTGCACTTTGACGTGCTTTCGAACTGTTAGGTTGGCAGGAGCAGGGACCGAGCAACAGGAGCTCACCCCGTCGTGGGGATTCGAACCGCCGACCCGATCGGGAAACCCTAGGCTCTGTGGTTTAACCCACAACGCCACCCGTGTCCCTCTGCTTTGGCATAGGCGTTATTTATTTTTTATTTCATTAAATTTATGTGCTGCTTGATTGTAAAAAAAGCAAGCAAACATCAAAGCGGTTTACAAAATCTAGGTGTTGTGGTACAGCTTGAGTGGTGGGCAATTTGGCAACAGTTACGCTCTGTGGGCAAGTGGCTAGTTTCCTAGGTTTCCTAGAAGAGTTAGGGGGACCCTAATAGTAGCCATATTAGTGACGCTTTGGGGATGACCCTGGCTTTTGTGCCACCTTCTTTCAGGTGCTCGGGTTCAACACCCGCCAACGAAAGGCCTTCCTGAATGCCGTCATGCGCTGGGGCATGCCTCCACAAGATGCCTTCACCTCCCAGTGGCTGGTCCGGGACTTGCGGGGCAAGACGGAGAAAGAATTTAAGTAGGTGTCTTGTGTGAGATTTGTGTCCTGCGACATTCCACTTCCCAGGGGGAAGAAGGGTTCATCCTGCCTCCTGATAAACAAAATTTGAGGATCTTCCTGCAAAGCAGCTGTAACCAGGATTTTCTAAACGTCACAGTCCTACTGTACAAGCATAAACACACAGCATCTCAAGAAACTTATTTTCATTAAAAGAAAAAGAAAGAAAACAGACTCTTTCTAGACATTCTGGCCACAAAGATAAGCTTGGCTGCATACCAGCAATGCCTGATAAAACCTCCAGAGCTCAAGGGAGACCCATCTTTAGCATTCCCCCTGCTGGTATGAACAACTGGAATGTCTCATACAAAATAAGCAAATGCAAGGAAAGCAGTTTTCAGTCTAATTTGTTCAAGTGCCAGATTTGGCATTTTCAGGTATAGCATGACATATAGCCTGTACTGACCCTGAACCCTTGGAACAGGGTGGACAAATTAGCCCTGGGACTCTGTTTGCCAAGTGATGATGGTTCTTACTCATCTGACACACCCTCCAAACATTTTTTGGGTCTGTGTTTCCTGGAGTGTGAGGCGTAGAGGTGACCCTCCCCTCCCTCATGCAGACCCAGAGCAGTCCCTCAGCAAAGGGGGGCTGTGGCCGGGTGCATTGGGGAGCCCAAGCTCTGGCATCTACCAAGCTGGCCCACAGTTACAGAGCTATGTGCTCACAGAGTGAAGACAAGGGAAGAAAATCTGACGGCAAATGTGTGGGTCTTTGTCATAGGTGGGGTGTTTGGGTTCAGGTCCACGTTCAGTCTTTCTATTCCTTTCTGTTTCCTCCTCTCCCTCCTATCTCATGGTTTGGGTGCTATTGCTTCTGGAAACAAAGGCACTAGAGGTCTGTGACATCATTGCAATCTAGCCACTGGTTAGAAGTTGGCTTTTGCAGATGGATAGCAGCCTATTTCAAAAGATGTTAAGGTGCCATCCACTGCCGCAAAGCAGGCTCCTCCTGCTTTAAACCCAAATAATTCTGTTCACAGCAGCTCACCAAATGCAGAGGATAACAGGAACCCAGGTCAATCAGATCAAAGGTCCATATAGTCCAGCATCCCCGCCCCCTGCCCACAGTTGACAGCCAGTTGCCCCAAGCGGGGGGAGTCTGCGAGCAGGACATGAGTGCAGTCACTCTCCCCTTCCCAGGATCTCCAGCAATGGGTATTGAGAGGCAGGCTGACTCTGATCCATGAAGCTATTGATAACTGCCTTTAAAGTTGTCCAAATTGGCAGCCATTGGCAAATCTTATTTCTATAGGCACTGTGTGAAGGACTCTCCTTCCATTCATTTTCATTGGATAATCCCACTGATTATGGGAATGAAGCAAAAACGCTTCTCCATACATTGCATAATTTCATACAAATTTATCACCCTCTACTTGCTTTTTTCCTAAACTAAAAAGCCCCAGATGTTTGTAGAACCATAGAATGGGAGCACAAGTGTCATCGTCCAACACCCTGCTATCACAGCTAAAAAAATCTATTTCAGATGGCCGTCTAACCTCCCATTTTAAAAATTCCAATAAGGAGACTCCAGCACCTTCCCTGGTATTCCAGTCCACTGCCAAACAACTCCTACTGTCAGAAAGTTCTTCCTAATATTCAGTCAGAATATCCTTTCTCATTTAAATCCATGGTTTGGGTCCTACCCTCTGCAGCAGCAGAAAGCAAGTTTGCTCCATCTTCGACGTGACACCACTTCAGATATTTGTTTTATCTGTTGTAACCTTTCCTCATAGGAGAGTTGCTCTGTCCCCTGAGCATCCATGGGGAAATGTATCAGGATCTTAACTTTGGTGCTCCCCCCCCTTGCATAAATTCTCATTCAGCCTGTTGGATTTTATATTTCTTCAGGGCATACGTCTCACTATTCATGAGACACCTCTGCGAGCCTGGGGCTGACGGTTCTGAGACTTTTGCCGATGGGGTGCCCAGGGAAGGTCTCTCGAGGCAGCAGGTCCTGACACGGATAGGTGTCATGTCTCTGGTGAAGAAAAAGGTAGGGAATCTGACCATCAGGGTAGGAAAGGCAGTGGGTGGGTAAAGGGAAATCATCCAGTTCCCTTAAGAAATTATTATGCGTGGGTTGGAGCATGGCTTCTTTCCTCTAAAGGAAAAGGAAGTGTTCTTGAGTATCTTGGTTTCTTGTTCACCATTAACCAGGTAAATTCCAACTCCCTCTTCTTCTTCTTGCTTTAAATAACAAGCCAATATTTTACCCATCCTCTCTCCACAATCCCCATAGCTCTGGAGCAAATAAGCCAGTGCAAATTCAGCTCTAGCATAATATAGTTAATATTATGTGCATTGCAACCTTCAGTTTGAAGAACAGGATGCTTAAAAGACAATTCACTATTTTCTCCAAATTCTCTTCTTGAAAAATTCTAGTCTGTCTCTTATAAGAAGCATATTCTATTATTACCTTACTTCAAATATAGACTTCCCATTCAATAGCCTGGGAAGAAGTAGTGCCCTTATTATTTTCAAAGTATTCCTGGAATTCAGCATCTCTTTGAATTTTAAAATTCTCATCATACAAAAATGAGATACTTAAATGCCATGAGACTGAACCACAGTTTTTGTCTGCTTTGAGGCTATTAGCATGATTTTTTAAAGGGAATGAATGGGAATGCCAGTATTTTGTGGTGGGTTTTTTCTGTTTGGAAACATCTTGACTGCAGAATCTCTTCTATGAGAGCCTGACTGAGTCCATGGGATCCTCCCCCCTTCCTCAATATTTCTACTGTTGGGCTTGTTCTTGCGGCCCTTATCTAACACAGCGAAAATGTGTTTGCTCACAGTGGGCTGCATATCTTTTTGTATGGCAGGTGCAAGAGTTTGAACACATTAATGGTCGCTGGAGCATGCCTGAATTGATGCCTGACCCCAGCGCTGACTCCAAAAAGTCATCCCGAGCTTCGTCTCCCACCATCAAAACCTCCACCACCACCCCAGACCCCAGCTGCACCAATACCCCCTGCACCTCCAAGCCAGGTACGCCCCCTGGAGCAATGGGAAACACTGAGCATCTCTTGGTGGGGGGTGGGAGGAACTCCAAATCACTTCCAACCAAGAGGCCAGAGACCCTCTTAATGGGTTCAGAATCTGGCCAATAGGCAAAGGTATTTTCATGTTGCTAGTCGCTTAGGATTTCTGTCCTGCCATATCTCTGAGCATTGGGGCTGGCTATATTTACTAATTCATTCCAAATAGATATCACTCTCAAAAGAGATTAGAATTTTGCCCCAGGGTCTAAGACAAAGTCACTCTACATTGATACCGGTATAAATGAAACCAGATTCAGTTTAAGAAGGTGGCTGTATTAATGCTAGCATACATTAGATAAAAACTTGGCTTGTGAAAATGATAAGCGTCATGTGGATTTGAATGGCTGCAGTTTATCTTGGCTTTGGATTGGTCCTGAGGTGTACAGGGTTATAGTTCAAATGTGTTTTTGAAGAAGGAGAGGATGACTGACTTACCTTGGTGTCCATCCCACCAGCTACCCCGGCTCCCAGTGACAAAGGAGATGGGGCAACCCTGGCAGAAAAGGAGGACCCAGAAGCCAAAGATGAGAAGCCGGAGAAAGAAGCCAAGGGTGGCGAGAAAATGGAGGTTGAGGTTTGTGTTTGTGCAAGTGAGGGGTTCTTTCAGGTGGTCCTGCAAGCAATAGAGCTGCCTGGTTTGGTGTACCTTGGGGGAGATATTTTGGGAATGTTTTCAAAAGCAGTGCTCCTGGGGAAATTACCAGGATTGCTGGTACTGAAGGCAACAACCAGCATTCTGTGGATGTGCCCTGCTCTCTTCTTCCCACTAGTTTTGATATTAAAAGCTTCTGGCCTTTAGAAACAACAGCTTGAGGATTCCACTGTTAAGCAGTAGCTCCACCTGCAAACAGTGAAACTTCAACCACACAATCCCCTTTAGTAACGCTACATCATCTCTAAGTCACTTCCCTGCTGTGTGGAGTTCCTAGCAATGTATCACTAGCTCAAAGGGTGGTGGAAAATGGTTGTTATTTTGCATTTCTCAGCCTTCAGCCCCCGAGCAGCCCACTTCTGCCACCTTCTCAGGGGGGAAAGCGGAAATGGAGTCGTCCAAGAAGCCTGATCAGGAGGGATTGGTAGCACTTGGGGAGAAGGAGACAGAAGCCGAGCCCGCAGTCAAGGAAGAGAAAGAGAAATTGGGTAAAGATTTATAAGGATGGGGATGGAGGGGGAATGCTTCTAGATGTGAGCACTGAAGACTGTCCTTCTTTGGGAACGTGGGGAAAATGCATTTGAGTAATAAAAGGAAGGTGCAAATGTGCCTCAAGAATCCTCACCTGCTCTTTACTGTCAAGGAATGTGGACCTGAGAAGAGCTTGTCATCAGTGGGAGCTCCAACCAAACTTCCACCTTGCTTGTATTTTTTCTGGATGGTGTGTGGTGCTATTTAGTGGAGGTAGTGCCCATGGTTCTATGGGACACCCCCCCTACACGTGTCATGATAAGCAACCAGTGTTCCATTTTCAAAGAGGGAAGCAGCTTTGGCTGTTCCTTTTGGGGCGAAATGGTAATCGATTATAGTGAAAATCCTACACAGCTCCGTATGACATCAGATACTCCAAGTGACACCCCCATACCTCACATTTTCCCTGCACTTTCCAAAGTTCCAGATGCTGATCCCGAAAAACTCGTGGCAGATGAGAAACCCACAGAGAGTGACGAGAGTAAGGAAAAGGCTGAGGGAGAGGCACAGGAAGTGAAAAAAGGTAACATGGGCTTTATGAGGCAGAAGTATAGAGGGATGAACCCATATGTGGTTGCAGGGCTTGAACTACTAAAGCCCTTTGCAACCTAGAGCTGAATCCGTGTCACCATCCAGGGGTTAGGCAAGTGGGGGGAAATGAGCAGTTTAGGACTCTCACTGGGAAGGGGACATGTGATACTTTCCAGTTTTTAATTCCCCCTCCCCACATTTTGCCTTGCCCTGGTTTCTGGGAATGGCCCAATGGCAGGATTTGAAGGTCCTGTTTGGGAAAGGACAAAGACCACCAGTCTCTGTTTCCCCTTCCCACTCCAGAAATTGGCTGACATGTGCAGGGTGACTCCACGTGGCCTTGAGGGAGGGAGGCAGGCCTTAGATTTGAGGGTGTGGCTTATGTAGAATTTTGCCAACCCCCTCCAGCGGGGAAGCCTGGGGGAGGGGCACAGAAGCGGGATGGAGAATTCAGGGCTTGGTGGCCTCTTTCACCTCCCTGTTCTCACCTTCCCTCTTACAAGAAGAGGCAAAAGCCGAGAGGGAGCCTGGAAAAGAGCCCAAAGCTAGCAGCATCAAAGATGAAAACCGGAACAATGGCAAGAAGGAGGAGAAGACTGAGAAGCCCCGATTCATGTTCAACATAGCCGACGGTGGCTTCACGGGTATGTTGTGGCTTCGGGTGCAGACCCACAATGTGGAGATGAGCCTGTGCTGGGATAGAGAGTGACCTGGCAAGTGTGTGTGTGTGTAGGTGTGTAGAGAGCGGCCCCCTCCCTTGTTTGGGCCAACTAGGGAAAGAAGCTCTCTCCCTTAAATGGATAATGTGTGAACTAGGTCACTTAGTGTGGAAGCAACTTGTACTGTTTGAAACATTGGGTGCCAGCTGGGTCACCTTGTGAAGAGAAGCAATGCACTTAATTTTGCCAGAAGTTCATCGAGAGTAGCACTGACTGTGGACATCTCTCTCCCCCCCCCCCTCTCTTCAGAACTCCACACCCTGTGGCAGAACGAGGAGCGAGCCGCCATCTCCTCCAGTAAGCTTAATGAGATCTGGCACCGCCGACATGACTACTGGCTACTGGCGGGCATTGTCCTGTATCCTTTGACCCAGGAGAGCAGTGTGTGTGTGTGTGTGTGTGTGTGTGCTGATTCATGGCAAGTAAGAAGAGCCAAGCTCACCTCCTGGAAACCCCTACTTGAGGTCTTCCTCAGCGAAAGGTGCAGCCCTTGGCGAGAGATGTGACAGTACAGAGAGACGAGTAACAGAAATAAAGGATTCGTGCCTAACCTGGGAGTGGGCTTGGTTATGGCAGTCTCGTCCAATATTGGCCACTGGCTGATTCAAAGGGAGATTTGGCACTTTCTGAACAGCTGTCTAGAGCAGGGAAAAGACCCAGCGACTGTCCTCTGTGCTAGGAATGTCCGCTGCTGGTGTTCTGTATAGCAAACATGACTTCAGTGTTTCCCCTTCTTGAATGCTGCTGACAGCAGAGTCCTAGCATGGGAGAAGAGCCCAGCAGCTGCTCAGGGACTGTCCTGCTGCTCCTGGAGGATTATCCAACCATTGCCGGGCAGGCACTAGGACCCAGCATCTTCTCCTTCCAGCCTTGAAAGGAAACGTTCCATAGGCAGTCATCTGCCCAAAAGGTTTTCTCCTAATCATGCCCTGTGATCCGAAGCATCTTTGCCCAGCAGGGCTCAATGGGACGTCTTACCCAGGTGTCTTTTAATATTTCATACCAAGTTTGCCACCTCCTCCATTCCTTTATTTCTGAGGAAAACAAAGGTTCAAACGCTTTTTCTTGCTGTTGTATGCTTTTTTATGTTTATGGAGCTGTGTGAGTTGACAGGAAACAGCAGATCCAGACTTTCTCTCATAGCCTCAGGGCTGGGAAAGGCATTTTATGGCCTCTTGGTTCAGGGTAGATAACCATGCAGAACCACAAGCTGTAGGCTGTGACTTCATGCCAGGCAGTTCCTTATTCCCCTGCCTTGCTGGGAAGTGGCAGTGGGTTCCCTGTGACCTGTCAAGATTCCTTAATGCCCCTGCACCTCTCTACAGTCATGGCTACGCTCGCTGGCAGGATATCCAGAATGACAACCAGTTTGCCATCATCAATGAGCCCTTTAAGACCGAAGCCAACAAGGGAAACTTTTTGGAGATGAAGAACAAGTTCCTTGCCAGAAGATTCAAGGTGTGGATGAATTGATGGGACCAGACAGTAGAATCAAGGGCTTGGGGCCAGTTGGCAGTCACATGACTACTTCAGGCATAGCAGTCTGTGTAATTCAAAAGCTTGCTTTCAGCATTTTGAAGCTAAAGTTGAAGCTGTGTTAACGTTGGCAGTATAACCAGAGTTTGCCGATCTGAGGACGACGATGTCAGCGGCTTCTGAAATAAACCAGGCATATATCCAGACAATTACATATTTCCACAATCACAAATGTATTTTGGGGTGCAAAATAATCTCAGCTTTTATAAACTGGTTTCTAGTCCTTATGGTTATGAAAATAAGTTTGAATCTAATGCCTGGGGAGAACCTGAAATCCTTAAAGGGGGCAGTGGAGGTGTAAGCCTTTCAGGGGTACTTCAGTATTCTGCATAGTTTCCTTCCCCTCCTTGTGGCTTAGAAGAGCCAGAATTAACTGGATTTATTTAAACTAATCAGTACTGAAGAATCTGCAAATTATTGCCCAGTCCTGGTTTTGGTTACCTTGAGAGGAAAGCCACGTTGGGCCAAATGGCAGTTTTTCAAAGCACCTCATTTTCCATCTCTCCATTTCCTTCCTTCAGCTTCTGGAGCAAGCCCTGGTGATTGAAGAGCAGCTGCGGAGAGCCGCCTACCTGAACATGACTCAGGACCCCAGCCACCCGGCCATGGCCCTCAACACCCGCTTTGCCGAGGTGGAGTGTTTGGCCGAGAGCCACCAGCACTTGTCCAAGGAATCTCTGGCTGGCAACAAGCCTGCCAACGCCGTCCTGCACAAGGGTAAGAGGCGGGCGGGTAGGAGGGCCCGGAGAGGACAGTCCATGTGAACCCCCTACACCCCGCCCCCCGCGCCTCTGTGCAGCGTCCTCCTTCTGTACCACATTCTGAATCCATTAAAGTGCGGTTGTGATCAGAAAAGCCGCTGTGTACAGTTGTCTCCTTGATCCTGCTCTGTGTATCTCTGGTGTATCTGCTTTGGTCTATCCATGGAGTATCCACAAATATCTTCTGAGTATCTGCCAACAATCCTTTGTGTGCTTGCTGGACATCTGCAAAACATCTTTTTATCTTCTGAACATTTCCCCTCTCCTCTCTGTCCCAAGCATGACTGCTGAGTAGTCCATTGAGTATCTTTTGGTGTAGCAGTGGAATTATGCCCTTCAGACTATCCTCTTACACAGTCATATTCAGTGCTTTTGATGTATCTTTTCTTTTTTTAAAGTCCCCATAAAATTCTCTTGAGTTTCACATGGAGCGCTTCTGAGATACCTGGCTCCATGCACTTTTAAGTATCACTTGTGTATTTCTCCACCAAATATTCTGTGAGTAGCACTGGTTCACATTTGTCCCCATCCACGTGTCTCTTAAATATTTTGCTGTCTCTGGTGCATTTCTCAAGTATATCTGGTTTGTTTTCCTGTGAGTTTCTCTGGTGTGTCCCCCACCCTCCCAAATACTGTGTGAGTATCCTTTGCATTTAGTCTCCCATCTTGGTGCATTCATTTCCCTCCATCCGCTTGGACTCATCCGAGAGTCTCCAGTGCCTGGTAGCTATCCTTTGGGAGAGTATTTCCTCTGCGCTTGGTGATGAACAATCTGGCAAGTGGGCCGAATCCCTTCTCTATGACGGGTGGGCAGAAAGAGTGCATAGATCTTCTAGCCCATTTTAGGAGTGTCCATGGAGTAAGTTTGGCTCAGGAGCAAATCTCACGCCGCTGCCCCAGCCCCCATGAACTTGGTGAAATGCAGGATAGGTTTGGCAAGGGGTTCTTGGGTTCCAGGAGAGGTTGCCTGTTAACCTGGGCTCTGTCCCCCCTGACAGATTTCGGTCTCTTTCTCCTTCTGTCTCCTCCTTTCTCTCTCCTACCAGTGCTGAACCAGCTTGAGGAGCTTCTCAGTGACATGAAAGCGGACGTGACGCGCCTGCCAGCTACGCTCTCTCGCATCCCTCCAATTGCCGCCCGCCTCCAGATGTCCGAACGCAGCATCCTCAGCCGCTTGGCAAGCAAGGGGAACGAAACGCAGACTGCCCCGGTAACCGTCCGCTCCTTGCTCCACTCTCGTTTCCCTGACTGGCCAGTGAAGTGGGGTGGAGGGCAGCTCACAACAGGGCCTAACATGGTTTTGCTTCTATTGGTGTAAGGCAGCCTGGAACACAACTGATAAAACAGGCTGTGAAACTTTTAAGACTTGGAGGGATGGTCCTTCTAGACAGACATATTATTTCCACCTGTTCTCTTGTGGCATTTCTCTGCATTGTGGCTGGAGTTCAGTTGCCCTCTCCCTCTTCTTCTTTTCTTCTTCTCTTCTTACAGGCCTTCCCCCCTGGGCCCTATGCCACCCCTCCAAGCTTTGGGGGCTCTTTTGGTGCCACCCCTGGCGGAACGCTCCCCACTATGGGTGCCAACTACAGCCAAATGCCAACTGGCTCCTTCATCACAGGTTGGTTGTGGGTGAGTGGGGAAAGAGCAGGCAAGGGCAAATTGAAACTGCATGTGGGATCCCTGACCACAGTTCACCCCCCCACCCCCACTGTTGTGGGGCCAGCGGGGGGAGGGGATTTTGTCTCATTCCCGGACCAAAATACATCCTTAGAGCAACAAATCAGAATGAGCATTTTTGATATTCTGGCATTCCTGTCTTTGACATGGGACCCTAGATGGCATTCTCTGATCCAGTCACTAACCAGACTCATGCCTACTTAACAATGAAACCCATCGAGGAATGAAGATTCCTGGGTAGTCTGGGGGAAGAAAGGTCAATAAATGGGTGTTGAAGGAAGTCCAGCAATCGTACCTTCTCTCCTTGGCTCAAGGATGTCAGAACATGGAAGTTGATGAGGGATTTTCATGGTTGGTTTTTTCAGTGCCCCTAAAAATGGTATTCAGCAAAATATGTTCGGCATTTTGTGATTTTATTAAAGTTCACCACCACCACCCTGCACAATACCATTTTGAGGCTTTGTCTCTTTTTCTCCTTTCTGACGCTGATGGTGGCTTTCTAAAAAGATTAGAACATGTGGGCGGGAAAAGAAGTGTTTTGTGGTTGCTAGCCAAAACAGCAGCTTCTGTAGCCAGAAGTGGGCTATGTAATGGTGGTGACATAGCAGGGGATGGTTCTCATCACCAGTAGTCTAGGAGTCTTGGTTGACCACAAACTTGACATGAGCCAACAGTGTGACGCGGCAGCTAAAAAAGCCAATGCAATTCTGGGCTGCATCAATAGGAGTATAGCATCTAGATCAAGGGAAGTAATAGTGCCACTGTATTCTGCTCTGGTCAGACCTCACCTGGAGTACTGTGTCCAGTTCTGGGCACCACAGTTCAAGAAGGACACTGACAAACTGGAACGTGTCCAGAGGAGGGCAACCAAAATGGTCAAAGGCCTGGAAACGATGCCTTATGAGGAACGGCTAAGGGAGCTGGGCATGTTTAGCCTGGAGAAGAGGAGGTTAAGGGGTGATATGATAGCCATGTTCAAATATATAAAAGGATGTCACATAGAGGAGGGAGAAAGGTTGTTTTCTGCTGCTCCAGAGAAGCGGACACGGAGCAATGGATCCAAACTACAAGAAAGAAGATTCCACCTAAACATTAGGAAGAACTTCCTGACAGTAAGAGCTGTTTGACAGTGGAATTTGCTGCCAAGGAGTGTGGTGGAGTCTCCTTCTTTGGAGGTCTTTAAGCAGAGGCTTGACAACCATATGTCAGGAGTGCTCTGATGGTGTTTCCTGCTTGGCAGGGGGTTGGACTCGATGGCCCTTGTGGTCTCTTCCAACTCTATGATTCTATGATTCTATGCCCTCCTCCTCTTGTTCCTTCTTCAGTGGGCAAGAGGGAGCACCAGGCAAGAGTTGGGAGCTGCATGTCTGAGTCGTTCCTCTAGCTAACCCTGCCTTTTTCTCTCTCTGCTTGTGCAATTGCAGCCAACGGTCCCCCTGTGATTGTGAAGAAGGAAAAAGAAGGAGAGAGCCTGGAGAAGAAAGAGGCGAAAAGTGGGGAGGTGATTTGCATAGACGACTGATGGGGCACCTGGGCTAACTTGCCCACCTGGTCGCTTCTGGACAGGTTCTGCCTCTGGCAGAAGGGAGGGGCACGTGGTTCCCCTCAAGCCTCTCCTCTTTTATTTTCTGATCACGTTGGTGGCTTTGCCTGGGCGGTGGGGAGGGTGGGTGAATAATGCCCACCTCAACCTCCTGTGTTAGATTTAGTTGCTGTCTCCCAAGCACCTCCTCTCTCCCTTCTTGGGTGTGGGGAGGCAGGTCTCAAAACCAGCCGGGGATAAATGTTTGGGAGCCAGGGCCCATCCGGGTTCTGTTTCTGGCCAGAGGCTTTTAAGTGGAATTGGAATTAGGCTCCCAGGGCTCCACCTTTGGAGTCTCCTGCTTATGACAGGGGAGGGGGCTGCCTGCCTTGTGGCATTAGCTCCTGGCAGTGCCGAACCTTTGAGAAGCACTGCAAAGTGACTCTATAAATATGAATATATATATAATGTATACACACTCATCCTGTATGTTAAACCCCCTTCCCACTTGTTCTTGGACCCCTTGCAGGGGCGATAATGGGGCAGTCTGGGGAGGGGGACACACTCCCTAGCCATGTTCTGTTCTGAGAACGCATAGTGTGGGGAGCAAACTCCACCACCATCTCCCTGCATCTGGAACTCTGGGGAAGCCAGATCCCGAAGGTGCGCTCCTTCCAGGAGTGTCCCCTGCTTTGAGCGGGCGGCAAGGGGGCTGCCTCTTTCCCCCTCCTTCCTGCCAGCCTCTTCCTTAGAAGCAAGTTGTTGGAGGAGGAGGGGGGCAGGGAGAAGGGGCAACAGGAGGGCCAGCTCTGCACTCCTGGATTTTGTTGCCGGATCTCAAGTCACTTCTTGTTTAAAACTTACAGAATAAAGGCACTGTTTCCTTGGCTACATCACCTGGGTGCGTTGTGCCTCCTTTGTGTGGGTGGCTTGGAAGAAATGGGGCTCTGGCAGTGCTTGAAAGGGGAGGTTAGGTCTGCTGTTGCGTCATTTGTTTCCACTGCAGTTTCTGTGTCATTTTCACAGAATCTAAAAGGTTGCTTTGCACATTTAAAAAAGGTACACATAAGCGTTGACGATGAATTTGCAGTTGTGTGTGCTGAGCTTACAATGCTCTCCGCCATCTGCACCTTTGCAAAATATGAACATGCTGTGACTTACGCATGGATTTAATGTAAGCACCTTTCCATGCAAGATTGTTAACAGATGAAACGAGGCTTTAAGAAATGGGGTAAATAGCAGCATTTGCCTTTCTCGTGCAGAGGATTTTGGAAAAGTTCAGCCCTTGTTATTGAAGAGGGGAAAATGGGTATGTAGGAACAGCTCAAGATTATTTTTATTTATTTATTCAGGCTTCCTCCCACCTCTCCTCTTGGTGTAAATGGCAGCTCACACCCACAATAAAACACATACGTTAAGGCAAGTGGCAATCTACAAGCCAAAAGCAGAGCAGGCAAAGCCCATAAATGTAGCCAGCTGCCAATTAAGAAAAATGAGTAATGACTAAAATGCAGGCAAAGACCCATGTAAATCCAGTGCTCTTTACCTGTTGGCAGAAGGAGGGTGATGGCCTGGCGGGACTTCCTGGGCATTTCAGAGCCTGTGCTCTGAGTACAATAGGTAAAAGGTAAAGGTACCCCTGCCCGTACGGGCCAGTCGTGACAGACTCTAGGGTTGTGCGCCCATCTCACTCAAGAGGCCGGGGGCCAGCGCTGTCCGAAGACACTTCCGGGTCACGTGGCCAGCGTGACATCGCTGCTCTGGCGAGCCAGAGCCGCACACAGAAACACCGTTTACCTTCCCGCTAGTAAGCGGTCCCTATTTATCTACTTGCACCCAGGGGTGCTTTCGAACTGCTAGGTTGGCAGGCGCTGGGACCGAACAACGGGAGCGCACCCCGCCGCGGGGATTCGAACCGCCGACCTTTCGATCGGCAAGCCCTAGGCGCTGAGGCTTTTACCCACAGTGCCACCCGTGTCCCAAGGAGTACAATACAGATACCAAAAAGGTCCCCAGGGCTTGGGATTGCTCAGGACTAGGCATGGAAGGAAAAGGTTGCTGTTTTATATGCTCTCAACCATTTACACTAAAGATTGGCAATGGGGAAGAAAAGGAGATGATGTCCAAATTCAGCCTCTGGCCATCCAGCAGCAAGTCCCATTTCTGGGACATCAGGAGGAAGCTGCAGGGGCTGAGTGAGGTTCTTTGTGTGGTGCAGGTACAAAGCAGGAGGGGGCCAGAAATGAAGATGGTCTGGCTTTGCGCTTCAATGCAGCCATATAGGCCGTTTAGAGATTCCACTCTTGAAAGCTCTTGATACTTCAGTTGGTGGAGCATGATGAGCCTCGTGGTCTAAAATTCTATGAAAGAAAACAAGACGACTAAAGAAAAAAAAGCAAGTGGTGAAGTTTATGGCACAAGCTAGGAACCCTTCGCACCAGCAGAGGTCAGCCTAACCCTCTGCAAAAAGCTCTGCAGGAAAATCTAACCTTTTCGTTCCAGCCACTGAAGTTCTGAGAAAGCCATGGCAAGGTACAGCTTCTGTGAAGGGACTGAACGAGAATCACAGGCAACCAGGCTCTTTCTGTTCAGCTATCTGGAGCATCTCTCATCAGGGTAGCCTCTTTGATGTCTTCACCCACCCAGCTGTCCTGACCCGTCACAGATTGTAAGAGCACTACCAAAAAGAAATTTACAAGGGTTTCCTTCCGCCAAACTGTTGAACACACAGCACTTTCTGGCACATGCTGCTCTTTTTAAAAAAGCGTCACACTGCCATCTAAAACATCTGGAGGACACCGGGTTGGGGGAAGGCTGCTTGGCTGAATTTCTATTTGTGCAATAGAGGAAACTAGGAAGTGTCATGGTGTTTAGTCAGACCATTGGGCCACCAAGCTCAGTTCCATTGACATGTGACTGGCAATAGTTTGACAGTGTTTCACACCAAGTCTTCACCTGAGAGTTATTGCTGAAATTAAGCCAATATCACACATGGATTTAGTTATAGCGTCCCATTATGTACCTCCCATACTCTAAGAAAATTCAATAGATTTATTCATATTGTTAGGTTTCTTTCCTACTTTTTAACAAGTACAGGAAGGGAAATGAGCAAGACACCTTGCTCCATGTATCAATATTAACCCTTAAAGATAAAGGTACCCCTGACCATTAGATCCAGTTGTGACCGACTCTGGGGTTGCGGTGCTCATCTCACTTTATTGGCTGAGGGAGCTGGCGTACAGCTCCCGGGTAATGTGGGCAGCATGACTAAACGGCTTCTGGCGAACCAGAGCAGTGCACGGAAACGCCGTTTACCTTCCCGCTGGAGTGGTACCTGTTTATCTACTTGCACTTTGACATGCTTTCGAACTGCTAGGTTGGGAGGAGCAGGGACCGAGCAACGGGAGCTCACCCCGTCACAGAGATTCGAGCTGCCGACCTTCTGATCGGCAAGTCCTAGGCTCTGGTTTAACCCACAGTGCCACCTGTATCCCAAAAAAGCTCCACTTGCTAGATGAATTCTGCATTCTTCAACTCCTGGGTCACAGCAGCAACATTCCCAGTAACAATATATATGGTGTAAAAAAAAATCAAAAGTAGGACCCTTGTAGGAACTTTGGGTTGAAAGTGTGTCCTAGGACCGACTAGTGCCATAAATCAGGAGTTGCCAACCTCACAAATGGTGGGCTCGCATAACACAAAAGTAGAGATATAGCCCCCAATAACATTATGCTTACCATGGGAATCAGCTATGTCAAGGTGTCTTTTTAAGAAAAAAAAAGACCTGTGGCACTTCAGGTGTATCAGTGTAACCCATTTTAGGCATCAAGCTGACCCAAATCCTGCCCCAAATTCTCCTTTGGAGTTGTAGACTCACCGTTCACATGCTGGGCTTGGCTTGTTAACAGGTTGCTCTCCCGATCACACGCCACTGCCTCAAGGCGATTTCCAGCTTCATTTCCAAAATGAGGCTCCTTGGCCGCCAAAAGTTTGAGTCATATCCCTCCACGTTTGCTGCATCTATTTGTGTCTGGCTGTGGGCAAGGGTGGACTAGCCAGAGTGAGTCATGCAGATGCCACCCACACAGGCCCATTAAAAGCAGCCCTTGTCCCTAAGTCATGGGAGAGAGGCTGGTTGCAGAGTCCAGAGCGATGATTAAACAGGATATGATGGCTTGGAAATTGCTGCAATCCTCGGGATGGGGAAACCAGAATCGGAAGGAGCCAGGGACAGGTGTGCTAAAGCAAGGAACGCAGCAGCCTGAGTCACCCAGGTAGAGAATTTGCAGGCTGCAGGGAACACACACACAAAGGTCTCATCTACTCAAGGTGTTGGGAAATGGCAGATCCCACCTGGCTAGCCAAACCTGTAATATTGCCAAGCTCTCTTGAATGGAGTGAGGTTTAAGTGTCAGACTAGGACCTTGGAGAAACCAGGGTTCAAATCCACACATGGCCATGAAGCTCACCTTGTGACCTTGGACCAGTCATTGCCTCTCAGCCAAACCTACCTCACAAGGTTGTGAAGATAAAACTTGAGAGGGAAAACTATGTCTGCCATCCTGAGCTCCTAAGTGAATAGGTGGGATATAAATGTAATTAATAAAAAACTGTAAACTGTTTGCCCCATTCCTACTTTAAGAACCAATTAAGTCTTTTATATCCATCTTCCCCCAAATTTAGACCTTTTCCTCACCTTGAGAGCTTTAGGATGAAGGGCACTACTCTGTCTCAAGAGCTCACAAACCTTCTGGACCCTGAGCAGCCTTTCAAGATATTTTGGTCTACGACCAGTATCAGCCCTGCCCATTTTCAAGGTTTTTGCTGCCATGTCAGTTAGGAGGTGGGTCACTGTGCATTCTGCTGACCCAAGACAAAGGCTTGTCTCAAGGCAGGGGCAGGCCCCCTATATCAACAAAGGCCCAGAAATCTTTTAGGTTGGTAAAATGATTCCCAAACAGTGTGCTGTGGAAAGGCTGGTAGTCTGTGGACTGAGGGGTTTTGCTTGGCTGCTAAGGTTTGGAATCGAGATGTACGTCAGAATTCAATTGGTGAGGTCCTTTAACTGATGTGTTTCGGACTAAGGGGCTTTTTACAAAGCCAAAAAGATAACCACCAAAATAATAGTTCCATTCTTGGGTTTTTATTAAAATTAAATAAGTTACAATTGGCAAAATGGGGAAGAATTATAAATATGAAATTATTAAGTATGCCAAACACATTTCACAGAAATGCTTCTTTAAAAACAAACAAACCAACACTTAAATAATTTCCTTGTCAGGAAGAACGCAGTATCTAGCTAGGAGAGGCCAACTGCCTCTTCTGATATTTTTCACATCTGAGATTTCCAAAATGGGAGAGCCTGCAGAATCTGTTCTGTAGTTCGTAATGAATGCAGCGAAAGAAAACAGTGTTGGTCGGAGGAAGCACAAGCCAAACCAACACAGTGACAAAGATTATGAGGCCTGCTTATAGCCTGGATGGTCTTCTCAAAGGATCTTTGGTCAAATAAACTTTTACTTCAGTTACTCATCTGAAAAACTAGGAAACAACCTCAACTTTGTGTCAAAAAACATGTTGCAACAGAGGGGAGAAAAACCTTAGTAAGAACTGGGTAATATACCAAAATATTCCCATGAAGCCATTTAACCAAATTTGTTTCGCCCTCAGGTATGCTATCTGAGGGCGAAAAAAAAAGCCAAATATGAAAGATGTAGCTTGCAAGACTGAAAACAGAATATACATACACACACAGGGATTGCAAGGCACAGTGTTTCCATCCTTGATCTCCTCATACAATGGCACATGCTAAATTTTGTTAAAATGGCTTCTTTGCAGTAGGAAAACAAAGTACTACAATATATGTTCAAATTGTAAGCCATCCAACCTTGGCTGCATCCATCCCATTTTTGCCAGAGTGCACATAGGAGGGTACCTTCAGAAAGTAATCTCATGTATGCCCCCTCAGTTTTTTGAAAGGCACATAGACAATGGAAAACTTTCCATGGTTCAGAACCACGTTAAACAACCTATGCACAAGATAAATTGACTGCAGGTCAGCCTTCAAGACACAGACTTAGTCCAGAAGAGATGTAATCTTGTATCACATATGACAGGTCATCCTCCACTTTCTGCTGCTATCTTCCACATTCTGCTCCATTTCAGGAGACAGAAGCTGTGAGGGGAGAAGGGATGAAAGAGTTGCTGTAGCTCTTCTTGGGTCATCTGTCTGCAATGGCCTTCGTGGGGTCATAAGGAATAGCACCTCCCTGAGCAGCATGGTGAAAATCTGTCACATGGTAACCAGAAGAACAGTGTATCACCTCATTCATCCTGCACATGCTGCAGGAAAAGGACACCCCATGGGTGGACAAAGGATGCTTCATCAAAGCCTTGAAGGTGCAAGCTGGCTACTCTTCTGGTGTAGCAGGCTCACAAAAGCTTGTTGATTCCAAGCCAGCCACTTTTCAGATGATGTAGCAAGTCATGAGTGCCAAGTCCTTTATTTCAGGGCCATAGGCTGCACAGGAGAGAAAAAGAAAGCCACTGGTGTAAGCTATAATTGGGGACCCATAAATATTTAAAACCGCTAATGCCAAAGCTTATGTCCGTCAGCACAAGCCTAATTCAGGAGCCTCATATTAAAGCAAGAAAGTGTTTCACCTGAACCACCATCCTCTGACCCAACTTTGCATCATGGAGGCAAGGGAAAGGAAGTGCTCAGTCAAGGGACTGGCACACTTTTAAGTATATAGTTGTAAGAAGTTGGAGTACACTCCAGCCCCAAAGGGAGATGGGACTCATCTACAATAGTTTTGTCTACCAATACTTCCCTGCTCTAGCTCACTTGCTCAATTTCCCATCTTGACGTATGAATATGAAACCTGGGGATTTCTCCACCATCACCACCCTACAGAAGACAACTCAATGTGGTGATGAACTGTTGCACAGAAGGGGGCAATTTAACATTGCCTGCTGGCCCCCATCTATACACTGCTCAGCACCCACACGCAGAAAAGCTGACCAACACCTGGATTTTGAAAAAAGCATTGACATTTAACATACATAAACCCCGTGATGTCAATAAAATGGAGATTAACGACACAGCCAGCAGGATTGCTCGCTTGCTCCAAACTGACACATCTTATAACCGTGCTGCCACTCAATTAAAGGAAACCTTGGCCAACTAATCCCATTTTAGTCAATCAATGAAATCTACATAAAGTTTCAAAGCAAGAAAGTTTCCTTTTTAAAAAAGAAGAAAGAAGACCCACAAGTCAGATGCAGGAGGCAGCAGGCAGCACCTCAGAAGGCCAGGCGTGTTAAGTCTGTCAAAGCAAAAGCGAAGATGGGCTTAAAAGGCAAGCATTTATAGCAACTAAAAGCTTTTGTGGAGAGGCCACGTCGCAGCAAAGTGTTACACCCACTACCCCAAACATGCGTACACATCTCCCAAGATGAGCAGCACTTCATGCACCTGGCAAGGCAGACTCCTGCCAACAAGCGAGGCCTGCTAAGCCCCTCGAGCCTCCTGGTCTATTTGTTCCTCCCACCCTTATGATGAGCCTCATTCCCTGTGGCTTTCCATTATTCTGTTTTAAAAATCTTATTGAAAACAAATGTTTTACCAATAATTATTTTTAAAAATCGCGATGACATGAGGTTGAATCCTGACAAGACAGAAGTACTGTTTTGGGGGGACAGGGGGTGGGGGATTCCCTGGTCCTGAATGGGGCAACTGTGCCCCTGAAGGACCAGGTGCGCAGCCTGGGAGTCATTCTGGACTCACAGCTGTCCATGGAGGCACGGGTCAGTTCTGTGTCCAGGGCAGCTGTCTGCCAGCTCCACCTGGTACGCAGGCTAAGACGCTACCTGCCTGCGGACTGTCTTCGCCAGAGTGGTGCATGCTCTAATTACTAATCTCCCGCTTTGACTACTGCAATGCGCTCTACGTGGGGCTACCTTTGAAGGTGACCCGGAAACTACAACTAATCCAGAATGCGGCAGCTAGACTGGTGACTGGCCGCTGGGACCACATAACACCGGTCCTGAGAGATCTGCATTGGCTCCCAGTACGTTTCCGGGCACAATTCGAAGTGTTGGTGCTGACCTTGAAAGCCCTAAACGGCCTCGGCCCTGTATACCTGAAGAAGCGTCTCCATCCCCATCATTCTGCCTGGACACTGAGATCCAGTGCCGAGGGCCTTCTAGTGGTTCACTTGTTGCAAGAAGTGAGGTTACAGGGAACCAGACAGAGGGCCTTCTTGGTAGTGGCACCCTCCCTGTGGAACGCCCTCCCTTCAGATGTGAAGGAAATAAGCAGCTATCTTCTCTTTAAAAGACATCTGAAGGCAGCCCTGTTTGGGGAAGCTTTTAATATTTAATGCTGTACTGTTTTTAACACTTGATTGTGAGCTGCCCAGAGTGGCTTTGGAAACCCGGCCGGAGTATAAATAAATAAATATATTATTATTATTAAGACCACGCCCCCCACCGCACGAGAAGAAGCACTCACGGTTGATTGGTGGTCTCCGCCTGGGGGGCACGGACCTGCTCCGCCCACGCCCTCTCCTGCTCCGCGCAGGCGCATCGCCGTCCCCGCTCCCTCCCTTCAGGAGTCTCTTCAGCGCCCTCCACAGGCGCCACTGGCCGGCCTCGCCGTCGCCCCCGTCCTCCTCCTCGCCGTCGCCCTCCTTCTCCCCCAGCCGCTCCTCGGCCTTGCTCCCGCCGCCGGCCCCTTGCTTCTCGAGGCGGACGACGCGCTGCCAGAGCTCGGCGTCGATGGGCGGCAGGACGAGGCGGCGTCGGTTGCCCGTCAGCCCCGCGCTCCCGCGCCTGACGCCGGCCACGAGGAAGTTGCCGCGCTCGCGCAGCGAGGTGACGGTGCGGCAGTAAGGGCACGTGACCTCCTCCCACCAGCCCTCGCGCGCCAGCTGGCACACGCAGGCGCTGCAGATCACGTGGCGGCAGCGGGAGGGCTTCCACGAGCCGTGCGCGCCCCCCAGGCGGCGCGGCGCGCGGCCGCAGCGGTCGTAAGGCATGCAGCAGATGCCGCACTCCAGGTCCTCGGAGGCGCCGCCCTCTTCGCGCTCGTCCACCGCCATTGCCTCCTCTGCCTTGACTTGAAACGGCCCCTTGCACGCTTACCCGGAGCCCGCGAGGCGCGCGAGCCAACTGAAGGGCGCCTCTGGCCGGCTGCCTCTATATATAGACACGAGGAGAGCGGGCCCGGTCGCTTGGGTACACGCCCCCTTTTGCTCTTTTCAGCCAATGCGGAGCAAGAGGGGCGGTGCGCGGCGAAAGGGCACGCCTCCCCATCCTCTTCAAACGGGGAAAAAGGCGGGAGAAAATATGGGAGGCGGTTGGTGGGGGGCGGGGAGGGCAGGCGGGAGAGGCCCCCCCCCAGCAACCTCTTGAAATCCAACTGGTGAGGTTTCTGAGGTAAATTGATGCGGAAAGAACAGCTACACCAATCTGATTTCTGAAAGGTGTGGCAACCCTGTTTCTTTACTTTTAGCATGCATTATTTTGTTGTGGTTGTTTATATGGTTTTAATTCCAATAATGTTCAGTTGATTTTCATTGTGTTTTGAAAAAAACCTTTAAAAAAAACCACCCGGTGTTTTTATTTTATCTGTAAGACACCTTGAATCCTCGTCAGGGAAAAATGAGGGGTATGGGTGAATATATAATCATCACAACCATCATCACCATGAATAAAAATAATATTTATTCATTTCTATCCCAACATTTTCCGAGAGTGGGGACTCAGTGCGGCTTACAAGAAAATTTAAACAGCACAGATTAAAATACAAAAAGCTAAAGATAATGGTTAACAAACTGAAACATCAATGGGAATTTTCAAAAATCCAGCTTTTCTGAAATTTGATATTCCAAGAAATTAATAAAATAACAGAACAACAATGGGAAGTCTCAAACCGGAATTACCGTAGCTTTATTAAATGTACTTCAAGACAACAATCTGGATTTACATGATAATCAATAAGCCATTTATTACAAGCGACAAGACGCAACCAGACACTGGAAAGATTTCTGGCACAACAATAAAACAATCAGTATAAAACAGTTAGCAGGACTCCAAGAGATTAACAAATAAACTACAGTTGACATGTGGACAGATCAAGAAAAATGGCTTTGTCCTGATGCCAATTACGGTAATCTTCACTTTGAACCCCATTCCCATGTTCATCAATATACCAACATTTTATATGGTCTCATTGGTGACATAAGAGGAAAAATGAGTATTACTCATACTTAATATAAGCACAATCATAAGGGCTTCTGATTAGGCATTTAGCTATGCAATGTTGACTGTTATCTGTCAACTCTGTTATATCCTGTTTCCCTTTTGTTTAAACCAATTCGCAAGCTAAGAACATATACATTGACCACTAATAATGAACCAAAAGTTGTAGATACTGTTTTTGTTGTTTAGTCGTGTCCGACTCTTCGTGACCCATGGACCAGAGCACGCCAGGCACTTCTGTCCTCCACTGCCTCCCGCAGTTTGGTCAAACTCATGCTGGTAGCTTCGAGAACACTGTCCAACCATCTCGTCCTCCGTCGTCCCCTTCTCCTTGGGCCCTCAGGCTCCAATACTTTGGCCACCTCATGAGAAGAGAAGACTCCCTGGAAAAGACCCTGATGTTACAGTACTACAAATTTATTGTGCTGTTTTCGTGATAAATGAATGATGTGAGACTTGGGCCTGTTTAATATCATTATTATCTTATTCCTATGATCTTTGTTTAGAAAACCCAGTAGAAAGTCATTCACATAAAAAGCAATTAAACTCTAGTAGTAGAATTAAAACAATATAAACACAAATCTATTAACTTACAGATAGCAAAAACAGCATAGCACTATTAAACACCCTTTGCTTAAAAACAGCTCCCAAAAGCTTGTTGGAATAAAACAGTCTTCAGCTGCTGGCAGGAGCCCTCCCAGAGCATTTAAGAAGATGACTTCTTTTTTAACCTCCCCCCACCAAATAAAACAGTATTTTAAAAGTACAAATGAAGCTATCCACAATGCTTGGCAAAATTACTGTACTTTTCTGTGTATAAGACTAGGGTTTTTTTACTTTAAGGTTCAAAATATGGGGTCATCATATACACAGATAGTGCATATGCCCATTTTCTAAATTTGGGGTCCCCAAAAGTAGGGGGCATCTTATACATGGAGGCATCTTATACATGGAAAAATACGGTATATCTTAATGTTGTGGGACTATATGAACTGCCTTATAATTGTAGCCTGAGTCCATCTACCTGAGTATTGCCTATACTACCTCGCAGCAGTTCAGGGTTTTAGGGGTTCTTTCCTGCCCATAATTTGGAAATGCTGAATGTTGTAACATTGGGCTTTCTATTTACATAGCAGGTGCTTTGTATCCTGCAAGTACAGGAAATCTGACTTTATGTGTACATTGTAGAACTTTTTTTTATTAAACAACCAGCAGTTTAGGGGGGAATGTTATTACATAAACAGAAGGATGTACAGTACTTTGAATCCTCTACGAATTCTGTTAGGTTTTTCAAACAATGATGCATGTCACCTGAGCACCAAAATATAGTGGGAACCTTAATAACAGTGGCAATTTTAATATAATAGCTGCTAAATGGCATTAGCACAATATGCCTACGGAAAAAAGAGTGGCTCATTAAAGTACAGCATACAGCCGCAATGCCTAAGCATAATGTGTTTGCGTGAAGAAAGGGGAAAGCAGAAATCCAGTATCGCCCCTCATGCATATGAAGATTTCTCATTCTTGAACAGGAATTGCTATGGCAGCATATGAATTATGCATTCAAATTCATAATAATTTATTTAGAAATGTACAAGTATGGATAGATGATGGCAGAACAATTAGTTTGTGCTATAATAAAAAAATCAATAAGGCAATCCGTTTTTTAGAAAGTGAAAAAGAGCGGTTTAAAACCTGATTCACAGTACTTTCAATAGAGCACGGTATGAAACAAGTATGTTTTAAAAGGTCAGGTTTTTTTTAAAAAGGGAGTATTTCAACAAAGATAGGACCATATGCACTTTTTTTTTTTTGAGGGGGAACCCCAAAGATCTAGTTCCTCTGATGCCAAGGCTCTGTCTCTGATGCCAGGCAGTCTGATAGATCTTGATAATGGGCTTGCATGCAGTGTCTCAGAGGCAATCTTTAAAGCCCAAGCAATTTCTGTAAGGGCAGGCGGTGCTTCCAATAGCCTGATCCCAAACTGCTACAGTTTTAAAGATCAAGAGTCACCTAGGAACAAGGCCATGGGGTTTGTATTTGCCCAGCCTGGACGGGTGGGGAAAGAAAGAGGATGGAGGGGCAGGTGAGTGTATAGCAAATAGTTGGGTTAGGTTTGGGGAGAATTGCTGAATCAGGAAGTCTGGCTTGCCTCTCAGCTTATGAGGATAATGTGTGTGGGTAGGAAGTACCAGTGTTTGAAATTAGCCAGGTGCTAGTAGCACTTTTTGACAAGCAACAAGCCTTTTGGCACTGGGAGATGTCCAGGCTGCTGCCAGCTGGTTTGCCAGGCACTGCGGTAGCAAAAGACTCACATCTTTTGCTGCCGTGCAACCCTGCGGACCACCAGATTCGTCTGACAGCAAAATAGTAACAGTGACAACAACAACAACTGTTGTTATTGTTGTTTTGCTCCCAGGCTGCCTGGTCTGGTAGCGCGGCAGCAAAAAAAAAAAGTGCCTAGACATTTTGTTTTGGTGCCCACAACCTAAGCCCCAGGAACCACATGGCTCCTAGCTTCCTATCCCAGTTTCTAACACTGCCAAAGTACAGCCATGCATGGTGTTAACGGAGAAATCTGAGGGTTCCCTTGGACAAAAAACAAGGACCCCAGCCAGGAATACCAGAGCAAAACAGCAGCCAGTAGGCTTGGTCTTTATTGAAGACTGTCACGACATGACTCCCACCTGCCACCAGGTGGAACAAGATGGAAGCCCCGAACAAAAGAAGACCCCAACTTTTATTAGCTACTAATCCCCCATGCTACACCCCTAAGACTACATCATGACTACATCATTGACACATCACAAAGAGGAGGGGTTCAGGGAGGAGTTGTGGTGGTAACCTGAGTCTCTTGTCACCTGTCCGGTTCCTCCTTTCCCCCTCCCCATAATTACATTCCTGAAGAGAAAGAGGAGTTCACTGTTTCCTGCCCCCAGAGGGAAGGGCTGGTCACTGTCCTTTGTTTCAGTCCATACTGAATCCATTTCCATATGCAGGTCCTTTGTGAGTGTAATGATCTTCTGACTAGGACCATCAAGGTTGGCATGCCAACTGGGTAGGGCTCACTGCCGAGGTGTTCGCTGCCTTGTGTCAAGTTTCCCCCCTTTGATAGTCCTTCCTTCATGGTGTAAAATAAAAGTGGAATGGTACAGATCTGATGTATGGCTGATTTTCTATGAATTTATAACAGAAGCATCCCGTATGTCGTGTGTGTGTGTGTGTGTGTGTGTGTGTGTCGTGTTTGTACAAACTGAATGATTGGGGAGGGGGGCGGGTTCCTGCAACAATGGGACCCTAGGCTTTCTGAAGGCCAGGCAGAATAATAATCACAACCACCTTTGCTATTTACAGTCCCTCCAAACCATGGAGCACGGGGCTTTTCTTCAGTCCAAACTCACCACTACCTCAGGTGGGTGCCATTGACAAGGGAGGCATTCATGGTGAGTTCCAGCACCTCTTTTTCTAGAAAAATAGCACTGTATATGCATATTAGTTATTGTTACTATTGCTTATTCAACTTCTGTTCCACCCTTCCTCCCGAAGGAGCCAAGGGCAGAGAACACATCAATCTTAAAAGCATTCTAAAATCACTCTTAAAACTTTCTAAAAGCAGTTGAAACATTATCTCAACCAGTGATGTGTGTATGAAAGCTTATAAATATGCTAATGCTTACCATATTTTTTGCTCTATAAGACTCACTTTTTCCCTCCTAAAAAGAAAGGGGAAATGTGTGTGCGTCTTATGGAGTGAGTGCAGGCTGCGCAGGTATCCCAGAAGCCAGAACAGCAAGAGGGATTGCTGCTTTCACTGCGCAGCGATCCCTCTTGCTGTTCTGGCTTCTGAGATTCAGAATATTTTTTTCTTGTTTTCTTCCTCCAAAAACTAGGTGCGTCTTGTGGTCTGGTGCGTGTTATAGAGCGAAAAATACGGTAAATTCCCAGTAGGTTGCGATTTCTTTGCTGCAAGGGATTATCCACCTCTGAGGGGTGGTGATGATGGACTCCTGAGAGGGGAGCACTGTGTGTGTGTATCTAGGGAGATATTAAATAAGACTGCTCATTGCATTGGGTCCAGGCTGGCTCTTTGGCACTAAAGCACTGTGTGCTGTTCAGTAGGCAGAGACATTGCGCTGGAGAAATCTTGTTGGGGAAACCCTCTGAGGTAATGGGAGAGTTTAATGTTTGTTGACCGCAAGTGCCGGAAATCCCCCTTGCTTGAGCCAATTTTCGCCCTGGACAAATAAGATTTACTGGAAAAGCAAACAAGATTTTGCTTTGGGTCTGCGTATACTAGGACTGATGACTCCACCGGGGTCCTGTTCTCTGCTCTCAGAGAGGATATGATAGAGAGGGCTAAATTTGCATTGGTCTGACTGTTGTATCTTAAGGGCCAAGAGTGTCAAAAACCTGCTCAATTGCCTGAGCATGAGTCATCCTGTTGGCGTGTCCGTCTGGGGCCTTGGCAGGGAGAGCTTTCTGATGAGGTCAGGGCTCTGCTTCTTTGGCTGGCCATCCAGGAAGCCTCCCAGTGCCAGCTTCTCCCTGCTGGGGAGTGCAGAAATCAGGATTTGAATTTTTTCGCCCCCAAGTATGGAGATAGCAGCTGTTTCCTGGTTGCTCCGTGTGTTGACTGAGCCTTCAACCAGAAATTACCCTCAGGGTTTTAATCTTGTGCAACAATGCACGTACACATGCAGCCGTCTCAGTCTGGAACACCCCCTTAGTCCTGACCCCGTGGCATAGAGAGGGCATCACCCTGCCCTTCAATCGCATCCCATAGCCACCCCCACACCCCACATCTGACCTCCCTTCACTGACAGTATTTGCATAGAAAGTTTTTTTTTCTTCCTTTAAAGCAACAGCTAGAATAAATATGTAGAGATTGTGATTGATGGCAGTTAGTTGATGTTCAAGGGAATTTCTGGCCTCTTAAATATGCTCACCTGTCAGAGGCCTCTTTATTTGTGGCCATTTTCACTGCCACGTTTCCTTGTGGTGCGGCGTTACTTTTCTACCCACAATTGACTCCAATTTTGTTACTAATGCCATTTGCAGAAGGATCTGCTCACCCGGTTAAAGTGTATAGAAAGGGCATTTTCCTACAACACCCATTCCCACCACCTAAGCTGGAGTGATGCAACATTTCTGAGTGGGTGAGTGATCACAAAGCTATGCCAGGTGGAATAAGTCATCCCAAGCATTCCCTTCTTCGCTGAGAAGGTCCCGTGCCTCGTGAGGTGTTAGGGCAAGGCTGACAACCACATCCTTTGCTCGCGTGGTGAATTATGAGATATGATTCCTGTTGGGCAGCACCGTTCATGATCTACATCAGCTTTCACCAGCCTTCAGGTGTTTTGGACTACAACTCCTATTAGCCATATTCCAGCTGGGACTGATGGGAGTTGTAGTCCAAAACACCCAGTGGGCTCCAGGTTGGCAAATGCTGATCTAGAGGGCAAATGGGAGTCAGGGGAAAGGACCATGAGGGGAAAAAGCCATCTACTTTGGTTTTTCCAATGTTTATATTTTAACACTGAACTAGAATTCATTTGCAAGTTTGATTCTATTTGTTTGGGGCTCAGTTGAGACCAGGGTTTCTGCTACCACTTTAGATGCTATAAAGCTAGCTAGGAAGACTGGGTTATCACCAGTTAGCATTGTGAACAATTACTGTAGTCATGAGCTTTGCATGGAAATATCTCAAGCTGTACATCTTGTATTTCAAAGCTGCTTGTCCCCACTGTGTACATTCCTCTTGCTAGAATCATGGAATTGTAGAGTTGGAAGGGACTCGAGGGTCATCTAGTCCAACCCCCTGCAATGCAGGAATCTCAACTAAAGCATCCATGACAGATGGTCATCCAACCTCTGCTTAAAAACCTCCACGGAGTCCACCACTTTCCAAGGGAGTCCATTCCACTGTCAAACAGCTCTTGCTGTCAGAATGTTCTTTTCCTTTCTTGTAACTTGAATCCATTGGCATGGCTCCTACCCTCCAGAGTAGGAGAAAACATGCTTGCTCCATCTTCCATGTGACAGGTCTTTGGATATTTGAAGATGGCTGTGATAACTCCCCTCAGTCTTCTCTTTTCCAGGCTAAACATACCCTAGGTCCCTCAGTCTTCTAGCTGACGATAACACTTCATGCATTTGACAGAGTGGGATCTAGTCCATGAAAGCCGATGCCACAATAAATCTTGCTCTTGATTTTGTGAACAGTCAGCTACTTTTGGGGGGGCTTGTACTAGGTGCTGTACAGATCAGCCACAGAGGCATAGCTGTTCCCAACTGGACGTCCTCTCCAGACCCATTTGGGATGATAGTGGATCTGGGTGTTATGACTCCCTTCCTTGCCCGCAGAAGCAACATCTCCCAGGTAAACAGGAAGCCATCAAACCGGTTGAGGACAGAAGCTCATGCAAATTTCATTCTTGGCAGCTGCAACGATCTCTGACAACACCTGGCTATCACAAGGGAATTTGAAATAGCTGGGAATGGCTAAGCCTGACAAAATTGTCGCTGCATGAAACACCAGTCAGGATGAAGTAAAGAATAATATGCTATCTTTCAGGTTCATGGAAGTCTCAAGAGCCTAGCTTGATGGTTGTGAACATTAATGTTATATTGCAGCAAAGATCTGAGTCTGTAGTGGAGAAATACAGTCCCACAAATTCCTGCGACTTTCCACCCTCATTTACACTGGGGGTGTGCAATGAAGGGAAAGGAGCAGATCACAGGAATTCAAACGGTCTATTTTTCGATTTCTGTCTGCTCCTTTGACTCCTGTTCTTTAGGTAACTAATATGACCTGCAACAAAATGTTGCAGTGTGAGGAGTGCTCCTGTCCACATTCCCACCCCATTAGGTAAAGGGACCCCTGACCATTAGATCCAGTCGCAGACGACTCTGGGGTTGCGGTGCTCATCTCGCTTTATTGGCCAAGGGAGCCGGCGTACAGCTTCCGAGTCATGTGGCCAGCATGACTAAGCCGCTTCTGGCGAACCAGAGCAGCACACGGAAATGCCATTTCCACCGGAGCAGTATCTATTTATCTACTTGCACTTTGTGCTTTCAAACTGCTAGGTTGGCAGGAGCAGGGACTGAGCAACGGGAGCTCACCCCGTCATGGGGATTCGAACCGCCGACCTTGTGATCGGCAAGCCCTGGGCTCTGTGGTTTAACCCACAGCGCCACCCGCGTCCCACCCCATTAGCTAGTCATGTCCTATTCCAGAATACTCCATTCCATTTGTTGCCCCTCCAGTTAGCCTGCATACCATGGCACTGAGCATACTTTTTCTTCATTGATATGGGGTTGTTTTTCTTGCACCCCCGTCACATTTAAGCTTTTCTGCCTCCTCAATATTGTTGTGGGTTTGCGGGGTGTGTGTGTGTGTGAATATCTGGACAATGCCCTGAGTGACCTTCGTTCAAAGGAAACCAATCCCTGGAAAAGCGCTGAAATCCCTGCAGTCTCTCACCACTCAGAGATTGGGGTTGGGCATTACAATATTTTTTTGTACTTCTGCAAACCTAAGACTTTGCCTGACCCTGCTTATATACGTCCCTCTTGTGAGCATGGATGATGCTGTTTTGGCTACATTAAGCAACCACATTTGGAGAATGAGTTTGCTGCCAAGCCTGCAGAATTCTTGCAAGAGCCTGAAGTGTGATACTAGGTCAGCGATGTGCAATTCTCGTGGCCTCACAGGGCCTCGCCTTTATTCCTCGCTATCCTTCCAGCACTGATCTGCTTGCTGCTGCTGTCGCCTTGTCTTCCTTGCATGATCTCACAGTTTGCTCTGAACCAAGGCTTTCCAAAGTTTCCTCCTTTGCCCTCCCTTTCCTGCTTTCTTGATTCATTCCCAGCTGCAGAGTGAATCCACTGATTCAGTTCGTTCACTTAAGGGTACGGAGAGAGAATTGGCAGGAGCCGAGAGACAGGGAGTTGCCAACTGCAGCTGCCACTGCCGCAGATTGCATGAGTCAGCCTCTTTCTAAATAGTGAGAGTGGCGTTATAAATTCTGGGTTGGCAAATCAGTACATGCTAATCCCAAGATAACAACAACAACAATCGTTACCATTTATTGAGTGCTCTGAACGCTTCACGTACATTACCTCTGTAATCTTCTAACAACCCTATAAAGCAGGTATGTATTATTAGCCTATATTGCACTTGCATACACACACAGAGTCAGTCACTCCAACCCCAGGTCTTGCCATCCCTCGCAGGATAAGAGAACTATAGAGTGTGGCGTTCAGGCTGGCCAGACCCCAACAATTGGATTATCTTTCCCAGAAGATTTACCCAAGGCAAGGCATGAACCTCTGCCGGGAGAGTATTGTAATAAACGAAAATCTGCCCTTATTCCCTTATGGGGGTCACAAGAGCCATTATAGAATCATTTGTAGGTTCTCCATCGGTCGGAGAAAATAACAGAGGCCAACCAGAGAATATTGAGAAGCAAAGCAGCTTGTAAGCCTGATCTTTATTGAACTGTTGCAACAGGGTGCTCCCCTCTCACGCAGGAAAGGAGCAGGACCCAGAACAAAGGTGTGTCCACCCTTATATAGACATTTTAAATTGCCTGCCTTGGAGTCCAAGACCACCCCCAGAAACATCATACCTGCATGACAGAAAGGGCGGTCTACAGCAGAAATCTGAGTGGGTTGTTTACCTCCTGTCTGGCAAGTTACCTGTTAATGCTTACTTGATTGGATACCCTGGGGAGCCTGGCCAGTCTTTTGTAATGATAAATACTTAGTTCCTGAGCCAGGTCACAGGCTCACCCTATTCATACACAGACATACCCTTAAGACAGGATTTGTGAAGGAAAAGATAATGGGGAGGCTTTTCCATTTGACTTTGCAGAGAAATCTCAGCTTGGGAGTCAAAATGGTTCCAGGGCTGGTTTCCTGTGCTGCTTCAGACATGTAGTTTATATATTTATGTACGTGTTTGCTTGGTACATTCATGAATCTTTATTATATACATAAGACCTCAATTTTTTTATTTCAGTATTAAGATTTCTGATGGCAAGAGCCATTTGACGGTGGAACAGACTCCCTGGGAATGTGGTGGACTCTCCTAAAGAGAGTTTGGATGGCCACTTGTCATGGATTCTTTAGTTGAGATTGCTGCATTGCAGGGGGTTAGACTAGATGACCCTCGGGGTCCCTTACAACTCTTATGATTCTATGAACGTGCATGTGAGTGAAAGCATATATATACAGATATGGCTGGGCCATGGAAATCATGTTGAGTGGCTATGTCACTTCCTGGTTCACACTGAGAAGCTATTTTTAGACATTACTGGGGATGGAAGAGAGAGTTGCCTGTTGATATGAAAACTAAGCATGTTCAATGGGCACAAACTGCTGTCGTTCTGGTAGTGGTGGTGTACTTGGAACCCTGAACAGAAGCACTTCATACTGCAACACTTTGTTGCAGGGCCTGCTCCATGTGTGATGCGCGCGCACACACACACACACACACACACACACCTGATTAAAGGACACCTCAGTTGACCCAAAGTATCTAACTGGTGAAGCAATCAGACGTTACAACCCTATACTGAATTCTTCAGGCGAAGAAATCAGATTAAGAAAACTCTGTAACTGGGATCAGCTTGCTTGCTCGAGGGGGGTCCCATAAACGACACCGGCTTAATCTATGACAGGAGCGTAGCCTAATGTGTGCCTCTTGCTTTCTTGGCTCATGCTCATAAGCGTGATAATTGTAGGCGCCGCCTGCTCCTTCCAACAATGCAAGCAGCTTGACAACTCAAGTTGCAATTTCCATCGCTTGCCTTGCCCTGGTGAAAAGGAAACCACACAGGAAGCACGATGTATATGCTTGATGGGCTCAACTCTCCCCGTAATGAGAATGGCCATAGATCTAAAAAGAGGGGCACCTTTTACTGTGTGTTTTTTATGAGAGTTGATGCAGAGATTCCCCCTCCTCAGACTGCGGTGCTCCTGTTTCAACCTGCACCTCATGCCGGCAGCAGCGGTGAAACTTCTCATGTGCCGAAGGCGCTTGGGTTTGTGACTCGCCAATCTCTCGGCTAATAACAGAGAAGGTAACTGATAAGCTATTTCCTCTTGAATAATGTAATTGCAGCTGAGAGGAAGCACCAGTTCCCCCAGGATACCGCGGCACATGGACCAACGCCACTTGGTAAATGTTTGAAGGACTTATCACAGCATGAACATGCTTGTGCTCCCCAAGGCAGAGTTTCACCTCCAAGAGCCAGGGAGAAAGAGCTGTAGCTCACTGTGAGCAAATGGTCCCAAGTGCAGCTAACAGCACCTCTGTAGAATCATAGAACTGTGCAGTTGGAAGGTACCAGTCCAGCCCCCTGCAAATCAGTCCAGGCCCCTGCAAATCAGGAACCACAACTCAAGAATTCCTGAGAGAGGGGCACCAAGCCTCTGTTTAAAAACCTCCAAGGAAGGGGAGTCCATGACCTTCCGGGGGACCCATTCCACTGCTGAATAGATCTTATCGTCAGAAAGTTCTTCCTAATGTTTCTTATTAATCATTTAATGGCACCCCGCCTTTTTGCCCGACAGGGACTCAAGGTGGTTTATGGATAAAAATAAGAACAGCTACAAACATAGGGGAAAAACCCAATCATTATAAACAAACACTAAAACTATATATATGCACATTTAAAAATCTATTAAAACCGTAACAAATAATTACAATAAACACAGCACAGCGTCAGCCCTTTCATTAAAAGCAGTCAGTTCCTAAAAGCCTGCTGGAACAGGAAAGTCTTCTCCTGCTGGCTCAAGGACAGCAAGGAGGGAGCCAGTCTGGCCTCTCTAGGCAGGGAGTTACAAAGTTACCTGGGAGCAGCCACCACCGAGAAGACCCTCTCCTGCGCCACCCACCAAGCATTCCTGTGGAGGGTGACAGTACTGAGAGAAGATCTCAGAGCCTGTACAGCTGCATATGAGGGAATACGGACTTTCAGATACAGTAGCTGGGACCTAAGCTGTATAGCGCTTTATTGGTCATAGCCAGCACTTTGTGGGGTTTTTTGTGTGTTTTTTTTTGCAAAAGCTCAAAAAAGAGAAGTTTTTTGAGATTTTTTATATTTTTTTAAAGATATTTATTAGAATTTTACAAAATGAAAAAAGAAAAAAGAAAAATACAAAATAAAAATAGTTAAAAAAGAACAATTCCACCTTTCCATCACTTATCTTTCATTTGCTTGTTTCCCGGACCTCCTCACACCTCCCTTTTTGTATTCCCGTTCAATTTGTTAGTTCAGCAAATCCTTTCCCTCTTTGTTTATCCTAGTCTTTAATCTTAAAATATTGTAACATTAAATTTTTGTCTGTTAATAGTCCATTTTTTCATACTCCTTATAGCGTTATAGCTAAAAACCACATAACTTTTCATCCAACATCATTCTAACATTCATTAATTTTACAATATTTCTGTAGGTAGTCTTTAAATTTCTTCCAATCTTCTTCCACCCCACCGACTCTTCTCCCTGGTCTCGGATTCTGCCGGTCATTTCTGCCAGTTCCATGTAGTCCATCACCTTCATCTGCCATTCTTCCAGGGTGGGTAGATCTTGTGTCTCATAGCCAGCACTTTGAATTGTGCCCGGAAACAGCAATGGAAATGTTCTAGCAAGTGAGTGGCCTGCTCGCTAGAACCAGCCCCAGTCAACAATCTGGCTGCAGCCCTTTGAGCCAGCTAAAGTTTCTGAGCACCTTTCAAAGGCAGCCCCATGTAGAGCGCACTACAGTAATCCAAATGGGAGGTGACTAAGCTTTGTGCCACTGTGGCGTAATCTCCTTTGAATGTCATATGAATACTTCGGTCCTGGTCCTACCCTCTGGAGCAGCAGAAAACAACTAGAGATGTGAAGGCAGCTATCATATCTCCTGTCTTCCAGGCTAAACATACCCAGATCCCTCAGCTGTTCCTGATAAGTCTTGGGTTTCCAGACCCTTCAACATCCTGGTCACCCTCCTCTGCCCACCTTCCTCCTTGTCAACACCCTTCTGAAACTAGGGTGCCCAGAACTGGACACGGAACTCCAGGTGGGGTCTGGCCGAGGCAAAACAGAGCAGAACTATTATTGGGAAGCATGCCTGCTTGAAACCTTGTAAAGGAGCTACCAGGCAGCACAGGCATGGATCCAGCAATGCTTAAGGCAGCTTCCTCACACATTAGGTTTCATAGGAATCACAGGATTGTAGAATTGGAAGAGTCACCAAGGGTCAGCCCCTTGCAATGCAGGAATATTTTGCCCATCTTAACCCATGATTAAGAGTTTCAAACATGTACATTTTGTTGCATGCTACCCTGATCTCTGGGATGCGGGTGGCGCTGTGGGTTAAACCACAGAGCCTAGGGCTTGCCGATCGGAAGGTCGGCGGTTCGAATCCCCGCGACGGGGTGAGCTCCTGTTGCTCGGTCCCTGCTCCTGCCAACCTAGCAGTTCGAAAGCATGTCAAAGTGCAAGTAGATAAATAGGTACCACTCCGGCGGGAAGGTAAACGGTGTTTCCGTGCGCTGCTCTGGTTCGCCAGAAGCGGCTTAGTCCTGCTGGCCACATGACACGGAAGCTGTACGCCAGCTCCCTTGGCCAATAAAGCGAGATGAGCGCCGCAACCCCAGAGTCAGTCATGACTGGACCTAATGGTCAGGGGTCCCTTTACCTTTACTACCCTGATCTCTGAGCAGGGTCCTGCTTCCTTGGAACGAAGCTTACTGTAGCAGAGACTAGGATGATGATGATGATATAATAATAATAATATTTATATGCTGCCCATCTGACTGGGTTGCCCCAGCCACTCTGGGCGGCTCCCAACAAAATACTAAAAACACAATAAAACAATGCAAGCGAGGGCAAGCGCTATGCTCTTGTCGCCCACCACACGGCGAGTGTCTGGCCAAGTGTTTGTTGTGCTTCATTTCCAAATCAGAAAGTGTGGACCTAAGAACAATGCATTATCAAACACAGACCCCCAAACTTGGTGGTAGAACCACAGAATTGTAGAGTTGGAAGGGATCGCAAGGATCATCTAGCCCATACCCCCTGCAATGCAATAAATGTTGGCCCTAAGTGGGGCTTGAACCCGTGACTCTAAGGTTAAGAGTCTCATGCTCAATGGTCGGGATGAGGTCCAGCATAGTGTAGCGAGTGGCTGGAGTGTTGGACTTGGAGCTGGGAAGGGCCTGGGTTCAAATCCCCATTCAGCCATGAAGCTCACTAAATAAATAAGTGATGGGGAGTGGAGTCCAGGGACTCAAGGTTCATCACACCAGGCAGAGATATCTCTGTCATTCCCCAGCACTGGTTTCCAGGTACAGATGCCTGCGACTGATTGTTGTCATGACAATATGAGCATTTTAAGGCAGAACATTGCTGAACGGTGGAGTCTCATTCCCCCTCCAAATCCCCTTCTCAAAGCATCTCATCGATCACAAGAACAAGCATCACAAAACACCAAGCAAGACCAGGTCTGTCGCTTCATGTATTCTTTATTTCAGTATTTCAATATTTCAAATATTTCTCCCTGTCCCCACCCCACTGCCCAAACACACACACACACACACACACCCCAAAAGAAGAAAAGGGGCAAAAAAAACCCTCTTTGAAAGCCACGTGCCCATTCTACTTATATCAAGCATTTTTTAAAAATCCCTGCAAGGTGGTCTCTGCAGGGGGACTGCTTTTCAGTAGAAATAGCTCTTTTTTCTCTCCTTTAGGGGGAAAGGGGCAATTTGTGCACAGGCCTGCAATGCCTCTGCTGTGCTGCAGAGGGAGCTGCTCTCCCTTGGAATGAGCTCTGCGCTTTGAAATCTTTCAGGGCTTTCTTGCCTAGCCTCCTTCCCTTTACGGATCCAAAAGAACATTATCAAAAGGCAGCTAAATATTACTAGATTCACGCACAGAGAAACACCTTGTACAACCTAGTCATATCTGGGGGCAGGAGCCCAGGAGTCCAGCTCCCAGGCAAAACTGACCTGAACCCCCTTTTGCCATTTAAAAATATCTGCCTGTCAGTTTGGAAATCTCTTCTAAAAATTGAATATATTCAGTCTCCCCCCCCCCCCGCCAGCCCCACTTTAGATTTCCTATGCAGTTTCTAAACAGATTCCTTGCCCTGAGCTTTTGTGGGGTACAAATCTAGGCTACAAACAGATAGAATCTTAAAAGCCTTAAAAATTGTAGGGTTGGAAAGGGAACCCCAGGGCATAGCTGGCAAGTGTCCCTTATTTGGCGGGACAGTCCCTTATCCCAGCGCCACGTCCTACTGCTGTCCCTTATTGATGATGTCCCTTAAATAAGCTACTGAAGGTAATGGGGCCCTTTCTATGTCCAGCTGTCCTTTGTCAACAACAAATTGTTGCTGTTTTTTTGTGTTGAATATATGCTATATGGTAATTTATGGACCTAATAGGTATCTAAAGCCATTTGCATGCAACAAAATATGTATTTTATCAAAGTAATTGTTGATCCCTTATTTTGGCTGCTGATCCCTTATTTTCAAGGCTGCTGGTCCCTTATTTTCAAATCTGTAAGTTGACAGCTATGCCCCAGTCCGAGCCCCTGAAATGCAGGAACCACAGCTAAAGAATCTCTGACTATCAGCAATGCAACCTCTTGTTTAAAAACCTCCAGTGAAGGAGAGCCCGTTGATGTTAAGATTATACATATATTTAATTATATTAATGTTTCCTATTAATGTTTTTAATTTAACCCCCCCCCCCCAATGTTTTTAGCTGTTCTTATTTTATCTGTAAGCTGCCTCAAGTCCCTGTCGGAGTAAAAGGCAGGGTATAAATAAATATATAACAACGTATGTTCAAAGCCTCTAAAGATTGTAGTGTGACATAGTGGTTAAAGACTTGGACCTGGGAGACCAGGTTTCAAATTCCCACTCGGTCATGAAGATTGATCTTGGGCTGCCTTCTCTCAGCCTAACCTCCATTGCTGTGGGGATTAAATGAGGAAGGGGAGGAGACCCACATAATCCACCTTGAGCTCCCTGGAGAAAAACAGGTGTGACATAAATAATAGAATTGGAGAGTTGGGAGCACGAGGGTCATCTAGTCTAACCCCATGCGGCGCAGGAATCTTTTGCCCAACGTGGGACCCGAACCCGGGACCCTGAGATTAAGAGTCTCGCGCTCTACCGACCAAGCTATCCCTCGTGGAAACAATGCAATAAATAAAGCTCAGGAATGATCTGGGGAACCGAGAGGGGTGTGCGTGGGTGCCATCTTAGAAATCCCAAGCGGCCTCAGTTCTGACCTGCAGACCCACCCCAACCCCCTGCAGAGACTCCTGGAAGCGACAGAAGTGCTACTCTAGAGTAAAACTCAAAGCAGACTCATTCTCGACAGAGAAAATATATGTATATATATATATACAGCATCGTATAATTTTGCAGCCAGTGCGAGGGGGGCAGGTGCCACAGCAGCCCTGCCCTGGAAGCGCAGCAGATTCAAAGCAATGAGTTGTGCAAAAAATAGGGTGCCACAGGGCTCCCCGGGAGCAAGGGGGTTCAGGGGGGGACTCGGTTGCTAGCCTTCCTCTCTCCCCACTGCCCCAAGGTGACCCTTTGACCCTGAGGACGCTTTTTTTCAATATATTATTGCTTTAAGAAGAGATGGCTCTTTCCCTAGAGGAGGGTGAATATGGAATTCTTTTTAAAAAAATGAAATGCAAAAAAAAAGAGAGAGAGAGAGATTAAGTCAGAACCAAAGTGATAAGGCAGCCTCCACCTCCACAACAAAACGGGAAGGTTCGGTGGTGTCGGCCTCTGGGGAGGAAATTCACGGCAAAATGAAGAACCACAGAGGGAAACTGAGGGGGAAGGAGAGAGAAATGTCTTTTTTTCTCTCTCTCTCTCTTCTCAGCCATCTGCTTCTGCTGCTCCTGAGGAGCAGGAAGGGAGCCAGTTTTGCTTTCCTGCCAAAAGTAACAGGGGGGAATTTGTAATGGCATTCTGTGAGGAGAATAGCTGCAAATTAGATAAAGGATTAGGCGAAACCAAATAAAGACATTACCAATTACGCTTTGGGGCAGGGGGAGATACATCTGAGGAACATTGTTTGGAGAAGCTGAGTGGAGCTTGTGGGCAAAATGGCTTTTGCTTGCCCAAAGGGCTGATCCGCCCGACAACCATGAATTTTGGGCCTTCTTAGCCCCCCCAAAATGGAGGAACGTAATCCTGCCATGGAGATGAATGCTCTCCAGTCTCCACTCGGTGGGGAAGGGGAAACAGGTTCTGGCAACGATTTTGCACTGCAGAAACCTTCCCTTTCCCCACTCCCTCAGTGGGGGAAAAATAATCCATGACTAGGCCAAGTTAAGCACTCGAACTGACAAATTTGTCTTTCAAAAAGTCCTAGCCCCACTGTCCTCAAAATGTGGGATTTGTTTTATTTTCCCTGGGAGATAAAACTTAAATGTTTAGGAATGGAAAGACGGTGAAGGGAGGAGGTTGTGTTGGAGAGGAAAGGCAATAATTTACGTGGGTTTTTTTGGGCGGGGGGGAGGAGGGTGAGTGGAAATAAAAGATGGGTAGGGGAAGAAAGCTGATAATTGTATCCGAAAAAGGACTCTAGAAAGGTTAAATTTGAAGAATTGGGGTGAAGGGGACGGTCCCTTCCCAATATCCCCACCACAGACAGGGGCTATCTGAGCTATGTCCTCACTGGGGCCTTCACACAAGGCCGGCCTAAGACATTTTGGTGCCTGAGGCAGGAAATCCAAAATGGCGCCCCTCCCGCTCATGCGCAGCTCCCATTCTTTTAGCCGAGAGGACTTCCCACTGGGTCGTGCCCAAGATGGCTCCTCTGCGGTCCTTCAAAACATCATAAAACCCGCAAATGATGCTGGTGGGGTGTCCCCTCATCGAAAGCACAAGATGCTGAGGAGAAAAGAAAAGTAAAGTAAATGGAGTGATTCATAACGCTACACGGGACTTTGGTCGGCGGGGGTAAATATGCACTAAGGATGCTCAATTGTTATCATACACCAGCTGTGTGCTTGTTTTCCCCACTCCCCCCATTTTGCCTCGTTGCGCTGTGCCCACCCCATGTTTAAAAACCAGGCGTATTGATATGGGAAAGAGAGAGGCAAAGCGGCCGGCAGTTCCGGCACTAGCGGGAGGCGGTGCCTCTTACCCGCCGATCCCATAGCTGGATTGCTCATGCCTTATCTTATTATTTGTACTGTAATCTAAGCAGACGGCTTTGGGGGGCAGGCGCTAACCCGCCGGCGCCCTCCCACTTCGCCCGCCGTGGAAGTATACGGTTATTTGGTTCTCATGCGCAAAGCGGCTCCTCCTTGCCCACCCCTGCCAAGTTGAGAGGCGGCAGCTGGTGGGAGAGCATGTGGGGCAGGGAGGGGTAGGTAGGTGGGGCCAGGAGCCCCCCAGAGGAGGAGCAGGAGGCGATGCAGTCCTTTGGGACAACAGCGTGCAACGTCCCGGGCGCCAATGTGTCCCTACGCCCGGGACTCTTTTTTTGCATTGGGCTTGTTGCCCAGGAGCGCATCAATTTCCTGGACGACCTGGGGCGTCAGCTGAGTCAGAACCTGCGGAGAGAGAAAGAGAGGGGCTGCATGACTGAGGAGGAAGGGCTTCCGCCATAGTGGCAGTTAAAATACGTTGCAAACTTTGTATGAGAAATCGGGTTAGCAAAAACGGAACTCCACACCGCCATCTGGTGTCAGAGCGTTAGAATGCATAGACAAGGCATATAAAGCGTTTTTTTCTTTGCCAATGTAGCTGAGTCCCATTCTAGGTTGTTTAAAATTATCACTGTGATTTTATTCTGCTAGCTGAAGTTCTTTTGAAAATGAGGAGGGATGTAAGCTTTCAAAATAAATAGGGAAATAGAGTGGGCCAGCAATTCGATAAGATGGTCAAAGGCCAGGGGAAACCTGGATTTTAAAAAGAGCTGCAGGGTGTCCCAGTTTTCATCTCTGTGCACCCTCTCTAGTGCCTTGGCTTTTCTTTCCACCCCCTTTTTAACCACCACTTTTTTCTTTGTGGGTCTTAAAAAAAGTAAATAAATGTCCATTTCCCCTCACGATCACTTTTCTCCATTATATATAGCTGTTCCTGCTCCCCACCTACCTTTTTGCCACGTTTCTTTTTTAAAATTTGAAATGGAAATTGTAAAGCCACCAAGCTGGTATGCATGATGTGGAGAAAATCTAGAAGTAATTCTTTTCTTCCTCTTTCAATGCCACTTCCAGACCATGGCGACTTTGTGGGTGGGATTCGATCATAAACCCGCAAATTTGGGTCGTGCAGTTAAAAACGCACCATTAAACTCACCCAAACAAGAAACCACAGGCTTTTTGCGGTAAGGAAACTGGCAAGAAAATACGCTGGGAAGTGTGTGGGGCGGCAATTGCTCAATGAACAGCGGACATCGTATAACCACTGTGCTTAGATTGTTTTTAAGAGGAGACGAGAGGAATTCATGAAGGAGAAGAGGTCTATCAATGGCTATTAGGCAGGATGGCTCTATGGAACGCCTCCAAAAACCCAGGATGAGGTTTTATTTTATTACCTTCCCTTCACCCTAAGATCCCAGAGCAGGTCACAATGATTTAAAATACAACCAGATCAGGGCTGAAGAACCTCAGGTCTTGGTGGGGTGTGAGAGAGAGAGAGATGTGGCCCTCCAGACTTCTCTATCTGGCCCCCCAGATTCTCCCCAGCCACACCTCTAACAGACCTGCTCTGCACTCGCTCTTTCATTTATTTATTTTTGGTGTGTCCTTGAATTCTTGATAGTGCCTGCCTCATGCTTCCCTAGATATAGGACAGAGACGGGTGTGTGAGTGTATGCAAAAACTATTATTATTATTATTATTATTATTATTATTATTATTATTATTTGTATACCACCCTGCATCCATAGATCTCAGGGTGTTCTGCAACATAAAAATACAATATAAAAAATGTAAGATGCATAAGAAAAACAAGAAAACTAATAAACCAATAATCCCCACTCTTCCACAACTCATTTAAAAGGGCACTGGATGCCAATCAGCCAAAGGCCTGGTTGTAGAGGAACGTTTTCATCCGGCGCCTAAAGGTGTATAATGAAGGTGAGTGTACAGAGGCGAAATCTGCACCCATTGCTCTACCCTCTGCCTTTTGCTCCTGGCCCTGCCCACCACAGGGACAGGTGGCCCTCGGAAGCTTGCCCAGAAGGCAATGTGGCCCTTGTGCTGAAAAAGGTTCCCCCCTCCTGGCCTGGATGAATATTTGTTCATGCTCTCATGAAGCTTCAGGACAGGACAAGATATAAATGCGCACAGACGGGGGAAGGTTTTGCATCCTTTATGCCAGACTTTGCACGCTTGTTCCTTCTCCTTACCTGGATGGACCCCAAGTTCTCAATGAGCTGTTCGGTGCTGGAGACCCCGAGAAGGACAGAGCTGACGCCTTCAGAGCGGAGGCACCAGGCTGAGGTTAAGAGGAGACAAGAGAAATCAAATAAGGAGAGCCGTCTAAAAACTTGCCACCCTGGAAGAAAACAAAAGGGCCGGGGAAGAGGCGGGCAGGGAGCAAAGAGCTGCTTGCCCACCCAACAACTTAACTCCAGAGGAATCTGGGTGGAGTTAAGGCACCATCCTGGCTGCTAAAACCTCCCCGGGGTAAACTTGAATTAGGCCCATCTTCATGCACACTGGCCCTGGCGAAGAGAGAACCTCCTGGGGTTGCTGAGTGTCAGGGCTCAGCTCTGCCCAGCCCTGGAACCAACCTCAGAAGGGCAGCAAGACCCTGAAGAGCTGCAGGGTCCGGCCATCTCTGCCCCAGGACTGGAGGTCTCCTCACCAGCTGCCTGGCTGGCTCTCGGACCACCCCAATCTCCCTCAGGGCCACAGGAGTAGAAGAGGTGGCAAACTAGACACGAGATTCAGGGCCTCTGTCAAAGTGCCTGACTTAACTGCACGTGTGGCTACTTGAGAGTAGGGGGGAGCACCACCCTGGACCAGGGCCTGGCTGAAAGCTAGGGAAGAAGGGCGTCTCCAGCACCTGGATAACTTCCCAGTCTCAGCTGCTGCATTGCTGATGCTCCACATTCTAGTCCTCTAACTTGGGGAACAGACAAAATACGAGGGCGACCTTCTACATTGGTCTTGGGCAAAGGCATCTTCTTTTCTCCTTTTCAAGAGGTTATTCCAGGATGCCACACGCCTCTTGCAGCTGGAAACCACCTCCTGATTTCTAACCTACTTCTCTTAGCTGCTGGTAGCTGCAGAATCGGGAGAGCTCACATTGCCACCTTTGGCCTAAGTAGCACATCTCCTTTTAGCTCTATGGCTAACAAAGGTAGCTGCCTTATGCTGAGGCATGCCACAGGGCTCCTCCTAGCTTGGTGTTGTCCACACCAACTTCCTGCAACCTGGGGCTTTCCAGATGTTTCAGACTACAGCCCCCAGACTGTAGTACAAAACATCTAGAAGGCCTCAGGTTGGGGGAGGGTGGTCTACAATGAAATCGGTGGCTCTCCAAGGTTTCAGGGAAGGCAATCTCTCTCACCCCAGAGCTACGTAACTTTCCCACCTCTGAGGCAGGATCTGGAATGCAACCTGCCCCAGATGTGCAGCTGCTTCTGAGGCCTGCCCTGACCAACACAGGCACACAGACGCTCCGCTCCTCCCTCACCAATGGCCAGCTGCGCCACTGTGCATCCCAGGCGCTCTGCGATCGGGTGGAGCTCCTTCACTTTGGCCTGCTGCTTCTTCCCATCTTCACTCTGCAATTTCTCCTTCAGCCAGTGGTACCCCTGGAGGGTGCGAGGAGCAAAGGAAACAGGCGCAGAGCCACAGAATCACAGAACTGTCGTCTCGGGAGGGACCTAAAGGGTCATCCAGTCCAACCCCCAGCAATGCAGGAATCATAGCTAACACACAGCATCGTGGTGAGCCACTGGCAGGCAAGGATGGAGGTTGTGAACCTGCAAAGCAGCCCTTAGGGATGTGCTGAGCAGTCAGCAAAGGATTTAGGACTTATCCAGATTGATTTTTTGGGGGGGCAGGTAATTTTGCAGCAGGTGTCACTGACACAAGGATAGTGCCTTAGGGATGGGTTCATAATGGATCATTGAAGCATCATTGCACTTTATTAGTTGTCCTGCAATGTTTTCCCAATGTTGTGCTATGATGCCCAAAAAAGTGGGACAACACCCCCTACCCCCTGCCCTGAAATATTTGTGGTATAAGAAGCTACAGGATCTCAGCAGGACATGAACAGTATGCCTGTTCCGAAACCTTTGTAGGCACAAACAGTCTTGGAAACAGGAGCTTGTGTAACCGCCCTGATAGCATCATGAACACAAATAATCATGAATGCACAATAAGGAGGACGTCTGGAGGAGGCCCTGGTGTTTTGGCGAGGATAGTTTCAAGTATCACTGAGACATCAGCAACAAATTGATTTATGTTTGGGAAGAAGAAGGGAAGTGTTTGGTTTCTTGGAGCATTGCCAGTGTGCGTAATCTGAGCCCCAGGACTTCTGTATTCCCAGTGTTTGAAAGGAGCAGTGAAGAGAGAGGACCAAGCAGGTCTTGTGGGCCCAGTAAACAACTACAGTTGTAGGGCAGTCAGGATCAAGGCTTGCGAGCTGTGAGTTCCGAACTGGTTGTCATTAACCTGATGTCCTCCAGACGTTGTTGGACTACAACTCCCATCAGAACCGGCAGAATGGTCAGCAGTCAGGGATGACGGGAGTTGTAGTCCAGCAGCATCTGGAGGTCTCCACAGACCTGTCTTCCCTGATTTAAGAGGGCTGTGTGTGATGTTGACAGTGCGAAGTTCAGCTGAAGTTGGGAGGTGGAAGGCCTCAGCAAAAGCAAAGGAGACGGTACCTTCATGGCGGCACGGCAGTTTTCAGGCACCCGCTCCTCATATTTCCCTGTGATAAGTCCACAAGACAACGGGGACCAGGTGATGGCTCCCACTCCTAGCAAGAAAACAAAGCAGGTCAGGTAAAGGGAAGGGGGAAACAAATTACATTCCCCACCTCTTCCTATCACTGTACACAGATTCACTGAAATAAGAGCCACAGGTCATCCTAAATCACAGCTCTTCCTGGTTTACTTTTGATATGGAAGGGGGGGCATGTCTTCTTCACCTTCTTCTTCGCTACAATATATCCATTTATTTCCAATTGTCAATGTCAAAAGGGACTAAAATCTATAAAATTCATAGAAAATCAACGTGCCAATTTGCTCAATTTCTCTAGGACTCCATGACACCTCCCCTGTCCTCCATAATCCCTCAAGCAAGTTGTCAAGACCTTAATCCTGTCAAATCACTCTGCCAAGCCTTTCCTCCAGGCAATGCCAGGTGGCAGACTATGCATACATGGACCATTGTCTTATCATCACCGGTACTCAGGATGTGCTTATCTGCGCATATCTCCAGCTCTGCATATTCCCCCCTCCCTCCTCCATATGTTAATCCTGTGTAACCCAACCTCTTCTTAATGTATTCATGATGTAATCTGTGTAACCCAACCTCTTCTTAATGTATTCATGATGTAACTGGGATGTATTTTGCACTGTATTCTGGGACATGGAGGGAAGTTTCAAAAGTTCATGTCACCCCTTTCTCGCTGTTCAATCTCGCCTTGAACCTGTTGCGCAATAAACTTGGATCTTCTGCAGTTTGCTCCTGTCTCCAGCTGAGCTCATTTTCCTCTGCAGGGACCCGCGGACTTAGTCCGACGAGCTGGGTGGCAGAGCAGCCTCGCACCCAGATTTTACCATAACACTTTGCATTGCAAAAGTCTTTTAACGCCACCCCATGCTGAGAAAAGTCAGCAGAGAAGTGCACGTTACTCTTATCTGCTCCAAAGGTCATCCTCCGTAAACTTCCAATATGCCTCACGCAGAATTGTACCCTGAATCTGGGCTTATACTCCCAAGGGATCATCTTGCTTCTACCTGCTGCTCCTCCAGAAACACATTCCTCAGATTCCATAGCCAATCTGCAAATCCCTCTCTATCTCCTTGGTTCCTGGTCGCCCCAGCTTCTCCCAGCAATTTGCCTCCATTGGCCCCTTCTCTTGTACACAGACCTCAAGGCCTCTCTGCCTAGCCCTCACAATGCCCCCCAAACCGCACCTCCTACTGTGCTGGTTTGTGTCCAAAGTCGTTTTATCGGGGAAGATAGGGAGAAAAACAAAGGGGACATTTATATTAGCCGCTCAGCTCCATTTTCGACTCTGGCCCTGCCCACCACTGGGACACATGGCACTCGAAAGCGTGCCCAGAAGGGAATTTTAGCCCCTGGGCTAAAAAGGGCTCCCTGGCCCAGCCCTCTCCCGCCTGCCTCCATACCAATCTTGTGGTAGAGCTCTGGCAGCTGCGTCTCCACCTTTTCCCGCTGGAACATGTGGTACTCTGCCTGTTCGCACACAGGTGGGATGAGGTTGAATTGCCGTGCCACGGAATACGCCTCCTGGTTTAGGGGAGGGAGGCAAAAGTAATCAGTCTCGCAGGGCGGACTTGCTTCTGGTGGCGAATTGAGAAGTGCAGGGTCCCTGTAGGGAGAGTCACAGCCAGCCCCCCCCCCCACGATTATGTAAAGGTAAAGGGACCCCTGACCATGAGGTCCAGTCGTGACCGACTCTGGGGTTGCGGTGCTCATCTCGCTTTATTGGCCGAGGGAGCCGGCGTCCAGCTTCCGGGTCATGTGGCCAGCATGACTAAGCCGCTTCTGGCGAACCAGAGCAGCGCACAGAAATGCCATTTACCTTCCCGCCGAAGTGGTACCTATTTATCTACTTGCACTTTGACATGCTTTTGAACTACTAGGTGGGCAGGAGCAGGGACCGAGCGACGGGAGCTCACCCCGTTGCAGGGATTCGAACCGCCGACCTTCTGATCGGCAAGTCCTAGGCTCTGTGGTTTAACCCACAGCGCCACCCGCGTCCCGTCCCCACGATTATACAACCACCTTATAAGTGATAATTAGGGAGGCATTGCAAAGATCACTGCAGATCTTCAGATAGATCTTCTGTTTTCTGTGCATGTACACAGGCAAATATATCGAGCGCTCCAGTATCTTCTGCTGGAGCGACTTAAGTTGTGCCTGCCCTGAAGTCCCGTTGTACGTAACAGAAGTAGCACAGCCTCCTCTTGGAACAGAGGCACCTTGTATTTTCAGTGTATTTCTAAAAGCTTAGCTTTGGATCATACGAAACAACTCAGTGATCTTCTTGCACACCTCCAGAGTGGCCCCGGGGGCCCGTCCTCAGCGGCTGACCCGCCTCCTTGCACTCTGATTGGCTCCAATCAACACAAAGGGCGAGACTCTCGTGCTAAAAAGCTCCCCCTTCATGCTGATTGGATGGCTCTCAGATGCTGGAGGCAGGCAACCCCCTCTGCAGAAAAGGGAACAGGTCTCCCAAACCCCTCACAACCCTGGACCACAACACCACTGCTTCTGAGAAAACATGCATCAGTTCAGTTTCCAGAATTTACCATGATTTCCATTGCGCTCCAGCGAGAGGTGCCCCAGTACATGGCCATCCCCTGGTTGATCACGTAAGTCATGGCACGTACAATTTCTGAGGGTGAGAGAGGAGACGTGAGAGAAGAAATTGCCCCCCCAGACCTTTTGCCTGTCACCTTTGGAAGGTGAGCCCAATGTAACCAGGGCAGTTACTCTTTCCGCCTCCAGCAGGAACTGAATCCCAACCAGGAGGGAGAGAGAAAGGTGGGGAGCTGGATTTGAGCAGTTACTGCTCCAAAAAGCTGCTCCACACCCATAAGATCGCTCAATCTTGCGCTCCCCCTGTTAATCACATTTTCACAATGAAATCTGTGGATTACAAGCTGGCTAGAATCCTTTTCTAGGGGGAAAAGATACTTGTGTTATACATCTCTACTTCATTAAAAGCACAGAAACAAATTGGTTTGATCTACCAGTAAAGTACTTAAAAAAAAATTCTTTCCAATGTAAGTTCCCAAAATGCTATAGTGAAAATAATTTTGCCTTCCCTCTCCTCTCCCATATTGCAAAGCTTGTTCAATTGTGGGTTCATGTGATATTAGGAAGCACAAAGGCATCTTGAGTTCCTGCATTTATAGTAAACACACACATACATATACACACGGACACAAAACAGGATTGTCAACTTTAATCGCCTTTAATTGTTGCTTGATTTGCAGGTATTAAGCAGGCAAACTACCGTATTTTTCGCTCTATAAGACGCACCAGACCACAAGACGCACCTAGTTTTTGGAGGAGGAAAACAAGAAATGAAATATTCTGAATCTCAGAAGCCAGAACAGCAAGAGGGATCGCTATGCAGTGAAAGCAGCAATCCCTCTTGCTGTTCTGGCTTCTGGGATAGCTGCGCAGCCTGCATTCGCTCCATAAGACGCACACACATTTCCCCATACTTTTTAGGAGGGAAAAAGTGAGTCTTATAGAGCAAAAAATACGGTATTCATCTCCCCATTCAGAAAAGCTCCGCTTACTGGTTTTTGCAGCTATCAAGTCGCTGTTAAAGGCATAAGAACAGGCAGGTTGCTTTGTTCTGATCAGTTGGCAATGCGACACACACAGAATTTTTCTACAGCAGAACACAAAAGCATGCGAGCACACAACACACACATCTACTTTCAGGGCAGCACCTTGGGTCTACAGTCAGTGAGGTCTCTACAGAATGGAGACTGGGATATTCATGGAAGGTTTCCCCCTCTAACTCCAGGAACCAAGGGTGAAATCTTATGCCCCCATACCTGAAAGCAAGCCCCAGTGATCTCAGCGGACTTACTTCTGGGTAGGCATATGGGAAAGGATTTACAAGGATCTGGGGCACAGGGCCATTGCAGTGGGGAGGGCATTATGGGGTGCAAAGAGGAGTATTGGGCTTCAGGAAGGAGGCAGGGGCTGGCCATATCTCTCAAGAGCCTGGCTTGGAAATAAATCACTAGAGCATACAATGAAATATATATGCAATGTCTGCAAGCATTTCAGCTGGCTGGGTGAACCAATCTCCTCTCTTCCTCCTGCACCCTGTTCTGGGGGTGCGCCTGATTGCGCCTCCTGAACCAATTGTGGGGGGCACACGAGGGGAGAGGGGCAAGCCCCATTTCACAAGCAGAAGTCCTTGCATGCGTTTCCACTGATGAGACTCAATAGCTCAATTCTGCCCGGTATCCATTAGATCTTGTGCAAGGCTCTGATTTTCACTATCTCTCAGATTTCTGGTGGCAGCCCCCAAGCTAAAGTCTCACAGTATCTCCGAAACATGTTCCGCACACAGCCTCCTCCATGAGGTGAAGAACATAAGTACCTCTCTTACACCAGGTATTAAGTCTACCTTAGCCTAGGATTGCGCAGTGTGCTTGAGCTGAAGAATGAGACTGCAAGCTTCCTCCCTCTCGTTGAACCCTGAGCCTGTAACAGCAGGTCAAAATCCTGCAGAAAAAGCTCTTTCATGCTGGGAAAATCTCCTTCCTAAAGCCTTGCACACAGCAAAGACTCTTTGACGCATACGAGCTTCGAGTTCTTCTAAACCTGGGGTGGGGAACATCAGATCTGAAGACCAAATGCAGCCTTGCAGGGCTCTCTGTGGCCCCCGGGAGCCTTCCCAGACTATGCCCCTCACTGATGCTTCTTCATATCACCCTCCTTGGATGTTTTTGCTTGCCTGGGGTGTTTAACTCAGAGTTTAACTCTTGTCCGTCTTGATGGCGGACAGACCCTACGGTGCCAAGCTGACCTTTCCATCCAACGATCCACCCACTTTTGAATCTGTCCCCTCCCATGTGGCCCTCAGATCACAGTCCAGGCGGGATGGTGGCCCTCCAAGGGGAATGCAACACCTTTTCACAAAACAGCTTCCTTTAGCCAGAACGACTTTTCGAAGCTAAAATAACCCTTCATCTTCTTCCTCGCTTGAGAGAGGTATGGGGCTCACAGGATCTGGGGTGGACGGGGCAGCAAATTGGGGTGGAGTTTTTTGGGTGGGGTGAGGTGGGAGGTCGGGGCAGTCTGCAGTACCTTCCAGCAAGAGCAATCGGAAGTTCGGGTCGCATTCTGCAGGGGGGGAAGGAGAGAACCAATGAGACGCCGCTGGAATTGGGCACAGGGTGTGTGTGTGTGTGTGCCTGGCAGCAAGAGGGTCAGGATTTGAGGGGGGCATCCGCTGCAGGCTCTTTGCCTGCCCTTGGGGAAGTCACCTACTCTTAGCCTCAGTCCTTCCCCCCTCCACTGCGTGAAGAATGGGCTTAATAACGACCTTCCTCAAAAGGTTATCATCCCTGGGGGAGCTAACGTTCATACAAAGCATCTAACAAATGCGAATAACAGGATCGTGATAGCAAGTGAAGACAAGGAGGACGTTGCTGGGTGTCTGTCAAGCAGGGCAGGCAGTCGCAGGTAAAGGGATAGCTGCTGAGAAGCCTAGGAGAGAGGGTTGGCCTCCCCTGGATCTGCTAAGGGGAGGTGTCTGGGGAGTCAGCCGTGCCTCATCCTGACCCTTCTGAAGCAGGTTGGGCCACTCACCTTCCATGGGGCTGTTGGCATCCATCCGGTTAGCAAAGACAATGTCAACGTACTCCAGTTGAAGCCGCTGCAAAGAGCCTTTGAGCCCTGCGAAAGAGCAGCAGGGAGTAAGGACAGGGTGGCATAGGGAGCCCCAGAAAGGCTGGAGCTTAGAGCAGACTTCGCCCACCAGGTGCCCTCTGGGGGTTGGGCACTGCAGCGCCCACCAAGCCCTGCTCCAGCCCTGAAAGGAAAGCTTGCCCCAGAGGCAAGAGCCCCCAGCTCCAGAAGCACATCTCCTATCTCCTCCAGGGGCTCTTCCAAGCAAGCTTCCTATTGCGCATGCATCCTGATAACATTCATCCAGACATCTTGGACTCTGTCAGACTCAGAGCCACCCTTGGTAATGTCTTCTGTCATTTAATGAGGATCCAGCCCCATTTGTCTGCAGGGAATGTAGGTGAAAGCAAGGGCTACCCCACACTTTCTGGAGCATTTGCCCCATAGCAAAAGGGGGGGGGGGAGTCCAAACTTTGGAGAAGTGGGATTCCTTGCACAAGGCCTCCCGATGGACTTTAACTCTGCACCCAGAACCCAACTTCAAAATAGCAGAAATTGGGAAGCTCCCCAGAGATCTAACTATTGAGAATGGCATCAAGAAAGAACCCAACTCCCATTCACCCCAAATCTCATCTTCTTCAACCCCTCCAAATCCTTGTACCCTTTTGCCACCCCTCTGGTAGTTCCCAGATCCCTCAATCCGCCAAATGCTTTTGCCATCCAGCATATTGTGGTCACTTCCTTCCCTCCCCCCCCCCCAAACCCTGAAATATCAAGCCCAGCTCCCCCCTTACCCTCTATGATGTGTTTCCGCGACAGGCCTCTCTCCGTCTCAGCCCTTGGAAGAAAATAAGAACAAAAACTTGAACGTTAGGAGGAGCTTTGGGGGTGCTGAGAGTCGTTTGACAGCGAAACGGACTCCCCTGGAAGACAGTGGACTCTCCCTTCCTGGAGTCTTTTAAGCAGAGGTTGGGTGGCCCCCTGTCATGTCCCTTCCAGCGCTACGATACTACGAAACTGAAGCACTGCAAGCCGTTACCATTTACCCACTGCTGCCCTTTGGTGGGGCAGGAGGCAGAGAGGTCAATGGGAGGAGAAGTCAGAGATGATTGTGATGTTAACATATGAGAGTGCTGGAGGTGAAATAGTTAAACAGGTTACCCAATCAGAACCCAGGGGGTGGAGTCAGAGGGACTATAAAACCAGCTCTGGGAGGGGCGAAGGGAGGAGTTCGTTGGGAGTTGGGTGGAGTGGGAGTGAATTGGGATAGAGTCTGTGGGCAGGTTGAGTTAGTGTAGAGAAATAAGCTGAGTCAGGAACAGGAGCTAGGCAGACAAGTAAATATGTGAGAGGTGGTTTAATGAGTGAGAGCAGGTAGCGGAAGTTATAGGTCTGGATAGGCACCCCATGACTGTAATGGACCGATACCGTTTATGAAACCACACGCTTGTTAAACTGCAATAAATAAACAGAAGTTTATGTTCCAATTTAACCCTGACTGGACTCAGTATTGTACCAGGTAGGGCCTGGGTGGTGGCAGCGAGAAATCAAGTGGTGGCACAGGGATCAATAGACGGTGAAACATCTGGGGACCCTGTGTGATTGCCACAATGATGACAGGCGGAAGGGAATTATTCTAATTTTGCTTTTATCTCCATCCACTGCTGTGTTATACAGGAGGCATCACTGAGACCAAGGAGCAGGAACCTAGCAGGCGGGGGTCGCCCACCCTGGTTGGTTGCAAGTAAGAAGGGCAGGCAGGGGACAGGGCAAGGGGAGGGTTGAAGGCAGACCGAGGTTTGCTTCTTTATACTAATTTATTGCATCTATATCCCACGTTTTTGTCCAAGGAGCTGTTACGGAAATGACATTGGCGGGGGGCGGAGGTTACATCATTAAAGTTGTTACAATAATACAAATATTATGCCTGAATGTATCCTATTGACTTGACAGCTCAGGGAAGATGCCTAGCTTTATAAATTTGTAGAAAATCCAAACTTTAATTGACTCTCCTCATTCCAACGCCATTTTAACCCTTAAAGAAAGGTGAATTTGGGCTCCACCTCCATGAACCAAGAAGCAGGAAGTCACGTAGGCAGCAGGAACAGGGCATCCTGCCATAATTCCCCAAGCGTGAGAGGCACCCACCCAGGGAGTGACCAAGGGGGCAACAAGAGACATCCGCAGAGGCAGTTGAGCAAGCCAGGTGTTCTGAAAGCCTGTCTCCAGGAAGGTCCTGAGGGCAAGGAGATGTAAACAGTTTTATTGTTCTTTGGGTCATGGGTACTTAAGAGGTGTTGGGAAAGGTGTCTGGAAAAGTGACCTAATGTTAAACTCGTGTAACCCTTGCACACCCCTCCCCATTTGTGACATTTGAATTCTGGTGCTGGAGGAGACTCTTGAGAGTCCCATCGATCGCAAGAAGATCAAACCTCTCCATTCTGAAGGAAATCAGCCCTGAGTGCTCACTGGAAGGACAGATCCTGAAACTGAGGCTCCAAGACTTTGGCCACCTCATGAGAAGAGAAGACTCCCTGGAAAAGACCCTGATGTTGGGAAAGATGGAGGGCACAAGGAGAAGGGGACGACGGAGGATGAGATGGTTGGACACTGTTCTCGAAGCTACCAGCATGAGTTTGACCAAACTGCAGGAGGCAGTGGAAGACAGGAGTGCTTGGCGTGCTCTGGTCCAGGGGGCCACAAAGAGTCGGACACGACTAAACAACAACAAAAGCGATGTAGTGATGATGTATCAATGATGCCTCTCGAAGTGTATTCTGGGGGAAAGAGGGAAGTTTTAAAAGAGGATGTCACCCTCTGCTCGGGGTTCTTACTCCTGTGGGGACCTGTTGTGCAACAAGAAAGATCATGGTCTACTGATGGCTTGCTTTGCTCCAAATGACTTGGCTGGAACTTCCTTCTTTTACTGAGCACATGGACCCGCGTGGGACTTGCACCCTGACAAGCTGGGCTCTGGAGTCTCTCACCCTGCAATTTTTTCCTTAACAGAGCTCTGGGTGGGCATATGTGGTTCTCCCCTCAACAACCTCCCAGCTCCACCAACTGGGGTTATAGGAAGGTTTAGGATTCTGCCAGCTTCCTTTTCACCTGCAACCAGCACCCCACAACTGGACAGGGCCACTGCTCTCCACACGCGGCAAATTCAACTCGCACGCACAGATTCCTTCCCTACAACCCCTTCCCTCCCCATTGATTAACTAGGTCCCTTGAGTACTTACTGGCCTCCCCAGTAAATCTTGGTGGTGACAACGTAGCTCGAACGCCTGTGGAGCAGAGAGAGCAGAAATTAGTGAGGAAATGATCCATAATGAATTGAAACAAAATGTTTAAAAGTACCGTACTTCCCCTCCCCCAAACCAGAGTCCTTTCTGTTGTGGATAATTCAGGCTGAAATTCCCAGGTGTCAAAAAAGATTATTTATGCATGCCACTATTGCGGCCCGTGTTTCGTTAGCCCAAAAATGGAAAACGAGCGAGGTCCCAACCAAAGAAGAATGGCAACTGAAGTTGACAGAATATGCACAACTCACAGACTTAACATATATAATGTGAGAACAAGAAGAAAAATACGTTTAAAGAAGATTGGAAAGCGTTTATTAAATATATGGGAAATAACTGTACAGCTGAAAATGCTGGCAGCATTAAGATAAATTCAACAGCAGAAACAAGTTTTGATGGATGCAATAATGAAATACTGAATAGTGTAGTTTTTGTAAAATGTGCAGAGATTTATGATATGTAAAATGAACCACGGAAAGAGAAGAAGGGGAGTCACTGATATCTTAAGGATGTAAAATGAGTACTGTATTTTTCGCTCTATAAGACACACCAGACCACAAGACGCACCTAGTTTTTGGAGGAGGAAAACAAGAAAAAAACTATTCTGAATCTCAGAAGCCAGAACAGCAAGAGGGATCGCTGCGCAGCGAAAGCAGCAATCCCTCCTGCTGTTCTGGCTTCTGGGACAGCTGCGAAGCCTGCATTCGCTCCATAAGACACACACACATTTCCCCTTACTTTTTAGGAGGGAAAAAGTGAGTCTTATAGAGCAAAAAATACGGTATTTTAAATTGTAAAACAGAAAACCAAATAAAAATTATAAACAAAAGAAGAAGAAAGAAATTAGTGAGGAAGCTGCGATGCAGCAGTTGGCAACCCAAAGCACCGCTTTCCAAATCCGGAAGAAGGCGGAAGATATTGACGGACAGGTGGGCAGCTGTGAAACTGCAACAGACGCTATGACTATTCCTGGACCAGGAAAGCTCGGCCAGCAGAGTTCCTGCACTGCCTACTTCAAGACCAGATTGCTGTGCTGCGCTCTATGTAGGGCTTCACCTCGAGATTGATCCAGAAGCTGCAGTTAGTGCTGGATGCTGCAGCACGATTGCTGGCAGGAGTGAGACCCTGTCGGCATGCAGCGCCTCTGCTCAGAGATTTGCCCTGGCTGCCGATTTGCTACTGGGCCAAGTTCAAGGTGTTACTATTAGCATAAGGTAAAGGTAAAGGGACCCCTGACTGTTAGGTCCAGTCGTGGCCGACTCTGGGGTTGTGGCACTCATCTCGCTTTACTGGCCGAGGGAGCCGGCGTACAGCTTCCAGGTCATGTGGCCAGCATGACTAAGCCGCTTCTGGCAAACCAGAGCAGCGCACGGAAACGCCGTTTACCTTCCCGCCGGAGTGGTACCTATTTATCTACTTGCACTTTGACAAGCTTTCGAACTGCTAGGTTGGCAGAAGCAGGGACTGAGCAACGGGAGCTCACCCCGTCACGGGGATTTGAACCACCAACCTTCTGATCGGCAAGCCCTAGGCTCTGTGGTTTAACCCACAGCGCCACCCGCGTCCCTACTATATTAGCATATAAAGCCCCAAACAATGAGGGACCAGTTTACCTACGAGGTCGCCATACCAAATGTGCCCACTTGACCACTTTAATCCTTGGAACTGGCACTGTTCCAAGCGCCATGTGAAACATGTTTTGCATTTGTAAGAAATTCATCTTTTAGTACAGCAACACCCACCCTTCAGAACTGCCTGCCTCTTGATATTGGGCAGGATCATTCACTGCACTCTTTTTGGCACCTGCTGAAACAAACCTACTGAGATATCTCAAATGCTGGTGTGTTTTTAGTGTACTGCTGTTTTAATTTTTTTGAATGATTTATTACATAATTGCTTATACCAATAATTTGGTCAATTCTCTCTCATTAGCATATCTTAATGATTCTTAGATATACACAGTTACAAATACTGTGCATCATCAACCGAAGACAAGCCACCCCGCTCTCCAAAGAGTGTAAATCCAGTTATATAGATAACAGAATGTTCATTATGTTTCCATTTCAACTGGTTAATTCTTTTCATTAATTGCTTTGAATTTTTGTTTACAATCAAATGGTATATACATTTTAGGAAATCAATAAGTAGTAAACGTATGTGTGTGTTTACCTCCATCCTTTGCTCTTCAAGATATTCCCCAATGTTTTTTCTGCTCTGAATAAGAAAAGAAGACAGAATTTTATGTATATATATGTATATATGTGTATATACAGTACACACACACACACACATATATCTGGTTGACTCCTCAGAAATTCCTCAAATAAATGACTTTTAATATGTACTTCCAATCATCTGCTGGGACTCAGAACAAGAAACCCTCCCCCCCCTGAAATATACTCAGAGTCGCAAAGTGATTTCATGCTCTTTATTCAGCTCATAGTGGTGAGGAGGAATAAATGAATGTCCCCTCAAAGTACCTGCTTTATATACATTATTTACACAATGGGCTGCACATGATAGGCTAATTCCGGAATTCTACTGTAAGCCAATCAGGTTGTGGATTCACTTCTATCTGGAGCATGATTGGGTAGTTCCTGCCAACCAGTCATACTGCTGCATTGTTCTAGGACCAATCAGACTGCTGCATTCTGAATCCTATTGTTCTAGGACCAATCAGACTGCTGCCTTTTGGATCCTATTGTTCTAGGACCAATCAGACTGCTGCCTTTTGGATCCTATTCAACTCAGTACATAACACCCTCCCCAAAAAAAACAGTCAAAAGGACTGAAAAGAGCAACTGACAAAATGGCCTTCAGCATGGACACAAAGCCAGCAGATGGTTTCTGCCTTGCAGGGTGAATTTATTTTGTTTTTTCCGCCTTCCAGCAATAAGCATCACAAGCAAACTGCAAAGGAACAACTTCAGATGCAATCAGTGTCAAGCACAGGGTTTTTGTTTGTTTTTTGGCTTGGTGCTCTGTACTGATGGGCCTTGAAGTTGTTTACTCTCACTGCCAAATTTTATTGGGAAAATATTTCAGTTCCTCAAGGGCAATTTTGCTGCTGAGCTGAAAATCGGTTTCCCATCAAAACTGGCACTGTTATCGGTTAACACAGGGGCACTGTTAGCCCTTCCACATTTATAAGAAGCCAGTCTTTTCGGATGGCAGCACCTACCTCTGGAACTCCCTGCCTATTGACATCAGGCAGATGCCTTCACTGTACTCTTTTCAGCACCTGCTAAAAGTATTTTTTGTTTCGACAAGCCTACCTAGACATGTGGAATGCTGGTGTACGTTTTAATTTGTTTTTAGTTTATTGCTAATTATATTATTTGAATGCTTTAAATGGTTGTTTTGACTGATTAATTTTATTGTTTTATACTATTTGTAAAGCACTTTGAGGTTTTTTTTTTAAACAACAACAATCAACTGGTGTATAGATTTTATTTAAAAACCTTTCAAGGAAAATGTCAGTGCAGGATTCATGAACTAGAAGGTACCGGTATATCTACAAATTTGATTTTATTTGTTTGGGGCTCAACTGAGACTATAGTCCTCTTTCCCATGACTATAGTTCTCTTTCTCTTTCCCAGCAAAGTTAGAGAGGCGAGACATTTTCCATGCTGGGCTTGAACGCAGCTGAGCCAATCCTACTCGGCCCCCACTGCTAGCATCCCATCCATCGTATAAATATGGCAGATGAATTTAACACGGCATGTTAGCTGCATCTGACAATGTCCCCTGCTAGATCACGAAAGCTAATGCTGCAATAAATCTGTTCATCTTTAAGGTAGCCACAATACTTTTTGTCGTCATAACTGCAGCTAACTAAGATAGTGACAGCTGCTGAACTGTGATATGGAATATACTACATTTCAAAATTTAATGAAATGGCATAGATTTCTCTCTCCGCTCCCCAATATTTTGGATTGTTTGCTCTGGCCATCTCTGGGGGTTGCTGTTGTTGAATTGTCTACATTCCTGATCTATGGAAGCCCCTGCTATTGCTGGTGCAAGGAGACGCTACCTGCGTCCTCCGTTCAAATTATCTCACTCACCCAATCACTTTACATCACCCTGTGGCAGGTTACATCCCCGTCCCAACTTGCCTTCCTTCAGAGCCAGCTAGCCCCCAAATTCAGCCTGACAGAATCATGTCACGGGGCTTTAATTACCGCATTCTGAAAAGCCTTGAGACAGCTCTTTGCTTTGGACATGTCTGGCGGGCAGAAGTCTCACAGGACAGCAAGGGCTGAGTTTACTGTAATCCGTAGGGAAGGGGAAGATTTCACACTCAGGGTATTTCCTTATCCCCAGCCATCAAGCCAGGTCTCAAACTTAGAACAGGCCACACAGAGAAGAGTAAAGGTGAGAGGGCTTCTGAGCATGGGAAGAGTACCACTCTTCTACCACTGCCTAGGAAGGCTGGGCCGATAAATCAGATGGCTTGGCTCCCAGATTTGAGCTTTCGGGGCTGCCTTCTAGCAAAACTACCGTATTTTTCGCTCTATAGGACGCACCCGACCATAAGACGCACCTTGTTTTAGATGGGGAGAACAAGAAAAAAAAATTCTCCCCCTCTCTGCTCAGCGCCCCTTCAGCAAAGCGGCAGGAGAAACAGAGGCCCTTCCATTTCTCCTCCCGCTTGGCTGAAGGGATGCTGCGCAGCTCTCCCTCTCTGCTGAAGCCAGGAGAGTCTTGCTATCCCGGCTTCAGCAAAAGGAACCCAAAGCCCGCGGAGCGCAGTGGGAACTCGTGCTGCGCTCCGAAGGCTTCAGGTGGCTATCCCTGAAGCCTGGAGAGCGAGAGGGGTCAGTGCGCACCGACGCCTCTCACTCTCCAGGCTTCAGCGAAAGCAACGTGAAGCTTCCGGAGCACGGAGGGAGCGCTCCCTCTGCGCTTCGGAGGCTTTGCGTTGCTATCGCTGAAGCCAAGGAGCCTGCATTCGCTCCATAGAATGCACACGCATTTCCCCTTCATTTTTGGAGGGGAAAAAGTGCGTCCTATAGAGCGAAAAATACGGTAGTTACTGAGAGTGACTTGGCAGGGGGAATGCAAGTGCCAAGACCCCTATGATCCGCCTCCCAACCCCAGAGAGACTCGTTCATGTCATGCAGCTCAGAATAAAGATGGCCACAGCCTAGGGTTGCCAGCTGCGTGGCAGGCAGAAATTCAGAAGGCGTTGCTTCCTCCCGTGCGGGAATGCAGCTTCCCCTGTTGAATTTCTCCCTGTCACACAGGGCTATTTGAGGCGCAGGCAGAAAGGTGGCAGCAATCCTGCAAAGAGCCGAGGGCGGAACAGCCAGACATACTTGCCAGAAGCATAGACCTCGGCCGTGTCAAAGAGGTTGACCCCGTTCTCGTAAGCGATGGTGAGCACATTTTCCGCCATCTCGGGGGAAAAAAACGAGAGAGGGAGATAAGTGTCAAATAATGGCTGGCAGGAAAATCTCCAGAAGGGAGGAGGGTAGATAGGGCATGGGGCTCGGACTTACCTCATCTGAGATCTGCGACCCAAATGTTACCCAAGTACCTGCAAGGGGAGAAATCAAGATCTTGAGACGGATAGGCGCAGCCAGGCCACACTCCTAGCTCTACCCAAGAGCTACTGTGAAAGGCCCACTGGACACAGCATAATCTGAAGGGGGGCTTGCTGATGTCAAGGAAGGCTCTGGCAGATTATGGCCTTGGGGCTTGTGAAGAGTGCCTCTGAGCACGTACAAACTGCCCTCCCCGCATTACTGCCCCAAAGCAGTCATATTGCAACCCCCTGCCATTCCTACTGTCCCCCTTCTCCCATGAACTCACCCAGGCCGAGACAGGAAACGCGAAGCCCCGATTTGCCAAGGTTCCTGCAAAAAAGGAAAAAGGAAGAACTTCAATCCAGGAGAAACCAAAATTAAGATAAATGTTTTGCTGTGTGGGAGCCCCTTGGAATCCTACAAGTGACGTGCTCTCGCAACATTGCGTTACCACTGGAGATTTCATATAACTGTATGCTGGGTCCTGTAAACGTATATCCATCTCCCTATACAAACCTTCCCAGGTGACAAAATCCTTGAGTGAGCACCTTCTCTCAGTCCCAGGCTTGGCTGGTGGTGACACAAGAGAGAGCCTTTTCGGTGGTGGCTCCCGTATTGTGAAATTCCCTCCCAAGAGAGGTTAGACTGCTTCTTCTTTGCTTTCCTTCTGCAGGCAAGTTAAGACCTCCCCATTCAGAAAACCAAGCTGCAGATGCTGCTGCCAGGGCAAACTATATTTTATTTGCTGGTTCTAAATGAGTTCCGACGTATTTTAACTATGGCTTTTATGCCTTCGTGTTGTTACGCACCACCACAATCTCCCAGCAGCGTGAGATTCCAGGAATTCCAGCACCTGCCCAGAGTTCAGTTTTCTTGGAACGAAGGTCAGCAGAGCCTTAGGATATATGGTTTTGTTCACACCTGTTTACAATCTGAGCACAAGATGAATGACTCGCAGCATTAATGCCCCCAAAGATATTCCTTCTCTTTAAGTTGCAGCGTTGCATCCAGCACAAAGCAAGCAGGTCTCTGTGCCTCCAGCTCCCAGCCTTTATCCTGCTCACTCATACATAGCTCTGGCTACTAGCAGCTAGGGGAGGCAGGTGGAGGAAAAGCCCACCCATTTGACTGGATGGGGGGCAATCACTTAGTTGGGGCTCTTGCAACCAATTCAATTCTTTGGGGGTGTTGATGAGGACACTGAAGTAGCCAGTTAAGGTCACTGCCTTACAAACTTGTCTGACCAGTTCAGCAACCTCCTCTGATATTCTTCTTCTTCTTCTTCTTTGGCAACCCCTCGTAGCTGAGTAAGATTGTCTTCCATAAACACAGTTTTGACAGTGAGTCCATAAGTGACTGTGGAGGCCAATTCTGGATCCACACGTCCTTCCACAATGGGGACATTGGTTTCCGGGCGGGAGTTGATCACGGTGTGGATTTGCCAAACGTGCCTTCCTCTTTGCACATTTCTCCCTTGCGTCCTGAGTTCGAGTGTCTTCAAAGCCCATGACACCTTTGGTCAAGGCTGTTCTCCAATTGGAGCGCTCGCAGGCCAGTGTTTCCCAATTGTCGGTGTTTATACTACAGTTTTTTTAGATTTGCCTTGAGACAGTCTTTCAACCTCTTTTGTTGATCACCAGCATTACGCTTTTCATTTTAAAGTTTGGAATAGAGAAGTTGCTCTGTGGTGTTGTGGTTAAGAGCGGTAGACTTGTAACCTGGTGAACCGGGTTCGCGTCTCCGCTCCTCCACATGCACCTTGGGCCAGTCACGCTTCTCTGAAGTCTCTCAGTCCCACTCACCTCACAGAGTGTTTGTTGTGGGGGAGGAAGGGAAAGGAGAATGTTAGCTGCTTGGAGACTCCTTCGGGTAGTGATAAAGTGGGATATCAAATCCAAACTCCTCCTCCTCCTCTGATAGAGTCTAACCCTCACAGAGTACATGACCCTCAGAATTGGAAGGGACTCAGGCCAAAATCTAAACTTTCCCTCCCAAATCCACAACAGTATTTTATAAATTATATATATATATATATGTATAAATATGTCGCAAGCCACCTTGATTCCCAACTTGGGAGAAAGGTGAGATAAAAATGCATTAAGTAGTAATAATAATAATAACCATTATTATTATTATTATTATTATTATTATTATTATTATTATCCTTCCCACATGAGCCCACTAGACGGCTTCACTCAGTGGAATTGGCACTTTTACAGGTCCCACATAACACCCTTTCTGCATTTGCAAGAACTGCTCCTTGGAACTCCCTGCTGGAAAATAAATCTTGTTTAGACAAGCCTACACAGGTGCTTAGAAAGCCGAGGTGAGTTTCAACTTGTTTGTTGGTACTAAAGGGTTAAGAGGTAACAAGTCGCTCTAATCACTGAGCAGCTGGAAGTCATTAAGCATCCAGGAATGTAAGTTAGTTTGTATAAATAGTCAGTTCACCCGTGTGTTTTTTCCCTTGACCTGACTCGCAGACTCAGTTTGTGGCCATGGGCATGTTTGCTGATATGAGTTAAGTTTAGAGCAAAGTTTTCTTTATGCATGTGTGCTTTATCGCCAGGGTTTTTCTTTTGTAAATAAAGTATTTTCCTGAGTTCCAAAGTGCTTGCTCCAGGATTCTTCATTGAAAGGTACTGACTCTCCTGCCTTCTTCAACCGCTGCACGAAATTCTCTGCTGAGATAAGATTTATGGTGTTGGAAGCGCACTGGACATTTACTTAACATTAAACTAATTAAAGTTTAATGGACATTGTTTAGTGTTTCAACTTTCTGTAAGTTACAGTTTTCTAGTGTTGTAAATAATTCTTAGTGGTCATTTTATTCCTTTATCTCCCCCCCCCCAAACTGCTTTGAGGTTCTTCCTGCAACCAAGGAGTGTAGAACGTTTATGAAATACTAATAGCAGCACGGAGCAACAGTCTCTCCCCCAAGGACATTTCCATCAAATCCAACAGACAACACAGCAAGGGGGGCTTCCAAGAGAAGGCCTGCCGATGAGGGGAAAACTGGGTTCATTTTATTTTACGTTAAGTGTAAAGCTAAGCAAACTGGGACAAGGGAGAGATTCCTTGAGGTCTAAGCCAGGTGGTTCCCAATTACCGTATTTTTTGCTCTATAAGACTCACTTTTTCCCTCCTAAGAAGTAAGGGGAAATGTGTGTGCGTCTTATGGAGTGAATGCAGGCTGCGCAGCTATCCCAGAAGCCAGAACAGCAAGAGGGATCGCGGATGTCAGGGGCTCGGGAGCAGGAGCACAGGGGAGAGAGTAAATGGAGAGCGAGGGGGAGGAATCCGAGGGCAGCGTAGGGGAGTATGACAGTGACCCGAGAGATTCCATGAGCTTCTCCAGCGAATCAGAAGATTCCCAGAAGGGGGCGCCGATGGTCAGGGCAAGGGGGGTCCCAGGGGGGACGCACCAGAAACAAGGAGCCAGCGGGGAACCCCAAAGCAGCAGCGGGGGATCAGGACCAGTTTCCCCACCAGAGCATAGTGGGGGGGAAGAGTCACATGTGTCAGGACCAGCGTCTCCTCCAGCGGGGAGAGAAGATGAGTCAGGGCTGACCACGCCTCCATCGGAGAGTGGGGGAATGGAGGGGAGGTCAGTTGCAGCTAGCCCCCCCGAAGGGGGAAGCAGTGACAGCAGCAGTGAAACGGTCAGGAGGAAAGTTGCTGGCTGGGCGCACGCGCCAAGTTCAAACTCAGCGTCAGAAGAGTCTAGAAAGGGCGCGCCCAGCCAGCAACTTTCCTCCTGACCGTTTCACTGCTGCTGTCACTGCTTCCCCCTTCGGGGAGGCTAGCTGCAACTGACCTCCCCTCCATTCCCCCACTCTCCGATGGAGGCGTGGTCAGCCCTGACTCATCTTCTCTCCCCGCTGGTCCTGACACATGTGACTCTTCCCCCCCACTACGCTCTGGTGGGGAAACTGGTCCTGATCCCCCGCTGCTGCTTTGGGGTTCCCCGCTGGCTCCTTGTTTCTGGTGCGTCCCCCCTGGGACCCCCCTTGCCCTGACCATCAGCGCCCCCTTCTGGGAATCTTCTGATTCGCTGGAGAAGCTCATGGAATCTCTCGGGTCACTGTCATACTCCCCTACGCTGCCCTCGGATTCCTCCCCCTCGCTCTCCATTTACTCTCTCCCCTGTGCTCCTGCTCCCGAGCCCCTGACAGCTGCTTTCACTGCGCAGCGATCCCTCTTGTTGTTCTGGCTTCTGAGATTCAGAATATATTTTTTCTTGTTTTCCTCCTCCAAAAACTAGGTGCGTCTTATGGTCTGGTGCATCTTATAGAGCGAAAAATACGGTAGCTAATTACTGAGGACCCCCGATTTTTCAAAAGCCAAACCACGGACTCCCTACTTTTGAAAATTTTGATAACTCTATATGGTCTGTGCAAAGCAATTTTTTGAAGAAAATGTGGGTTGGCCCCTAATAAGCAAAGGAATCTTAGGTATAGTAACCCCCCCCAAAAAAACACACCAAACAGACCATAAAATTTGTAATATTTCCACAAATTATCTACCCCCAGACAGTAGGAAAAAATTGTCTCCAGTGCTGCACTACAACTGACTAAAAAAAGGCAATTGTGTCCCTAACTTGCAAGGGTTCTACAGTGGAACCTTGGGTTGCGAACATGATCCGTGCGGGAGGCACGTTTGCAACCTGCAGCATTTGCTACCGGCAGTGCAACCCTTAAATTTTTAAAAAAACTGGTAAGCATGTGAACACATCCCATGGAGCGCTCTCTCTCTCTCTCTCTCTCTCTCTCTCTCTCTCTCTCTCTCTCTGCAAGAGCCCAAAGAAACTGTATCAGATGTTTGTACCCAATCCCAGCTCACTTGCCACCCAGAAACTCACAGGTTTTCCCCCTGCCAGCGAGCAGGCCCTGGTCAGGAGCAGAGGCTTAGTGATCCTTGGATCATTATTGTGGCTTTCACTGTGCAATTAACAAGATAAGTGAGTCCCTGGCAGGGGATGGTGCCGCAGACCTCCTGCCTGTGTTCTGCAGACCCCCGGACCCCCAATTGGGAACCACTGGTCTAGGCTGTAGTGGCATGCCTTGCTAGAGCACATCTGAAACTCTGCTTCCTCAAACATATCATTTTCCTTCCACTCTACAGAGCAACATATCGATCCAAGCCTGCTCGTGCCACCTCTTAGCTTGCGCCAAGCAGAGCGCATGCACCGGGATGCCCATCAACACTCCTACTGCTGCTGCGTCCGAAAGGGCACCGAAAATGAGGCAGCATATGCAGAAGACTATTTATATGAGAGACCATTCAAACATGCTATTCCTCACTTCTAATGTGAGATGGTAAAAAGGTAAAGGTAAAGGGACCCCTGACCATTAGGTCCAGTCGTGACCGACTCTGGGGTTGCGGCGCTCATCTTGCTTTATTGGCAGAGGGAGCTGGCGTCCAGCTTCTGGGTCCTGTGGCCAGCATGATTAAGCCGCTTCTGGCAAACCAGAGCAGTGCACGGAAACGCCATTTACCTTCCCGCCGGAGCGGTACCTATTTATCTACTTGCACTTTAACGTGCTTTCAAACTGCTAGGTTGGCAGGAGCTGGGACCGAGCAATGGGAGCTCACCCCGTCGCAGGGATTCGAACCACCGACCTTCTGATCAGCAAGTCCTAGGCTCTCTGGTTTAACCCACAGCGCCACCCACATCCCAATGTGAGATGGTACATCTTAGCAAAACTTTGCAGCATATGGTTCTGCTAACTGGGGGAACTCGCACCTTCCAAGACATAGGTGAAGGCTTGGTCAGGGCTTGATAAAGTATTGGTGAAGTCTGAGTAGAAAACAGCTGGAGTTTTGTAATGCTGGTACGATGAGGATGATGTCCTCCTGTGCCCAAGTTTCATCTCTTGAATTACATTTTGGCATTAGTTGCCTGCATCACAAAAAATGCAATCCAGGGTGGACTTAATCTCTCTTAACTGGTTCATTGTGCAAATCGGCTGAGTGACGAATCTGCAAGCGAGCACAGCCAGGACTCCTGGGTTCCTCTCGCGGGCACTTTCCCCCGAGTGACTGCACCAAGCGCCCTGGGAGGTGTCCGGCTCCCTCTCGGAGCCTCGCTTTCCCCCTCCGCTTCGTGTTCATTAGCGCTGCCGTCTGCCCAGCGCGCCTCTCGCAGCTTCGTTAACCAGCGGAGCCACCGCTGTGAGCGGTTAACGGAGGATAAAAATAGATGGGAGCCTGAGCTCGGGGCTTGGAAATGGGGTCACTGCAGCCGATGGCTGGGAGCTTCTGCTATTGAGATAATGGGGTGGGGGTGGGGATGGGGCAGAGCAGGACTTTAGAGGAAATGGCGGTGGGGCGAAGGGCAGGGGTGGGTTCAGCCGCTGCCGCTGCTTCTGGGGTGGAGCAGAGATAAGAACACAAGAAGATTCCTGCATAGCAGGGGGTTGGACTGGATAACCCTTGGAGGTCCCTTCCAATTCTATGATTCACGCCAGTGGCCCATCTAGTCCAGAATTCTGTTCTCACAGTGGTCAGCCAGAGCCCCTCTCCCTTCCTGTGGTTTCCAGAGCCTGGAATTCAAAAGCATTGCCATTCAAGAGCCCTCTCCTCCACGATTTTGTCTAATCCTCTTTTAAAGCCATTTAAGTTTGCCGACAAAGGTCCGTACAGTTAAAGCTATGGTTTTCCCAGTAGTGATGTATGGAAGTGAGAGCTGGACCATAAAGAAGGCTGATCGCTGAAGAATGGATGCTTTTGAATTCTGGTGCTGGAGGAGACTCTTGAGAGTCCCATGGACTGCAAGAAGATCAAACCTCTCCATTCTGAAGGAAATCAGCCCTGAGTGCTCCCTGGAAGGACAGATCCTGAAGCTGAGGCTCCAAAACTTTGGCCACCTCATGAGAAGAGAAGAAGACTCCCTGGAAAAGACCCTGATGTTGGGGAAGATGGAGGGCACAAGGAGAAGGGGACAACAGAGGACGAGATGGTTGGGCAGTGTTCTCGAAGCTACCAGCATGAGTTTGACCAAACTGTGGGAGGCAGTGGAAGACAGGAGTGCCTAGCATGCAACAAAGAGTTGGACAAGACTAAACAACAACAACAAGTTGGCGGGTGTCGCTGCAGATCTCTTTGGACAAAGGCTGCTCAATGGTTGCACTAATATTAGTAAGGTTGTTGTGGAAGGAGCCCCCCAAAAGCTGTGAGATAAGCTACTACAGCACGGCTGAATGTTTGTTTGTTTCCCACCCTTCACCCTAATGTGCCTGGGCAGGTCACGCTAACAAAGCGCAATATTCAAAACACTTCAAAACAACTTAGAAGTGCAAAAACAAGGTGGGTTCTAAAAACACGGGTCAGTATTAAAGGCAGTGCCATGGAGCATGCACAGAGTGCGTTTCATCGTAGCGACACACTGGGGAATGAGAAGGGGCTCTCCAGGGTGACTTGCAAATAGTTTTGAGCCTCTGTATTTTCTTGTAGAACCCAGTAAGTGCTGCTCTTTCCACAGAACAAGGCGTAGGGATCAATCGCTCTGGGCAGTTTCCATCTCTTTCCTGCCCTTTCCCTTTTTTTGACCTTCAAGGGCAAGGTTGACTCACAGTCTCAGTCCAGGCCTGGGAAGGCCCAGGTTCAAATCCCTGCTCAGCTTTGGACCTCACAGTCACTCTCTATCTCAGCCTAACCTGCCTGGCAAGGTTGTTGTGAAGATGAAATGGGTGGGGTAGGGAGGAGCACTAGGTTCATTGCCTTAAGCTCCTTGAAGAAGCTCAGATTAAAGATATACTGTAGTAAATAGCTAGTTAGGTAAAACTTTGCAGGTCATAGTTGCCAACTATGGTTTTCCCAGTAGTGATGTATGGAAGTGAGAGCTGGACCATAAAGAAGGCTGATCGCCGAAGAATGGATGCTTTTGAATTCTGGTGCTGGAGGAGACTCTTGAGAGTCCCATGGACTGCAAGAAGATCAAACCTCTCCATTCTGAAGGAAATCAGCCCTGAGTGCACACTGGAAGGACAGATCCTGAAGCTGAGGCTCCAAGACTTTGGCCACCTCATGAGAAGAGAAGACTCCCTGGAAAAGACCCTGATGTTGGGAAAGATGGAGGGCACAAGGAGAAGGGGACGACGGAGGACGAGATGGTGGGACAGTGTTCTCGAAGAGACCAGCATGAGTTTGACCAAACTGGGAGGCAGTGGAAGACAGGAGTGCCTGGCGTGCTCTGGTCCATGGGGTCACGAAGAGTCGGACACGACGAAACGACTCAACAACAACAACAGTTGCCAACTTCTTTCAGTGCCCTTGCTCCTGTGCTGGAACAGGACACACAGACATTAAGCAGGTGGAGATTTGCTCATCACCCCTCTTCAAATCCCAAACTCTGTATCACCGCCACTGCCGCAGACCAATTGAAAATTGCTGAGGGTCTTAGAACTGTAGATATGTATGTAGAGCTGGAAGGAGCCCAGAGGGTCATTTAGTCCAACCCCTTGCAATGCAGGAATCTCAACATGCGACTCCCCATCCAGTTCGAAACCAGACCACACCCTGCTTAGCTTTGCAAAAGTACTAGCAGTTTCCTGCTCCACGGAAGACCACTTATTACTTTTCCTGCCTTCTGTGGCAGTTGTAATGCACCGTAGCAGGTGCTGCACGGTTCTTAATTGCATTTTTACAGACATACCACCAAAGACCACCTGAAGACCACAGCTGCCCCATGGACCACAGACAGGAAACCCCTGCTCAGCTTCGTAGAAAAATCTGTCTGTCGCATTGAAGATGGAGGAAGTTTGTTTTTCCGCTGCCCCAGAGGGTAAGACCCGAACCAAACGTTATTCAATATTTATTTCATTTTACGCCCCCTTTCATCCATAGATCTCAGGGTAGTTGACAGCATAAAAATTACAATGTGAAAGCACAAAATATATAATATTTTTTCCCCAAAAAATGTTTATTAAAATTTTCCAACAATCCAGGAAAAAAGGAAGAAAAGAAAGGACAAAAAAGATTAAGAAAAAGATTAAGAAAAAAAACAACGATTTTAGTTTACAACCTTATTTTCAATAACATATTTCCATGACTTCCCCACACCTCCCTCTCTTGTATTCCATTTCCAATTATTAGTTCAACAAGTTCTTATCCCCAGTTTTTAACCTTATTATATTTAATTCATTGTTATATTTAGCTCATTTTATATAACCAATTTTAACTTATAAACATCTATCTTTGTACCTCAGTACCCATTCTTAGAATCTTTTTCTAAGGTCGACCCCAATACCCTTCCACGAATTCCCCATTTTAATACCCCTAACAGAATAAAATAAAAAATCTCAAAATATAATTATACACCCTTTGGATTCCCAATCCCCACCCCCCTTTTCCCGGTTTTGATCCCCCACCAATGTCTATCAGTCTATCTGCAGTCAGCCTGGAGATCTCGCGTCCGAGGCTCATAGTTCTCTCTCAATTCCTCTCTGCCGGTTTTTTTGATAGTCCTTTATATCAAACACCAAAACTCGGAGAAGCTCTGTCTCAGTAATGTCCATTTTTCTTCCAGCCAGATCTCCATATTTAAAAGTGGAGCTCAAATCTTGTTTCTCACAAAATATATAATAAAGTCAGGGGGGGAAAGGAAACAGACCAATAACCCCACTCCCAGCCATCCAAATGACAATAATGGAGATTCCGACTAAATGTCAGGAAGAACTTTCTTTTAAATAATTTTTATTAAAGATTTTCTTAGGTTTACAAAAGTACGAGCATCGTCTCTTTTTTCCAGGTTGTTTTTTTCTGAAGATCAATCACATTTGCTGTGAGACGTTAGTGTTCTGTGCAGTATGGGGGGTCCCTCTTCCAACTCTACAATGCTATGATTCTACAAAAACCTGCACAGACTGGCAGCAACCCTCTGGGATTTCACATGGCAGTGTGTGTGTGTGGGAGTCTCTCCCAGCCTGGAATTGAACCCGTCACCCGATGCTCTGCTGCTGAGCCAGAGGTCTCCCTTGGAGGGGCAGGGGGAGGTGAGAGAGAGAGGTGGTTATGGCAACCCCATTCCCTCCTCCCTTCCCCACATCGGGGGCAAGTATCAAAGTCCCCTACCCACCAGCTGCCGCGCGGATACGGATCGCGACTTGGCCTCATAATTAAACCATAAGGGAGCTGTGGAAAACAGATGGTGGAGGGGAGACAGGCCAGAAACCCAATCGGCCCCCCACAACTCTCCAGTGGACCAGAACAACCTCAATCGCTCAGAAGGAACCATAGAATTTTAAAGTTGGGATGAGGGACCCAAAGCGTCCTCTAGCTCAACTTCCTAAAGCTGGGTTTTATGGAACAATATACCCAGCCCTAAAGCAATGACAAACCTAGACAGCATCTTAAAAAGCAGAGACATCACCTTGCCGACAAAGGTCCGTATAGTTAAAGCTCTGGTTTTCCCTGCAGTGATGTATGGAAGTGAGAGCTGGACCATAAAGAAGGCTGATCGCCGAAGAATGGATGCTTTTGAATTCTGGTGCTGGAGGAGACTCTTGAGAGTCCCATGGACTGCAAGAAGATCAAACCTCTCCATTCTGAAGGAAATCAGCCCTGAGTGCTCACTGGAAGGACAGATCCTGAAGCTGAGGTTCCAAGACTTTGGCCACCTCATGAGAAGAGAAGACTCCCTGGAAAAGACCCTGATGTTGGGAAAGATGGAGGGCGCAAGGAGAAGGGGACGACAAAGGGCGAGATGGTGGGACAGTGTTCTCAAAGCTACCAGCATGAGTTTGACCAAACTGCGGGAGGCAGTGGAAGACAGAAGTGCCTGGCGTGCTCTGGTCCAGGGGATCACGAAGAGTCGGACACGACTAGACGACTCAACAACAACAACAACGTACCCAGCCCTGAGCTCGTGCCAGATCATAAGGCCATATTAAAGGACAGGGGAGCCCCCGCCCACTTCCTAAATTCTTTAAGACAAGGCGCTTGACTGCAACGCAGGGACCACACACCCCATGCTGACTGGGACTGCTGGGAGTTGTAGCTCAAAGCAGCTAGCTGGGGGGCGGCGGCATCAGGTTGGCAAAGGGTGAGCTACCTGGTCCAAGACGAGAACAGGGTGCAGATGGTAGGAGGGGTAGGTTACTGGGGTCCTATAGATCTGTCTAACCCCAGGGCACAATCCTACAGGGAATATCTCCTGTGCAAGCCGTTTTGAGCCTCTCTAAAGGCTTGTGTGCCAAGGGGCAAGACTGGGTTTTCTGCCACAGGTATCCAGAGCTCTTGGCCCTTTGGAAGCGATAGCCCCAGGTGACTCAAGCCAGCTGGTCAACCTGCAGGAAAACCCTCAGTCACCTGGCCAGGGGAGACATTACTCCACACACCCCCCCCAAATCCTGGAGGCCCAATAAAGTGACTAATAATCCATCAATCTCCCTGAGTGTAATCAAAACCTATTCCAGGGGGCGACACTCCAGATATGGTTGATGGTTATTGGGTGCTGAAAATGGCATGTGCGATGGCTGCTTGTGCCGGTTCAGTGGTATGCAAAAAAGCACTCTCTACATGCTCAGGGGTCACTAGCTGAAAAAGACTTTCACCCAGCCCCCAGCACAAATTTTGCTCTCTTCTGATTGTAGTGATCGCCCCTCCCCATGCACTTAAACCTCAGTTTGGGGTTTCCTCTGCACAATGCACTTATCCTCCCCTCCATAAAAAAAGTTAATATGCCATAAACTTCCTTAGGCGCCTTCTGTACACAGCAATGGTTGGATATAAACACTGAACATAAATAATAAATATTCAGCAATGTTTTCATCTACATCTTCAAGAGGAATGAGATCAGAAGCGGGAATACAATTTGCGGCCCAAAATAGAACACTATACCTGTATTTTTACATAAATACATCAACCTCCTCTGCGCAGACACACAAAAACACATATACATATTAATTTCTTTCTTGCAGAACTGAGGTCCTTGACCTTCACCTCTAGCTAGGACCCCCCCCCATTCCCATGCAAGACCCAGGCTCCCCACCCCTGCTGCTCCCTTGCCCCCTCCCCACTTTCCCACAGCCCCCAAGGAACAGACATGACTCCACTCCTCCTGTGGAAAGTTCAGCATCTCCTGCTTTTAATCTGGCTTTCTAACCTCGGAACTGGGCTGGCTCCGGCCCAGGGCAACCTGAGCAGAGGCGCAGAGCGGCAATTATGGGCTCTGCCAGGCGGTTTGGAAGCCGGCCAGCCCCAGCAACAACCCTACTCTGTGGTGCACCAGGGGAATTGGACCCAGGAGTCCTGGCCGCCTGCCAGGCCCATCCCAACCTCGCTCGAAAACCCACTCCACTCGGCTCCTGTGCCAGAAGAACTCAGGAGTCCTGGCTCCCTTCCCCTCTTCCCCCACAGCCTATTTCTAGGCAGGCAAAACACACACAGCACATAAAAGGAAACCCCAGATTCCTCCTGCCTTCACGTTTTCATATATTCCCCCCCCCAAAAAAAAACACTCAGCAGAAATAACAGCCTCTTCGTGAAACACCACCACTAGGCCTCACTGCCCTTCCTGGGTCTGCGGACTTGTGCCAGAGGGGTGTTTATACATAGCACAGGCCTAAATTGGGCTGGGATGAGAATGAGGGAAGATTCGAGGAGTGCTTGGGGGGGGGGCGGGTTCCAGTTCCTTTCTCTTCCACGGCCCCCCCCCGCATTACTGCAACATTCAGACATTACGCCAAAACAAATGCAGAGAGATTTTGGCTGGCCTTTAATTTTTTTTTAGCATCCAAACCTGACCTCCCTCGCCACAATCCCTCTCCTGGGGAAACCTGCAGATTGTGGGTTTCTCCAGATTGCGTTAAGATACCGCTACACCCCTCCCTGACCTTCCAGAGGTGATGGGCTCCCATGATTCCAAACCACACTCCCAATTTTCCTTTTTTCAAAAACCTCCAGAGTTTTTTCCCAAGTTCATGGGGGGGGGTCCTCCCTCCCCCGTCTTTATGCACCCCTCCTTGCTCCAACCCGCTAGATCCTATGTCCCTACCCCTGTTTCAGAGAACCCAGGCGTCCTGGCTCACAGGCACAGCACCCCCCCCCGCCCTACAAGGCTCTTTCCTCCCCACCCACCCTTTCTTGTGAGCAAATGGATTAACCTTGGGGTTAGCAGAGATCTGTCCCAACTTTGATTAAAATGCCAAATATGAAGAGAGAGATTGGAAGTGTGGCGTCTGTGCAGTTCTGAGTCTGTGCTGGGGTGGGGGGCGAAAGCAGTAACTACTGGGGGGGGCGCTGCTTTGGCCTCTTTGTGCCTCCCCACCCCCCATTCCAAAACAGCTCCTCTAAAAGGAACCGAACTCGCTGCGTAATCCAGAGTTAGATGAAACCCCCCCTTCAGCCTTTTGAGGTTCAGGGAGAGCTTTTCTACCCAGGACCCCACCCAATCTTTCCTCCTTCACCCCAACAGTTCTCTTACCCCCCCCCCACATTTAGGGTAGGATCCTGGCCTGACACAACCTCTGTTTGTAGGTCAGAATTTCTTCTCAAAGAACCCAGGAGTCCTGGGACCCCTAGTATCGAAGTATCTACAAGGGACAAGTTCACACTCCCCCCCTTTCCCCACTCCCCCAATAGCTGCCCCAGGGATTTTGCTCCCCTCCAACGTGCCTTTCCTGCTTCTCCTTGCCCTCTGGACCACATCCTCAGCAAGCTGCACCCCAACAAAGCCCCCCCCCCGCCGCCGCAGAGGATGAGCTGCCAGCCTCAGAAAAAGCCAAAATCCCACATTTACATCCCCCAAGAATTTTGCAAAGAAGCATCTCATAAAATCTTGCTTCCACATGTGGTGTGACTCCCCCCCCCCAATCGCGTCTTCCCTGCAAGGTCCTTCTTCATCTGCAGAATCCGCCTTCTCCCTTGCCAAGGGACTGAACCTCCCCCCCCGCCAAATCCTCTATCCTCTCTCTCCAACCCATCCTCCAGCAACCCCCATTGGCAGCAGACACCTCCCGTGGGGTGTCCTGCAAACGATTGCGACTCTGCCCCCCTCCTCATAATCTCAGGCAGAGAGTTCTCCTTAGTAACCCCATAGCACCCCCCCCAGCAGTTTAAACTCCTTTCACCTTCCTCTGGGACAGGGGTGAGGTCCCGTGCCAGAGCACCAGCTCCCTTCATTCTGCCCCACCCCAAGCCCTCTCCATGGATCCCTCCAGCCTAAAACCCCCTCCCCCCGCTCCAGCCCCCCCCTTCTCGAGATCCCATCCCCCATCAGAAAAAAAGCCCCTACCTGTAGTTCATGCCCGTGGCTCGGCCGGTGGACTCCCTCAGCAGGAAGGCGATGTGGGGCAGGTTCTGCCCTGGAGCCCGCGGCCCCATGGCTAGCCGGGGTCCCTTGCCGGGGGGTTGGTACCCCCCATTGCCTTGCCCCCCGCTGCCCTGGCCCCGCGTCCCCCCGCCGCACAGCCGGTCATCGCTGCTCCGGCTCCGCAGGTTCTGCTCCGTGCAGGCGATGGAAACTTGCATGGCTCAGCCGGGGACCCCCCAACACCCAAAGGTGTGTCCCCCCCCCCACAACGCACCCAGGGGCTTATGGGCTGTGGGCGCCTGGCAGCCTCCTTCCCTGTGGGGGGAGCTGCATGCAAAGAGGGGTGGTGGCAGGGACGTCTTTGACGGGAGGGGTGCTGAGATGGGGGGGGGGGACTGGCCAGGCTGCAGTGGGGGGCGAGGAAGAGGAGGGCACCCTCAGTACAGCTGCTGTCCGGGATGCCGCTCCTCGCCCCGGTTTAGCTGGGCCTCATTTGCATGCCAGGCTCCTCCCCCGCCGGCCTTTTTTTGTGGGGGGGGGGAGGCGAGGGGACCCGCTGCGTTGGAGGAGGAAGGATGCTCGGGGATGCAGGCGAAGATGCAGGCAGAGGCGGAGATGGGGAAAGCATCCTCTGGACCGCCGCCTCCACTTCCTCCTCCTAAAGCTCTTAGGGAGAGGGAGGGGGGCAGCAGGACTCCTGGGCTCCCGGGGATTGGCGTATGTGACTGGGGGGCGGGGGGCGGAAAAACGAAAGGCCACGACAGCTGCGGAAAGCTTTTAACGGGGACACGTGTTGCCCCCGCTGCTCTTAACCCCCCTATCTCTCTCTTGGCTCGGATAATCCACCCAAAGAGGAATGATGGATAAAGTTAAGAGCATCCATAAAAAAGAAAAAAGGGGGGGGAGAGAAAGGATTTGGGGTAATAGCAGTTTAGGACTTTAAGCGCGGAGAGGTGGGAGGGAGGGTTGAGGGTAGCACTTAATGGGGGAGGGAGAAACAGCCACGCGGGTGGTCTGTATCAGTGGGGAGGGTGTGCAGTGGGGAACATGGAATAGGGGTGAGATGGGAGTAGAGGAATTAGGGGGCAAGGAAGAAGCCCCTCTCCCCAAGGGGAACGGGGGTGAAACTGGTGGTTCTGCAAGGCTCCCTTCTGGAGGCAAGTTGGAAGGGCAGCTGACTCCCCCCCCCCACATTTGGACAATATTTTGGCACCAACTAAAGCAGCCCTCCTGGACTAGTAGCCACAGAGAGTCTCATCCCCCATGAGTTTGCCAAACTCTCTTTTAAAGCCATCCAACTTGGCGACCATCACTGAGTCCTGTGCGAGAGTATTCCAAAGTTTAACAAGGGCTGTGTGAAGGACTTTCTTCTGACCTGAATATTCCAGTGTTCACTGGACGTCCATGAGAAATGCTTTCTTTCTCTTCACTTCTTTCACAATGCATAATGCTATGAATTTCCATCATGTCACTTCTGGGAGTTCCTTTTGTGGCATGTTTCCAGGCACAGACCCACGCTTTAAAGCTGTGTCCAAACCCTCTTTATTTGCCCTAGGTTTTTTTCTGGAGAAACCCCCGCTATTTACTGATGAATCAGAGCAAAGGGCAATCCGCAGAAGAAAACCCGAATTGCCGTTGGTTCCGATTCAGCGTTAAAGAGCGGGGTTTCCTGGGGAAAGCCGTGGTGTGTTCTCAGACATGGAGCTTTAAAGTGCAGACCTTTACTGAGAAAGTGTGGGGCACAAAAGAAGTGTGGATGAGCCCTTCTTCACCTTTTCTCTAAACCTTTCCTCAGTTGCTCCATCCCCTTGCCCTTTTCTGAACCTTTTCCAGCTCTACAACACCCGCTTTGAGGCAAGGCAACCAGAACGGTATGCGGTATTCCGAGTGTGGTTGCACCATAAATTTGAAGAACCACATTATGATTGTGGCAGCTTTATTTTCAAATTCCCATAGCCTGGAATTTGGATTTTCCCCACAGCTGCCACACACTGCGTCAACACCTCCATCGAGCTGCCCGCTGTGCGCTCAAATTCTCATTCTGGACCCAGGTTGCTGGCCCAGCTGTAAGGCAAAGTGCGGGAGCTGCCTCGGGTGGCAGACGTGAGACCTGGGCGAGCAGCATGTGCTGTCCTGCTTCTTCCTCTCAGGTGAGGCTACCCCATCACTAATATCGGAAGAAAGGTTCGACAGTCAGTGCTTCTCTATGTGGAAGGGGATGCGGGCATATTATCCTCTGCCTTGGGCAACAAAATGGACATTCGATGCAGCTGAACGTTGGAAGATTCAGGATGGATAAAATAAGGTACTTCTTCGCAGCAAACTGTGGAAACTCCCTGCCACAGGAGGGAGTGATGGATTTAAAAGAGGAGCAGACCAATTATTGGAGGCTAAGGCTATCAATGGGATGCGGGTGGCGCTGTGGGTTAAACCGCAGAGCCTAGGGCTTGTGGATCAGAAGGTCGGCAGTTTGAATCCCCGCGACAGGGTGAGCTCCCGTTGCTCGGTCCCTGCTCCTGCCAACCTAGCAGTTCGAAAGCACCTCAAAGTGCAAGTAGATAAATAGGTACTGCTTCAGCGGGAAGGTAAACGGCGTTTCCGTGCGCTGCTCTGGTTCGCCAGAGGCGGCTTAGTCCTGCTGGCCACATGACCTGGAAGCTGTACGCCAGCTCTCTCGGCCAGTAAAGAGAGATGAGCGCCGCAGCCCCAGAGTCGGTCACGACTGGACCTAATGGTCAGGGGTCCCTTTACCTTATGCTAATAGTAACACCTTGAACTTGGCCCAGTAGCAAATCGGCAGCCAGGGCAAATCTCTGAGCAGAGGCGCTGCATGCCGACAGGGTCTCACTCCTGCCGGCAATCGTGCTGCAGCATCCAGCACTAACTGCAGCTTCCGGATCACACGCGAGGGAAGCTCTACATAGAGCGCAGCACAGCAATCTGGTCTTGAAGTAGGCAGTGCAGGAACTACAATGGCCGAGCTTTCCTGGTCCAGGAATAGTCATAGCGTCTGTTGCAGTTTCACAGCTGCCCACCTGTCCGTCAATATCTTCTGCCTTCTTCCGGATTTGGCAAGCGGTGCTTTGGGTTGCCAATTGCTGCATCGCAGCTTCCTCACTAATTTCTTCTTCTTTTGTTTATAATTTTTATTAAGTTTTCTGTTTTACAATTTAAAATACGCATTTTACATCCTTAAGATATCAGTGACTCCCCTTCTCAGGGGCCCCTTTACCTTTAAGGATATCTATGGCTACTAGCCAGAGGCTGAAATGGATAGAGGCTGATGGAAACTGCAGGAGGGGAGAGAGTGGCCTTGCACTCAGCCCTGCTTGAGGGTTCCCCACGATGGCCATCTGGTCAGCCACTGAGAGAACAAGATGCTTGACTGCATGGGCCTGATCCTGCAGGGCCTTTCTCATGCCCATGTTCCTTCGGCCCAGACTGGCCCTGTCCAATGAGTTCTGTCTCTTTAAATGGAATAGGCCATGGGTGGGCAAACTAAGGCTCGGGGGCCAGATCCGGCCCAATCGCCTTCTAAATCCGGCCTACAGATGGTCTGGGAATCAGTGTGTTTTTACATGAGTAGAATGTGTCCTTTTATTTAAAATGCACCTCTGGGTTATTTGTGGGGCATAGGAACTGATTCATTCCCCCCCCGAAAAAAAATATAGTCTGGCCCCCCACAAGGTCTGAGGGACAGTGGACCGGCCCCCTGCTGAAAAAGTTTGCTGACCCCTGGAGTAGACCTTAACAAATACGGTTGAGGCAACCTTTGTCCGCAAATAGTTGGTTGGTTCCATGGTGAAGTTATTGGGAATTTGCAACCAGCAACCCAGTTCAATTCTTGGTGGAGCCGTCTTAAGGGAAGGTACTGTAACGCCTGTTTCCCACACAGAAGCTCCCACGTTCAATCCCCGATGGCATTTCCAGGTAGGGCTGGGATAGCCTGAAACTCTGGAGAGCTGCTGCCAGTCTGTGTTGGCAATACTGAGATGGATCCTAATGGTCTGACTCCACCCAATTTTTAAAATTGTTGTTGTTATTATTAATTGAATTTGTTAGGTGCTTATCTTGGTCCGGGCAGCACAAAGCGACTTACAACCATACAGGCAGACAACCCCCTGCCACAGAGATGCATTAAAAACATCCCACACACTTCTAAAAGGATGGTTAAAGGACAAAGGCCTTTCAAAAAAATGAAAGAAGGAATGAAAAAAATACAGAATTTATATCCATAATGTAAGGTAATTGCTAAAGTACTCAAAATTCCAAACATTAAGTTATTGTGAGTTATCTGGTTCATTTCTTATTTGCTCAGTTGCAACACACGTCCAACCTGGAAATTTCCAAATGTTCATAATGTTTTAATCAAAATCATTGCTAGATATATGCTCCATGCAAATTCACTCACACACACAACAGAGGAAGTAACCTAACAGATCTGAGCTCCTCTAAAACCAATTTCCGCAAGTGCTTTCCATTATTATAAACGTACTAGATTCTGTTCCTATGTTCTGTTTGTCGGTAGGGACGTGGGTGGCGCTGTGGTCTAAACCGATTGGAGGGTAGGAGGTCCGAATCCGTTCTAAGGGGGTGAGCTCCCACTGCTCTGTCCCAGCTTCTGCCAACCTAGCCGTTCAAAAGCATACAAGTGCAAGTAGATAAATAGGGAGCGCTGTGGTGGGAAGGTAAACGGCGTCCCCATTGCACCAGAAGCGGTTTAGTCATGCTGGCCACATGACCCAGAAAGCTGTCTGTGGGCAAATGCCAGCTCCCTTGGCCAGAAAGCAAATGAGTGCCGTACCTCATAGTCACCTTTGACTGGACTTAACTGCCCAGGGCTCCTTTACTTATGTTCTCCTATGTTCCTCTGCCAGTTTGGCTGCTGCCATCCCTCGCTCCTCCTCTTTTATGCCCAGTGGAGGCCAGAGATGAAAAAGTTGATCAGTTTCCCCTTTGGACCTCGCCACCACTGCCCACTTGCTCACATTGGCTGCTTGAAGCAGTTGCCTAACGATAGGGCCGGCCTGCATTAGAAGGACCAGCTGTGACAATGGCTCTATGTAGTTCCTCTGAAGACACTATTAGTCACTCGTAAATATGTAGGGCCTTGATAAATGTCCTGCTTTTACATTAAGATAATTCAGTGCTAAGGGGTCGTTGTTTTTCCGCAACCCGTAAAAAAGGAAAGGAAAAAATAAACCAGGGGAGGTGTGTAATTAAAGCTTACCTCTCACCCCCCCTTGAGAGAACAGGAACTGACATTAAGAAAATGCACGGGAAAGCGTGGGATGCCATTTGCTTGACGCAAGGTCGTCTACACAACAAATCAGAACGGATGCCCAATAAACAGCCAATCTCGTCTAACCCCACAGCAAAATTTGGTGCAAACAAGTCTGGTTGACCTTTGCCCCCAGCCTCCTTCTGCTCAGACCCGCTGGGTGGCTACATTCCCTCTTAAACAGCTGCGCTGTGTTCAACAGCGGTTGAACTCGCACTCGCCACCCGAGGCCCATGATTCACCCAAGAAATGCAGTGGTGAATTTTCAGGGAAGCGGCTGGCAGCTCGGCAGGTAGATCACCTGTTTTGTGTGCAGAAGGTCACAGGTTCTCAAGGTGGGGTTGGGAAACATCTGTTCCTGAAATCCTTGGAAGCTACCGCTGGCTTGGTCTGACTAGGTATAAACCAGCTTCTAGAACGTAAGAGGGAACCAATGAGCAGGAAGGCATATTCCTATCCCTGGCCACAATTCCAGTCTTATTTACCGTATTTTTCGCTCTATAAGACGCACCAGACCACAAGACGCACCTAGTTTTTGGAGGAGGAAAACAAGAAAAATAATATTCTGAATCTCAGAAGCCAGAACAGCAAGAGGAATCACTGCGCAGTGAAAGCAGCAATCCCTCTTGCTGTTCTGGCTTCTGTGATAGCTGCGCAGCCTGCATTCGCTCCATAAGACGCACACACATTTCCCCTTACTTTTTAAGAGGGAAAAAGTGAGTCTTATAGAGCAAAAAATACGGTATTTATATCCCATCTCTAAAGAGCTCAAGGTGGTGCACATTTAATCCCAACACCCCTGTGAGGTAGGCCAGCCTGAGAGAGGCAGTGACTGGCCCCCAGGCCACAACTCAGTGAGCTTCCCGGCCGAGCAGGAATTTGAACCCTGGTTTCTCCCAGGTCCTGCTCTGACTCTCTAACCACTACACCACACTGTCTCTTGAATCCTGCACCCGGCTTCTTTTACCTGCATCCCACAGACGAGTCAGGCCGAGGGTCAATCCCGTGGCTGGCCAGGAAGGCACCCAGTCTGCTATCAGGGCTGCTGCAGCCTTGGGGATGCGGAGGAGACGGGCTCTTCTTCTTCAGGCCGCCCCTCCCAGTCCGTGGCGGGGTGCGCCGCAGAGGGGTCCCGAAGGCGTCTGTGCCGTGCGGCTTGTAGGGGTACATGGTGCGGCATCGGCGGGAGCAAGAGAGCGGCTGGCGGAAGGGCAGCCGTGTGGCTGAGTGACGCCCCTTGCCTTCAGATGGGGAAAGACGTTCGCCACCCACCTTCCTACGTGTTTTGGGAAAGGGGGGCAAACGAAGGCATGGAGGGGAAGGGCAAAGCCCCTGAGCTCTTCGTCACCTCTCAGTTGTGGAGATGCGAGGTGTCGGCTGAGGAAGCCGGAGGGAGAAGGAGCCAGGGTGGGTGGGAGCCGATGACAGCGGTACGCAGAAGTTATTTCGGGCCGTCTCAGGAGCGCTGTGTGCCAGGGCCTGCCAGATACTCTCTGCTCTCTCAAGGGCAACGCCCAAGGGGTGAGCCCTTGCTGGGGAAACTACAGCACTGTATGCAATTGGGGAGGGGGACATAACAGGGCTTTTTGTGTGCGCGCCATCATCATATCCTGCCGAGATGAACCATGTGACTGAGCCAGGGTGGCTCAGTGGTTAGAGCGTTGGACAAAGACCTGGGAGAGTTGTTGTTGTTGAGTCGTTTAGTGGTGTCCGACTCTTCGTGACCCCCTGGACCAGAGCATGCCAGGCACTCCTGTCTTCCACTGCCTCCCACAGTTTGGTCAAACTCATTTTAGTAGCTTCGAGAACACTGTCCAACCCTCTCGTCCTCTGTCATCCCCTTCTCCTTGTGCCCTCCATCTTACCCAACATCAGGGCCTTTTCCAGGGAGTCTTCTCTTCTCCTGAGGTGGCCAAAGTCTTGGAGCCTCAGCTTCAGGATCTGTCCTTCCAGTGAGCACTCAGGGCTGATTTCCTTCAGAATGGATACGTTTGATCTTCTTGCAGTCCATGGGACTCTCAAGAGTCTCCTCCAGCACCAGAATTCAAAAGCATCCATTCTTCGGTGATCAGCCTTCTTTATGGTCCAGCTCTCACTTCCAGGGTTCAAATCCCCGCCTGGCTATTAAGCTCGCTGGGTGTAACTTTGGGCTAGGCACTGCCCCCCCTCTCTCTCCCTGACCTTCCTCACGGGGGTGTTAAATGAGACAGGGGAGAACTGCGTATAAAACTTTGAGCTCCTTGGAAGTGGGGGAAAAGAAGGTAGGCTGTAATCACAGTAAATAAATATATAAATAACCAAGCCAGCTTCCTGGGCCATGTAGTAAATCGCCTGCAGCAGCTCACAAAACTCTGGTTAACGTGCCTGTCCATGCACACCTGAAAGAAGCAAGAAATTGCACTGACTAAAGCAACAAATCCTTCTTTCCTTGCCTCTGGTCACCCGCAGGCACTATCAGCTCACCGTAGGTGACCAGGAAGAACGGCTATTGCCAAACTCTGGATTAGGAATCTAGACTTGCTGTTTCGATAGGACGTCCTCTGGCTCAGGCTCTCCACCCTCAAGAAAGAAGCCTGAATCGGATATTATGACGTCTACATTTGCACAGTTTCCAAAAGACCTAGGATGTGTGTACCTCCCCCGCACCCTTAACTCACTGTCAGGGGAAAAAGGCGGGGTATGAATAGATATATTATAATAAATATTAACCTGCTATCTGCTTTTTTAAGAATTCAGAGAGCTAGATCCCAGGTGGATTTAATGTTTTTGCATGCAGATTTAAGTGAGTTAGCATATGCAAAGGGGGCCTCCCCTCTCTCTCCCCAAACGGAGAGATGCTTAATATACTCTGTATTTCATTAAGGGGCAATTTGTTCCCATCAAGGGTGAGTTGGCAGCTGGCAGGACTGGGTGGGAGTTTCCACAAGCTCCCTGCTGGGTTGAGGACATCCTGGGAGATGGGAGATGACACAGTCACCAAGATGCCTCATCGGAGCTGACGCCAAAAGCTGGAAGCGGTGGGTGTGCTCAGCCAGCCCAGCACGCCTGCCCCCTTCTCTTCCTCCCACCTCCAGGAGAATGACACAAAAATCAGATAGGGAGTCCACACATCTACGTAAGGGGGCTGCGTGGGGAGTGGATGTGGTGCAAAGTCAGCCAGATTTGCTCAAAGGTTGACCCACAAGACAACGTCAAGCGCTCCACTTTGCAAAGTGTACGCCTCTCTCAGCTTCCCTAAAAATTCATGAAGGATGGGGGGAAAAGACACGCCTGCAGTTGTCATGCATGGCAACCAACACCACCTTTCCCCAACCTAGTGTCCTCCAGATGTTTTGAATTCCAGCTCCCACCAGCTGCAGCCAGATGTGTTAGTCCAATCGCCGGTCATGCAGAAATTGCAACTCGAGAATCCTGGACAGCCATTTTTTTCTGTTTAAAAAACTTACAATGAAGGAGACTCCACCACCTTCGTTCTGCTGTTTGAATAACAACAACAACAATATATTTATACCCTGCCCATCTGGTTGGGCTTCCCCAGCCACTCTGGAAATATTAAAATATAGTAATACAGCAAACATTAAAAGCTTCCCTGAACAGGGCTGCCTTCAGATGTCTTCTAAAAGTTTGGTAGTTGTTGTTCTCTTTGACATCTGGTGGGAGGGTGTTCCACAGGGCGGGTGCCACTACCGAGAAGGCCCTCTGCCTGGTTCCCTGTAACTTGGCTTCTCGCAGTGAGTGAACCACCAGAAGGCCCTTGGAGCTGGACCTCAGTGTCCGGGCAGAACGATGGGGGTGGAGACGCCCCTTCAGATATACTGGACCGAGGCCATTTAGGGCTTTCAAGGTCAGCACCAACACTTTGAATTGTGCTCGGAAACATACTGGGAGCCAATGAAAGTCTTTCAAGACCGGTGTTATGTGGTCTTGGCGGTCGCTCCCAGTCACCAGTCTAGCTGCCGCATTCTGGATTAGTTGTAGTTTCCGGGTCACCTTCAAAGGTAGCCCCACATAAAGCGCATGGCAGTAGTCCAAGCGGGAGATAACCAGAGTGTGAGCCACTCTGGAGAGACAATCTGCGGGCAGGGAGGGCCTCACCCTGTGTACCAGATGGAGCTGGTAGACAGCTGCCCTTGACACAGAATTAACCTGCGCCTCCATGGACAGCTGTGAGTCCAAAATGACTCCTAGGCTGCTCACCTGGTCCTTCAGGGGCACAGTTGCCCCATTCAGGACCAGGGAGTCCTCCACACCTGTCCGCCTCCTGTCCCCCCCAAACAGTACTTCTGTCTTGTCAGAATCTCAATCTCTTAGCCACCATCCATCCTCCAACCACCTCCAGAAAGTTCTTCCTAATGTTTAATCAGAATCTCCATTCTTGTAATTTGAATCCATTGGTACGGGTTCTACTCTCTGGACCAGCAGAAAACAAGGTCATGCCCTCCGAGTCTTCTCTTCTCTAGGTTGAACGTGCCCAACTCCCTTAACTGTTCCTCAAAAGGCACCTCGTTCCTTCCAAGGCTTTGCAAGCCCTTTATCGTATTGGTTGCCCCACTCTGCATACCTCCTAGCTTGTCAATAGCCTTCTGAATCTGTGGTGCCCAGGACTGGACACAGGATTCCAGATGGGGTTTGAGGCAGAACGGAGTAGTACAGCGGGTGGCACTGTGGTCTAAACCACTGAGCCTCTTGGGCTTGCTGATCGGAAAATCGGTGGTTCGAATCCCCACAACGGAGTGAGCTCCCATTGCTCTGTCCCAGCTCCTGCCAACCTAGCAGTTTGAAAGCACACAAGTGCGAGTAGATGAATAGGTACCACTGCGGCGGGAAGGTAAACGGCGTTTCCGTGTGCTCTGGTTTCCATCACGGTCTTCCGTTGCGCCAGACGCGGTTTAGTCCTGCTGGCCACATAACCCTGAAAGCTGTCTGTGAACAAACGCTGGCTCCCTCGGCCTGAAAGCGAATGAGTGCCGCAACCCCATAGTCGCCTTTGACTGGACTTAACTGCCCAGGGGTCCTTTACACCTTTTACCTGGCAACTTGCATTCGCCAGGAGCGACGCCTCAACACTTTCCACATGCTCTGTGTCAGGAAGATTTTGGGCATGGCATGGCAGGGCAGAGTCTCAAAGAAATATGAGCTCTCCCAAGGCCACAATCCCAGCATCTTCACACTCCTGTCATGTTCACAGGATGGAAGAGGGCAGGAACTTTGAGAACATGCTCTACAGGGAGCTGGCTTCAAAAACCAGGTCTGTTGGCAGACCAGCTGAGGTGAAACGGGAAGGCGCTCTCCCCTCCGCCAAAGCCTCATATCGTGCTTTGTTCAAACCAAACCCCAAACAATTCTTCCAGCGAGAGCAAAATAGCTACTACAGAGGCACCCACCAGGGCGCAGGAAATCACTAATTAAAAGGGGGCATCTCCCCCCCCTTTTAAAAAAACCTTCTAAGTGGAGATTCCCAGTTGGTATTTGTATGGAAACACTATTGGTGTTTTTTTTTTTTTTTTTAAAGAATTGTTTTATATGTAAATGCATTTTTTTAAAGAAAAGAAAAAATCCAATTGTTTTAACTCTCTCTGTATGTGGATACGTGTGTGTTTATTGCATTGTAAATTGCTTCAAGTTGTCTCCTAGAAATTGATTCATAAATAAAATAAACAATTCAGTAATGCCGTGGATAGAATGGAAAGAAGCAAGGGCCCAGGGCCTCAAGAGTCCTTTTCCCAGTATATATTGGACAAGCTGCCGCTGCAATTGCACTTTGAAAAATTCTCATTTTAATTTGGGCTCAGTTATTATTACTCTCTCTCTTTCCCCAGCCTCCCTCCCCCTGGTTTTACTACTCATTGATCTTCATTCGATGTCATCTTTATATGGTTAGTGTTTGTATTGTTGTTAGCCAGTGGGGCCCCATCCATCTGGAGGGGAAATAATATATCCACACAGAAAACACTGGAACAGACCGCTCTGGCCGTTATGTCCTTTGGCAGGGGCCGGGCAGTGGCCAAATCTGGAGAAAAGAGGAAAGCTTAAGACGAGCCCTTAAACTGGACCAGACCAAAGTGGGCCCATCTAGTCTGGCACCCTGTTCTCACAGTGGGATAAGAGCAATTCCCTTTTAATTCCCAGTAACTGGTTTCCAGTAATTGGTATCCATGGGATGCGGGTGGCACTGTGGGTTAAACCCAGAGCCTAGGACTTGTTGATCAGAAGGTTGGCGGTTCGAATCCCCGCGATGGGGTGAGCTCCTGTTGCTCAGTCCCAGCTCCTGCCAACCTAGCAGTTCGAAAGCACGTCAAAGTGCAAGTAGATAAAGAGGTACCGCTCCAGCGGGAAGGTAAACGGTGTTTCCATGCGCTGCTCTGGTTTGCCAGAAGCGGCTTAGCCATGCTGGCCACATGACCCGGAAGCTGTACGCCGGCTCCCTCGGCCAATAAAGCGAGATGAGCGCTGCAACCCCAGAGTCGGCCACGACTGGACCTAAAGGTCAGGGGTCCCTTTACCTTTTTAACTGTTATCCAGACACATGCTGCCTTCTCCAGTGGAGGCAGAACCTAGCCATCTTGCCTAGTGGCCACTGAAAGCCTCTTCATCCACAAATGTGTCCAACCCTTTTTATAGCCACCCAAGTTGGTGGCTGCTTACTGCATCTTGTGGCAGTGAGTTCCACAGTTTAACTCTCTGCTGTGTGGGAAAGGTCCTTCCTTTCGCCTGGCTTTAATTCCCACCATTCAGCTTGCATGGATGACCCCACCACGTTCTAACTCTGAAAGAAGGGAAAACTCTTTCTCTGCTTTCTCCGCACAATGCTAAATTTTAACACATCTGTATCCCTGTCTCTCTTTAGCCCGCTGGGTTTCCAAAAGCAAAAGCTTCCATGGCCGTAACCTGATCCAGCCCTTTTGATTGTTTTGGTCGCCCTTTTCTGCAACTTTCCTGGCGCTACAATATCCTTTCTGAAGCGTGGCCACCACTTCAGAAACCGTACACGGTGTTCCAAGTGTGATGGCACCACACACTTCTGTAAAGGCACTGTAAGATTGGCAGTTTTATTTTTGATCGCCTTTTAAATCATCCCTAGCATAGAATCCAGCTTTTCCACAGCTGCCGCACACTGGGGCTCTGCACATGTTATTGCTGACTTCGGCAATAATGATGGTTTTTGAAGCTGAGTACACATTAGCCACAATCCATATTTATTCTGTAGTTTCTTGAGATATAATGCTGTTTGATGCATTTTCCCTCAAACCGGCTCCTGCCCAATTTGAAAATGCAAGCCATGTTTACGCTGAGGTGTGTACACTAGGAACAGCACATGATCAGATGCCAGGTTCGTTTGAGTTCAGCACAGGGAGACAAATCAGGTGATCTGCATTGGTGACTGCACGCCTACCCACTCTCTGGTGTGTACAGCAATGCAAAAACCAAAACCAAAAAACAGCTTGAAATGCAATCGGGGGGAGGGGGCGGAAGGGCAGATGACCACCAATGTGTACATAAAAGGTAAAGGGACCCCTGACCATTAGGTCCAGTCGCGGACGACTCCGGGGTTGCGGCGCTCATCTTGCTTTATTGGCCGAGGGAGCCGGCGTCCAGGTCATGTGGCCAGCATGACTAAGCCACTTCTGGCAAACCAGAGCAGCGCACGGAAACGCCGTTTACCTTCCCGCCGGAGCGGTACCTATTTATCTACTTGCACTTTGACGTGCTTTTGAACTGCTAGGTTGGCAGGAGCAGGGACCGAGCAACGGGAGCTCACCCCGTCGCGGGGATTCAAACCGCCGACCTTCTGATCGGCAAGCCCTAGGCTCTGTGGTTTAAGCCACAGCGCCACCCACGTCCCAGCTCTGGTGTGCACAGCAATGCAAAAACCAAAACCAAAAAACAGCTTGAAATGCAATCGGGGGGAGGGGGCGGAAGGGCAGATGACCACCAATGTGTACATAGCCCTGGTCAATGCTTCAACTGAACTATCAATTGTGACAGTTGAACAGTGTGGTGCAGTGTGACGCCACAGCAAAAAAATGCTAATGCATTTCTAGCTTGCATCAACAGAAGTATAGTGTCCAGACCAGGGGTCCCCAAACTAAGGCCCACAGGCTGGATAAGGCCCAAGGGACTTGTTTATCCGGCCCGTGGCAATCCCCGCCGCCCGCTCTTACCGGCACTGCACGGCTGCCCACTTCCGGGTTGGTGGAGCACTGGAAATAACTTGTGCGCATGCGCAAGCATTAGTTCTGGTGCACATCCGGGTCAGAGGAGGCTATTTCCGGTGCTCCTCCGACCTGGAAGTGCGCCGGAAATAGCGTGTGCGCATGTGTATGGGCACGCGCTCCCCCGCCCTCCAGCCTGTCGCACGATCGGCACTGGAGACACTGGCCCGAGGCACGGTAAGTTAGCTGACCCCTGGTCCAGACCAAAGGAAGTAATGGTACTGCTCTATTCTGCCTTGGTCGGACCCGAAGGATATTGGCAAGCTGCAACATGTGCAGAGGAGGGTGACCAAGATGATCAAAGGTCTGGAAGCTGTTCCAAGTTGCATCACCTTTCCCAAAGACCAAGGATCAAAGATTCAGAAGTCTCCAGACCAGGCTGTGACTTAGGGTTTGGCACGACCCTGATGAACCTCGGATTTCACCAGGCTCATTCTTCGCACTCAACTCCCGCAAGAAAGGTAATTTGTGAAAGCACAGAGAGGAATGGCAGACAAAATTAATGGACTACGCAGAATTGGATAAGATGACAAGAAGGATTTGAAACCTGCGGGACCAGAGATTCACAGAAGATTGGAAGAAATATACGAACTATTTGAAGAGCAACTGTAATCAACAAATTACGCTAGTAGGTCTACAAGAAGTTTTGTAAGGAGGAATATATGAATTAATGCAAAGAAGATAAAGAAAAGAGACGCTAGTTATATTTAAATGTAATAGTGAAAGTAAGAAATGTAAATTGAGTGGAAAAGATTGGAAAATTTTCAGATGTGATTGATGGAAGTTAAAAAAAAGTGTATAAGATGTAAAGTAAGTTTAATAATTGTTGAAAATGTTATGTTAAAAAACTAATAAAAATATGTATTAAAAAAAAATTGTGAAAGCACAGTGTTTGCTAAAGTAGTTTCCCCTCCCTCCCCAAATACTGAAAGCTAGGTTCTTGCTTAATCTATCTATCTATCTATCTATCTATCTATCTATCTATCTATCTATCTGCATGTCTCTGAAGTACCGTATATTCCAAGTGAGAAGGAAGAAGTTTTCTAAAACCATTTGCCTCCGATGCTCAATAATAAATCCAGAAAGTTATAAAAAATAAAAATGCAGCACAGCTTTAACTTCCGCCTGCTGCCTGGCATTCAGATTTGGGGGGCGGGGGAAGGGCTTTTGGATTAAACAGCCGGTTACCACCATAGCCCACAAGAATACATCATCACCATCAATTTACCCTCCTGACCTTCTTTTGAAGATGCTGAACAGACCAAGCTCCTTAAATCTCTTGCCCAGAAAGGGTCACTCCTTATTCCACCCTGTCCCAATCCCCGCCACACACACAGAGCAGCCTTCTAAAAACAGACTGTGCGAGAAGTCAAGCTGAGAAGTCAAGAATGCCACTCAGAAGCGGTTTCTGGTGGGCTCAGGAAGGCTCCCTTGATGTAGAGATGGCAAATCAAAGCGTGGTGTCGGCGCTGCCAGGCTTCAAGAAGCACATCAAGGCGGCCTCTGGATATCCAAGAGCCAACATCCTCCTCTCTCCTCACCAGGGACTAGATGCATGAGGAATGGTGCCAAGGAGGAGACCCAGATGCCCTGGGCAGGAGGCGCTAGGCAGGTCTGCTGCATGCTTAGGGAAAACCCTTTGTTGTATAGAATTGGGCATCAGTCCGTGCAGACCATACCAAGCCAAAAGGACTCGTGGTCCGTCTGTATAAGGCAGCTTCCTTAGCTATGATTCCTGCAACGAAGTGGGTTATTATTGTTCTTGGCATCCGTCTGTCTTGAGAAACAATGAACTGCAGCTCGGGGGGTGAAATCAAACCTCTGCATTAGCAGTCCTGTGCCAAGAACTAACAGTAGCAGCAGAGAAAACATGCTCCCCTCTTTATTTCCAACTTTCTTGGGCACATGAAACTAACCACAATTACCTTAAATTTCTGCTTAACCCTCAAGAAAGAAGGGCGTTTTTGCTGGCCAGGTTTAATTCAAATCCATCAAACCCCCTTTGGGGAAGGTTCTCAGGCAGGGTGGAAGGAGAAAGAACTTGCCCAGGTGAAGACCACCTGGTGGAAATCCTCACACATAGGGTTTTCAATGGTAAACTATATGCTGATCTCCGCCAGCAATTTCTAGATCAACTCTGTATCCCCAAATGGAAACCAGAGTCCGAGGTCATACATTTTCTATTACTGGGGAATGCTCAGGAGCTCACCAACTTTGTGGCTAAATATCTCTATCTGGTTTTTTGTTGTCGAAATAGACTGCCGACGTCTGATCTCCCTGGAGACCTAGAGATGTGACGATAGACTGCTCTGCCTCCTTTTCTTTAGCAAATGTTTTGTGCCGCTGGGGAAGTGGTAATTCTGTATTGATTTGTTTTGGATGTTTGTATGTGATGCCAATAAAAGGTTTGGTGATGATTAGTAGTTCTGAAGTGACCTCCTTGGGCATCAGTCTGGGCGGTGTGTCTAGAGGTCCTGGGCTGCCCGGACAAGACCCCCATCTCAACCTCGATGATGGGGTCCAAAGCAAAGCAAAGCAAGACGTTTGGCACCAGCTTGGCTGCTGGAGTTGCTGGAAGGAGGTGTACAAAGGCACCATCCAACTGCCTTAGGGACTCCAGATTTGTGTAGGTTTTACTCCTGAGCTGTTTCTTCTCCCGAAGGCAAGGCAGCGGGGGTTAAGGATCAGAGCTTTCCTTCTCCAATATGGGCTCCCTTTTCCAGGTGGACGAGCCCCATCTGCCCCTCACTTCCCTCTACAGCAGGGGTCAACAAATTTTTCAGCAGGGGGCCGGACTATATTTTGAAAGGAAAAAAAAAGAACGAATTCCTATGCCCCACAAATAACCCAGAGATGCATTTTAAATAAAAGGACACATTCTACTCATGTAAAAACATGCTGATTCCCAGACCGTCCGCAGGTTGGATTTAGAAGGCGATTGGGCCGGATCTGGCCCCCAGGCCTTAGTTTGCCTGCCCATGCTCTACATAAATCCAGAGCCTGCCTTCACATGCAGAGAAAGTCCCTAACTCCCTGAGGGTTTGAGATTCATCGGCTCCTCTCACCTGGTTCAGCCGGCCGGCCGAAGCCGTTTCCCATGGTGTGGCCGCAGTCGCATGCTGACAGCTTCTAGGAGCCAAAGGTGAGAGTTGAGTGCAGATGGGGACCAGAGGTGGACAGGCTACCCCAGAAGGAGCAGGACATGTTCCCCACCAGAGGTTCTACCTTTCCTCTAACGCCCCATTATTATTATTACGTATTAAATTTGAATACCACCCTCCATCCACAGATCTCAGGGCAGTTCACAACACAAACTAGACGACCCATTTGGGTCCCCCCAATTCTACAGGTCTGTGATTAGGAACAGCAACATTCCCTCGGAAACAACTCCCTGTTTTCCATGAGCACATTCACAGAAAAAACAACAACTTTCCTTGAGCACTAGGAACTTGTTTTGCAAGGACTAAAAGCAACGCTGCCACCATTGCCCTAATACATGCTGGGGTTCAGGACAGCTGCGCATGAAAGGCACCCTTTCAGGGCACCCACCTGAGTCTCTGACTAGCTTGCCCCCCCCCAAGTGCCACATACCTGTACACCATGCCGGTGCGTGTGCTCTCCAGCTCCTCAGCGCTGATCCCGGCTTCCAGCAGATAGCTCTCGAGCCGCCGCCTCTCCATCAAGCACCTGGCCGCCTCCAGCACCTGGGCGGGGGTCAGGGGCTGCCCCTCTCGCCCCATCTGGCCTCCCTGGCTGGCTTGGCTCCGCCGCCGGACGCTCTCCCCCCGCGCCCCTTTGGTCTTCTTGGGCAGCCCGTAGAGTTCGTCCACGCTGAACTTGCCCCCACCCCCGGGTCCCCGGCCCGCGGGCGCCGGACCTCCCCGTGAAGAGCTGGCGAACATGATGCCTGGAGGGGCTTCTGCCGGGGTCGGGGGAGGCCTGGCGGAGATCCCTGCGGCACCTGCGGCACCAGAGCCGAGGACAGCGGCTTAGCCGGAGCCACGGTGCTTAATGCCCGGAGATTCCCTTCTCACTCCCTTCCCTCCCTCCCCACGGGGGAGGGAGAATGTGGGGGATTTGCTGGCCTGGCAGCTGGTGAAGCATGGCCTCTGACACCCCCCTCGCTACCCTCCCCCTTTCCTTGCCCTATGCCCCTAAATCGCCATATCCTATCCCAACAGCCCATCGCCCTGTTCGGGACGGTCTCGTTTGACGCTCTTAATTCCTTCCTCGTAGATCTGATTCCCCACCAGTTGAATTTGCAGCGGGAAATCTCTCGCACGCTTCTGGCACACCAAAGAGCGGGAGCCCTGGTGGCAGCCACACTCCTGGCGTGTCTTCCTTGATGGGACACCTCCTTCCCTCTTTCTTTTCACGACACTCCTGTTTGTGGACGCCCAAGTGAGAAAGGCCACCTAACTACTGGTCAAGGGTGCCCTAGGCCCAGGAAAGCAACAGGAGGGCTCAATTTGCCTTGAGATGTGTTATTGGAAGCTAGAATCTCCCTGCTGGTCAAGGAATCACAGCAAGGCTGAAATCACAACACAAAATTCGTCGGAAGGGAATCCAGGCACAGCCTTGAAGACCATCTTTGATCCTTCTCCCGTGCTAAGTGCATCGCAGGTGCCAGATTTTGTCAACGCAGGAGAGCAAGCGGAATGATAAATCCAATTTAGGCTTTATGTTCACATTACGAAATGGTTTAAAAAGAAAACCGGCTTAAGTCGCCCGTGTTCGAAATTGGCATCTGGGGAGGGAACTACCTTATTTTCTGGAAGGGAAACTACGTGCAGGAGTCAGAGCTACAAAGAAAGAATACAGTGGTACCTCGGGTTAAGTACTTAATTCGTTCCGGAGGTCCGTTCTTAACCTGAAACTGTTCTTAACCTTAAGCACTGCTTTAGCTAATGGGGCCTCCTGCTGCCGCCGCGCCGCCAGAGCACGATTTCTGTTCTCATCCTGAAGCAAAGTTCTTAACCTGAGGTAATATTTCTGGGTTAGCCGAGTCTGTAACCTGAAGCGTATGTAACCTGAGGTACCACTGTATTACTAATTACCTGCCCTTCGCTGTAAAGGAAGGCTTACAACATTGAAACGTGGTATGAAAAAGTTTAAAACAACTTACAGAAAGGAAGTTGGTCTTAAAGACATGCACGTCAAATGTCAAAAGCAGGGGGAAAGAGTTTCATAGAATCATAGAGCTGAAGACTGGGAAGGGACCCTGAATGTCTTCAGCAGTTGCCAGAAGCTGTATGATAGTGCCAGATACACCTCTGTTTCACAGCTTATGGGTCACCACAGAGAAGGCCCTTTCCTGGGATGCCACCCCCTGAGCCTCTGTGGGCAGGTAAAGGTAAAGGGACCCCTGACCATTAGGTCCAGTCGTGACCGACTCTGGGGTTGTGGCGCTCATCTCGCTTTACTGGCCGAGGGAGCCGGCGTAACAGCTTCCGGGTCATGTGGTCAGCATGGCTAAGCCGCTTCTGCCGAATCAGAGCAGCGCACAGAAATGCCGTTTACCTTCCCGCTTGAGTGGTACCTATTGATCTACTTGCACTTTGATGTGCTTTCGAACTGCTAGGTTGGCAGGAGCAGGGACCAAGCAACGGGAGCTCACCCCATTGTAGGGATTCGAACCGCCGACCTTCTGATCGGCAAGTCCTAGGCTCTGTGGTTTAACCCACAGCACCACCCACGTCCCTGAGGAACAACCAAAAGGGTCCACTCTGCTTAACTCAGCACCCAAGCGGGTCTGTAGGAAGGAGGCAGTCTTTCAGATATTTGGGGCCTGAGTTGTTTAGGGTTTTAAACCCTCCAGCACCTTCCACTCCGTCTGGAAATGAACTGGCCACCAGTGGAGCTGTTTTAAAACAGGGGTTATATGAGACCTTCAGGGAAACCCCCACCAGTAATCTGGCTGCTGCATTTTGGAGCGACTGGAGTTTCCGTGTCACAGCCCCATGCAGAGGGGGAACTGCTAGGCTCCAGTCTGGAAGTTACCAGAGCATGGAGTACAGTGGCTAAGTCATCTCTGCCCCAAAGGGGCTGTAGCTGGTGAACCAGTCAGAGCTGGGGAAAAGCCACTGAGAAGCCTCCACTAGGGATGGGAAAGAGGTCAGGTAGATTTGCCTGTAAACGCAAATTGAATAATTTGCACTTTCTGAAATGATACGCGAATCAAATTCCCAAACCTGCACGTCTCCGAATTTTGCAATGCAATTTATCCTGCCTAGCAGTGTGTACAAAAACGCATATGGCAAGGAGAGCATGCACATGAAATGCATATGAAAACATGCAATGATGTTAAAGAAAAAATAAATAGAAGGGGAAATATGGCTTTTAATATGCACATACAGTGGTACCTCAGGTTAAGTACTTAATTCGTTCCAGAGGTCTGTACTTAACCTGAAACTGTTCTTAAGCTGAAGCACCAATTTAGCTAATGGGGCCTCCTGCTGCTGCCACGCCGCCAGAGCACAATTTCTGTTCTCATCCTGAAGCAAAGTTCTTAACCTGAAGCACTATTTCTGGGTTAGCGGAGTATGTAACCTGAGGCGTCTGTAACCTGAGGCGTCTGTAACCTGAGGTACCATTGTATTAGGGAAAACTGCACATAAAAATGTGTGTTATTAGGAGAGATTCATACCACTAAAATGCCGGTTTTTAAAATAAAAAGAATTACAAACAGATGGGGAAAGTGAAAGAGACCGAAATTGACAATTTCGCCCACCTGCCAGGTCCTCACTGTGCCCTCAAAGGCAGCAGTTAGAAGCTACAGCTGCACACACTTCCAAGAGTTAAACCCCAGCTGGGCCAAGCGTTGGCAGGCCCCACCGACGCCGTTCCCATTTGGGGCTTTGTAGGAATTAAACTCGGGAACTGTGCAAAATTCAAAGCTTCTCAGCACACCCAAAGCACTCTGCCTCTGGCCTGACACCACCTGGTCAGCTCACTGGGATTAGCGGGAAGCTAATGGGTATGTGTGTCAGGCGGGTGGGGAGATAAAAAGAGAGCAAATCGGCGTGCGGCGTGCGGCAGGGAGGGCCCAGGAGGAGGAAGGGCCAACAAGTGGAGTCCTCTTGCTGAAGAAATGTTGCCAAACCCCAGCTCAATGTGGAAATCCAGATTCACCCTGCATTTATCCTCCTTAAGATAACAGCCCACTTAGTCCAGCTTCCTGATCTCACAGCGGCCAACCAGATGACCAAATTCCAGGAAGGAACGGAGCACAAGAGCCCTCTCTCCTCCTGTGGCTCACAGCAACTGGTATTCAGAAGCATTTACTGCCCCCAAGTGTGGAGACCCAACATAACCATCATGCCTGATTGTCGCCGATAGCTTTACCCTCTATGAATTTGTCTGATTTCTCTTTGAGTTGGCGGCCATCGCTGCCTCCCGTGGGAGCGAGTTCCCCGGTTTAACTCTGCGGTACAGAAAGGGACGTGGGTGGCGCTGTGGGTTAAACCACAGAGCCTAGGACTTGCCGATCAGAAGGTCGGCGGTTCGAATCCCCGCCACGGGGTGAGCTCCCGTTGCTCGGTCCCTGCTCCTGCCCACCTAGCAGTTCGAAAGCACGTCAAAGTGCAAGTAGATAAATAGGTACTACTCCGGCGGGAAGGTAAACGGCATTTCCATGCGCTGCTCTGGTTCGCCAGAAGCGGCTTAGTCCTGCTGGCCACATGACCCGGAAGCTGTACGCCGGCTCCCTCGGCCAGTAAAGCGAGATGAGCACCGCAACCCAAGAGTCGGTCATGACTGGACTTAATGGTCAGGGGTCCTTTACCTTTACAGAAAGGATGGCTTCCTCCTTCCTAGGGATGTTGGGAAAATTTTGAGGAAAACAGAAACGGGAGTGGAAATTCGCTGATTCGCCCCGCGTCCCGAACGGAAACCAATGCAGTCTGCAAACAATATGCTGTCATGCCCCGGTTTGCACTGAAGTGAATGGGGTGGAATACTCTGATGACAATGTTCACCACATAATTGTGTGAATTACCTAAATTACATGATTTTGCAACAGTGAGACACGTTAATGCAGTTTTTGGGCAGAAGGTGAACGGCTGCAGAAATGCAACGGACATGGAAACCGATGCCTTTTATTCCCCTTGCTATATCCTCTCTTCCCCAGCTGCATCTTTCAAAAGACCCCCAACCCCAACCGCAAAACCTCAACTACAACTTCTAAACCGAGACAACATGTGGAGGTTATCTGAATAAATCCTTCGCAAAGGGCTGTGGGCATCTCTTTGAAAATGGCAGGGTGAGTCAAAGGACCTATCCAGGAAACCAGACGTTCAATGGCAACAGAAAGTTCTGCCAAGAGAGAGACTTGAGACAGCCTTCCTTCTGCCTTCACAACACAGTACCTTAAAGATATTTTTGACAGCCACTCCCATCAGCACTGCCGTATTCTGCTGGGGATTATGGGAGTTGTAACCCGAAATATCTCAAGGGTACCAGGTTGGAGAAGGGTGGTGAAAGACGTATTATTACATTTTAAAATAAAATAAAATACTGTGATTATCTGAGCAGGCACCACCAGTTTTCTATGCTCAGGCCACTGAGGATAAATGGGAGCCGCTGGCGATAACCCAGGGGGCACTGCCAAGATCCTGAGTTGTTACCTTTATAAACTAGAATCAAACCAGGGGCATCCTGACGCTTGGAGGGTCATCAATCATGCTTGCTAGTCCTGTCTTGGGGCATGCAACCTGACGAGCAGGATCCTGGAGGTGTAGTCTTCTGGGCTCTGAAAGCAGGGAGATTTAAGACTTCACTTAAAGCAGGACTCTTTCATTGTGACTTCAAGGTTTTATTTTAGGCAGGCTCATTTGAAAAAGGTAGATGGGGTCAGCTGTTCCAGGAGATGGCAGTCTCAGGAGGAGGAGGAGGGGGAAAACTTGGGCCCTGCCCTATAGAATACAGGGCTGAATCCAGCCAGCATTTTTCGATTCTCAGACATGCCGCTCCCCTCTCCTCACTACCTGCTTGTCCTTGTTGTGTCCTGAGGGATTAAGCAAAGATAATCCCCGCCAGACACTAAAGCCCAGCACGGAGGATGGGCGCTTTGCTCTGCCTTTTAGCAGCAGGAGATACCTGGCAGCTGACCTGCCCTTGTTTCTTTGCTGAGACACTTCCGACATTCAGGGGTCCTGGGTGCGAGCTGGGACAGCAGGGGACACCCATAACCGTCTGCATGTGCACAATCCTGGTCCCCATAGGACACCTTTGTGATTTATGTGCCTGTACTAGATTCAAGGGACACAGGTGGCGCTGTGGGTTAAACCACAGAGCCTAGGGCTTGCTGATCAGAAGGTCAGCGGTTCGAATCCCCGCGACAGGGTGAGCTCCCGTTGCTCGGTCCCTGCTCCTGCCCACCTAGCAGTTTGAAAGCATGCCAAAAAGTCCAAGTAGATAAATAGGTACCACTCTGGCGGGAAGGTAAACGGCATTTCCGTGCACTGCTCTGGTTCGCCAGAAGCGGCTTAGTCATGCTGGCCACATGACCCGGAAGCTGTACGCCGGCTCCCTCGGCCAGTAAAGCGAGATGAGCGCCGCAACCCCAGAGTCGGTCACGACTGGACCTAACGGTCAGGGGTCCCTTTACCTTTACTAGATTCAAGAGGCATCTTGTTTTGGCAACCTTTGTAAGCTGCTTTGAAAAGCAGGGTGTAAGTATTCTAAATAAATATAAATAAGCCTCCTTTTTGGGAGGGAGGGCACCAGGGCACGAGAGAGGTTATCCTAAGAAGAGACCGCTGGATCAGGCCACTGGACCACCTAGCCCACTGTCATGGGTTATGCTCCTGAATGCCAGCCGCAGAGTGCCACAGGAGGGGAGAGGGCTCTTGCTTGTGGGTTTCCCACTGACATCTGTGTGGCCGGACTAGATCCAGCAGCTTCTTCTTATGTCATGCTTCAAAAATGTCATTTCGCCAGCCCTTGAATGCAAGTCCAAGCCATCCACCAAGTGACCTTGAGGGGCATTTAATTGGATGCATCTCCAGGCTAAGGTTTTATACCATTTAACGGACCAAGATCACCAGCACGGCAATATGAAACCTTTCAAAGCATGCAAAATCGATCATGACAAGAGAGAACAAGAGACATAATTTTTTAAATCAGCTCGCATTTAAAGAAGTGGGAAACAAGCTTGAATCACACACAGAACTCCCAGAGCTTAAAACGCTCAGAATGAACAACAGCGAATAAGGGAAGGGCGCAACTGGCCGTGGCCTTTCAAGGGGGGGGGGTGAAGCAAGACGGTGGTTAACCCAGGCACTTAATTTCTGGCCTGGAGGTGTATCTGCCGATGCTTTCGCTTTGTTTCCCTTCTCTGAACATCGAAGCCCGAGGAGGTAAAAAGCCCCGTGTGACGCAAAAACTTGAGACCAACGATTTAACGAGCCGGTTAGTCCAATTTGAAGAAGAGCTGCTGCCTCGCTGGCCTTTGGCATCTCGTTTGCAGGGCGACGAAGAAGCTGAGACTCCCATCTTGACATAGGGGTTTTTGTAGAGGTGGCCCAGCAGCCATTGCAAACATAACACAGCCTGGGGGGCAATGGCAGCCGAGTTAACCAGCAAATCCCAGAGAGTCCTAGAGAAGGCTGAGGGTGATCAAAGCAACTTCTGATCTTAAAGGTGGCATTTTGTTTAATTCACGAAAGGTGGACCCAGCAAAAAAAGGAATACAGTACAGCTCTCTTCTCGACCTGTGTTGCTTGTCGACCTTTCCTGGTGGCGGAAATGTGAAGTTGGATTGCTGGTCCGTCTTTTCGCGAGATGCGTTTGGGAAGGACGTGCCGCTGCATCTTCCGCTGTGTCCAAGCAGGACTCCCCCTAGCCCCGGGGCACTTGATGTCATGCCCAGGCTGGGAGAGCACTGGACTGGAAAGGCAGGAGAAGAGGCTGGCTATAAATAGGAGCTTGGGGGGCGGAGGGGGAAGAAAGGGATGAGGCAAAGCTCTATAAATAGAAAGGAAGAGGCCTGGGCTGGCAAAGGACTGTGTGTCACGGTGAGGAGGGGAAGGAAGAGGGGCTCTGGGGTCCCAACTAAGGGGGAATACGCAATGGGACAAAAGATGGAGCCGTGGGTCAAGGGGCGGTGGAGGGAACGGAGGAAAGCACTGCGGAGAAAGCCGCTGTCCGAAAGGTATCCAAGCTCAGAGTTCTGGTTTGGGCCACAAGTCTGTTATGGTTGAGGTGCAGGGAATGACTGTTGTTCTGACGATGGCACACCCAGCAGAGAAAGTGCCAAGCTCGCTGCCAGACACTACTCCACGTGCATCGTGGGAATTGTAGTATTTACAGCAATGGAACGGGAAAAGGCAAACACCCACCCGCACCACTTAGCCTGCCCGAGCTGAGAAGAAGGGCAGCCCACGGATGAAGCTGTCCAGCTTGCTCCGAAAGAGCTCGCTCTGGATGTTCTCGTTCAAGCTGCACAGAGGGTTTTTGACCACATACTCCACGTAGATCTAGGGAGGAGAGGGAAGAAGCTGACTGGAAGGAGAATCAGGAGGTCAGTGAGATGAGAATACCCCTCCTCCCCTCTGGACCCCAACTGAAACAGCTTCAGGGAAATGAAAACCAAACATTGGGAGACCTGCCGCTCCAAAAAAGATTTCTATTTTGACTAACCCCAGTGACTGATGTTTCATTCTTATTTTGGGATCATTCACACTTCTCTCAGGACAGCAGTAGATACCCTAAGAGCACCGCTCTCCCTGCTGCCAACACAGAAGTGGGAAATAAAGGACTCCCGTCCGCTTTGGCATGGTGGCAACCACTGAGTCAAAGCAACTGCTGGACAAGGAATGGGGCAAATGCACTGGAGGAGATGAATGAAAGGCCCAGAGGAAGCAGGAGCCTGGGCTCCTTTCTGAAAGGCTGCACCCCTAAACCCTAATCTGGTGGTCTTCCAACATCAGGTAACCGCTTTTTAACAAAAAATATACAGAGCTTTGGCCTGACCAGTTGATCTGTTTCACCTGCTGCTACCACTCTCTCTCATTTTTTACTCAGTTTACCCATAAAATATAAAAAGTACACCAACAGAAAAAAATCAGTACTGGGGAAAAATAATAAATTTTAAATACTGCATTAATGATCACTATACAGTCACATCTTGGAAGTCGAACAGAATCCGTTCTAGAAGTCCATTCGAATTCCAAAATGTTCAGAAACCAAAGCGCGGCTTCTGATTGGCTGCAGGAAGCTCCTGCAGCCAATCGGAAGCTGCGGAAGCCCGTCGGGCATTCGGCTTGCAAAAGAACGTTAAAAAACCGGAACACTCACTTCTGGGTTTTGATTGTTTGGGAGCCAAGGTATGACTGTACATAAACCACTCCCTGCCCCCCCCCCCGCCATTCTGATAACATGCCCATAGTTAACAGAAATTACCCATGGTTAACTTCTAGTGCTATTAACCAAGGGCCTGAAAACATAGCAAAACCTTAGCTCACCCTTCCCCAGCCTGGCGCCCCCCAGGCAGTTTGAACTGGGGGGTGTGGCTGGGAGTTGCAGCCCCAAATATCAGGAAGGCAACAGGCTGGTGGGGGCCAAATCAGACCCTCTTTAGAAACCAGAGGCATATCCCTCTCCCCGCTAATAACCCCACCGTACACAATAATCAGCTTTCCCAGCCTGGGTCCTCAGACATTCTTGGACTAGAAGTCCCATCATACCTGGCCATGCTGAATGATGGGAGTTGTAGTCCAACAGCATCGAGAGACCCAAGGCTGAGGATGGCTGCTGTAGGACACACCCTCCTGGTGGCCTCCAGCTGTTGCTGGACTCCCAGCCTCCATCAACCCCAACCAGCGCAACCAAGGGTCAGTGAAAGTGATGGTGGGCATTGCAGGACAACATCTGGAAGGCGCCAGATTGGAGTCGGCTGGGGGAATAACCCCTCTAGGAGCTGCGCCTGCTACGGCCTCGGTTCAGTATACCTGAAGGAGTGTCTCCACCTCCATCGTTCTGCCCGGACACTGAGGTCCAGCACCAAGGACCTTCTGGCGGTTCCCTCACTGCGAGAAGCCAAGTTACAGGGAACCAGGCAGGGGGCCTTCTCAGTAGTGGCGCCCACCCTGTGGAACGCCCTCCCCTCAGATGTGAAAGAGAAAAATAACTACCAAACTTTTAGAAGACATCTGAAGGCAGCCCTGTTTAGGGAAGCTTTTAATGTTTAATAGGTTATTGTATTTTAGTGTTTTGTTGGAAGCCGCCCAGAGTGGCTGGGGGGACCCAGCCAGATGGGCACGGTACAAATAATAAATTATTATTATTATTATTATTATTATTATTATTATTATTATTATGCCTTTGCTTATGCGAACAGAGGTTTGGCTGTTTACGCAGAACCATTTAGCAAATGAGCGGGCGGTGGCAGCGGGTGCCATGTGAATACTCCTCTTCCTTCACTGCAGAGTCGTTTGGAGGGCATCTTTACACAGGAGAGCCATTTAGGGATTATCATGGGATGGGGAGCAGGGGAGGAGGCGGCACCCCCCCACTTCCGACTCACATAGCTGTAGATCTGATGCAGGACATCTCGGATGTTGCCCACCCCTAAGTCTGTGTTCATCACCACCTTCAGTCCCGTGGGCGTCTCATAGTAGTTCAGCTTGTACTTGCTGGTCTGGAAGGAGAGGAAGCCGTCTTTCCTGGGGTGCAAGGAATTAAGGAGCACTGGAGGAAGGAGACGTCAGGCAAAGGCAGCTGGCTAAGCCCCCTCCCTCCCAAGCAAGTTTTACTCCTTAAGGACCGTATTTTTCGCTCTATAGGACGCACCGGACCATAGGAGGGGGAGAACAGGGGGGGAAAACATTTTTTCCTTGTTCTCCCCCTCTAAAACAAGGTGTGTTCTGTGTGTTCAAGGTGTGTTCACCCGAAGCCTCTGGAGCTCAGCTGGAGCTCCCGCTGGGCTCCGGAGGCTTTGGGTTCCTTTCGACCTGCTCTTTGGGGCTGGCGGGGGGGGGCGGAAGCACTGCTTTCCCCCACCGCCAGCCTCCAAACCAGGTCGGGGAGCAGCGCAGAGGCGGCGCGCCACCTTCCCGCTGCCCTCCGAGCTCGTGGGGCTGGCGGTGGGGGGAAGCGTTGCAGCCTTCCCCCCACCTTCATACAGCCTTCGTGGCCTCCGCAGGGCAGCGGGGTTAAGGCTTTGCGCAGCCATCCGCAAGCTAGAACAGTGAGACGGAGCGCTCCACACTATTCTGTCTGCAGGGACAGCCTTTGTAGCCTCCGCAGGGTAGCAGGATGAAGGCACCCCGCTGCCCTGCGGAGGCTTTGCGCAGCTAACCCCAAGCTAGAACAGCGAGACGGAGCGCTGCGCAGCTTTGGGATTAGCCACGCGGCCTGCATTCGCTCTATAGGATGTACACACATTTCCCCTTAGTTTTTGGAGGGGGAAAAGTGCGTCCTATAGAGCGAAAAATATGGTAGATAATGCTACTTCCCCCACTCCACGTGAATGAAAAAGGATTCAGTCAGGCTCCCTCTGTCAAAAAACCACAAGTGATACTTTTGAGGCTGCTGTTTAAGCAGAAAGGATACATGTCCACAGGGCTCATCTTGCTAACGAAGGAGCGGATGGAGAAGAGCATGCCATACATCAGCTTGAACTCCTGCAGGGAGGGAAAGAGAGAGAGAGAAGGAATGTGTTCACAGGGAGAATGGGGTGAGATTCCATGGCAAGGATGAAGAACTCCGTCATGCTCATTTGCTCTGCTCTGGCGCCACCCTGTGGCTAACCGTACAAGGACACCCATGGCACAGAAACCACAGACAAAGCCAACGGGATCCTTAAGAGATAATCAATGCAACTGATAGACATTAGGGTACGATATGTTACAGCAGCAGTAGTGCCTAGGAAAGTTAACCCATAACATGTGCAAAGCAGACTTGCATCATAGCCAAAAATAACTCACTAAAAAACCCCCAAATACAAAATATTCCTTCTGAAGCTGAATCTAAGAATATACAGTGGTACCTCGGGTTAAGTACTTAATTCGTTCCGGAGGTCCGTACTTAACCTGAAACTGTTCTTAACCTGAAGCACCACTTTAGCTAATGGGGCCTCCTGCTGCCGCTGCTGCACGATTTCTGTTCTCATCCTGAAGCAAAGTTCTTAACCTGAAGCACTATTTCTGGGTTAGCGGAGTCTGTAACCTGAAGCGTATGTAACCTGAGGTACCACTGTACTGTAGAGATGATTGCTTCACAAAAACCAACTTTACAAGGAGTAATTTCTAATGGTTGGCTACTGAATGTAACCCTCTGGCCTCTTGAGCACCTCTTCAAGAAACAAAACATCTTATCTGATGTGAATCACCCAAAGTCACATAACCAGCAGAACTTCCCCAAATGGAGCTTGCTGTTCCCCTGGAAGCTTCAACACCGGAATTCCCCAAATTAGAAAGTGGCGGCTGCTAAAGGGAAACTCAATAGTATCATTCAAGCTAGGAAGCTTTTGAACTTTTGTTTTTACTCACACCCTTCCCTCTCCCTGCCCCATGCACGTAAACACCACCACAATTTCATGCTTCCCCAGACAGAGCTTGTGTTTTGCACCGCGGATTAGTACAGGAGGTAGAAGTGTGCGGGTGGTTTAACCCACAGCGGGTGGCGCTGTGGGTTAAACCACAGAGCCTAGGACTTGCCGATCAGAAGGTCGGCGGTTCAAATCCCCGCAACGGGGCGAGCTCCCGTTGCTCGTTCCCTGCTCCTGCCAACCTAGCAGTTTGAAAGCACGCCAGTGCGAGTAGATAAATAGGTATCACTCCAGCGGGAAGGTAAACGGCGTTTCCGTGCGCTGCTCTGGTTCGCCAGAAGCGGCTTAGTCATGCAGGCCACATGACCCGGAAGCTGTACGCCAGCTCCCTCGGCCAATAAAGCGAGATGAGTGCCCAGAGTCGGTCACAACTGGACCTAATGGTCAGGGGCCCCTTTACCTTTACCTTAGAAGTGTGATGTTGCTGAACAATCCCCTTCCATGGAAGAATTACACTTTACACTTCAGGGTCCCTGCCACGCTCACAGTGCTAAATGTATCTTAGAACAGGCTTGCAAAGTTGCATAGAAGGAAAACATCCTCACATTTCCCCTTCTCTTCTGCTGAATGTGTACTGTCATTCTGTGGCACAAGAATGATTCCCCTTTGCTTGCTTACCTGGGACGGAAGTTCCACCAAGGCAAAACAGCACCTACCCACAATGCTGTGCTCTCCTCCAAACAATGAAGAGGGCACTGTAACACTATTTCAACTGTGTGTCCTGATCAGGGGCAAAGCACATGGGCCTAGGAGTGGCCTCGGACTCGACTGAGCTGCATGGATCCCGGATATAAGGCAGATTTCTATTCTTTTTCCAGCTAGGGGAGAGATCGCTGCAGTCATACCTTGGATCTCAAATGCCTTGGCTCCTGAACAAATCGGCTCCCGAACAATCGAAACCCAGAAGTGAGTGTTCCGGTTTTCAAATTATTTTTGAAAGCCGAACGTCCAGAGCGGACTGGAGCTTCCTGCAGCCAATCAGAAGCCGCGCTTTGGTTTCTGAACGTTTTGGAAGTCAAACCGAGTTCTGGAATGGATTCCGTTCAACTTCCAAGATACGACTGTACTTACTCCTGCTTTTGCTCTTCAATGGCAGGAGGAAGGCAGCCAGCGCAAAGCCACTCCTATCCCTGGCTTGAAGAAGGACTGGAAAGCTAAAGTGGGTTTGCTGGTGGTGGTTTTAAATGGGCAGAAAAGGTAGTCAGGATATCACTGCACAGCTGCTGATTAATCTTTTACTTAGTTTAAGCGCCACATTTTTTAAAAAATTACTTGCCAGCTTTGTTATGCCCACTTGGAACAGAGCCATCATTTCAAGGCTCTGCATCACGCAAGATTAACAGAGGTAGAAACTAAGTAACTTGCAGAACACTGCAGTTTGGTTTTCCTCCCCTCTGAACGGGCTCCCCCCCGCCCCCAAATCTGGATCTGGATCCATTCCAGTCTGGCTTCCGCGCTGGTCATGGGACCGAGACGGCTCTGGTCGCCCTAACAGATGATCTCCGCAGGCAGCTGGATCGAGGCGGGTCGGGGCTGCTGATTCTTCTAGACCTGTCAGCAGCCTTCGACATGGTCGATCACGAACTCCTAGACCACCGCCTTGCCGACGTGGGAGTCCAGGGCACAGTCCTCCAATGGCTGCGCTCGTTTCTCTCTGGTCGGGGACAGAGGGTGGCGCTTGGGGGGGAATTGTCATCGCGCCACTCCTTGGTGTGTGGAGTGCCTCAGGGTGTGATTCTCTCCCCGATGCTTTTTAACATCTTTATGCGCCCCCTCGCCCAGCTTTTCCGGAGTTTTGGGCTGGGTTGCCATCAGTATGCCGATGACACGCAACTCTATCTGTTGATGGATGGCCATCCTGACTCAGCCCCAGACACACTGACCAGATGTTTGGAAGCTGTGGCTGGATGGTTACGTGGGAGCCAGTTGAAGCTAAATCCTTCGAAGACAGAGGTCCTGTGGCTGGGACGGGACGATATGGGATTGGGGGAGCAACTCCCATCTCTTGCGGGGGCACAATTAGTGCCAGCACCGTCCGTTAAGAGTTTGGGTGTAACCTTCGACACCTCCCTTTCCATGGAGGCACAGATTGCAACTACAACAAAGGCGGCATTTTTCCATCTCCGCCAAGCTAAGCAGTTGGCTCCTTACCTCTCTCACCCTGACCTCACCACTGTGATCCACGCGACGGTCACCTCCAGACTGGATTATTGTAACTCGCTCTACGTGGGGCTGCCCTTGAGACTGACCTAGAAACTCCAGCGGGTGCAGAATGCTGCAGCGAGACTCCTTACGGGGTCTTCGCTGCGAGATCACATTCACCCGGTGCTATACCAGCTGCATTGGCTCCCGGTGGAATACAGGATCAGGTTTAACATGCTGGTTTTAACCTTTAAAGCCCTATACGGCCTAGGACCCTCGTACCTACGGGACCGCCTCTCCTGGTATGCCCCACAGAGAAACTTACGGTCTTCAAATAAAAACATCTTGAAGGTCCCAGGCCACAGAGAAGTTAGGCTGGCCTAAACCAGAGCCAGGGATTTTTCGGTTGTGGCTCCGATCTGGTGGAACGCTCTGTCCCAAGAGACTAGGGCCCTGCGGGACTTGACATCTTTCCGCAGGGCCTGCAAGACAGAGCTGTTCCACCAGGCCTTTGGCCAGGGCACAGCCTGACTCCCTCCCTCGGCAATCTTCGCGGAGCTCTGGCCCAATGGTTTCCAGTGGCTTGATTTGAATTAATTTTATAATGAATGGTTTTAGAGTTTGTGCTGTACTTTTGTACTGTTTTATTGTTGTTAGCCGCCCTGAGCCCGGCTTCGGCTGGGGAGGGCGGGATATAAATAAAAAGTTTTATTATTATTATTATTAAATCTACAGTGGGTGGGCAGAGATTAACAACAACAACAAACAACAACAACAACAACAACAATTTATTATTTATACCCCGCCCATCTAGCTGAGTTTCCCCAGCCACTCTGGGCGGTTTCCAATCAAGTGTTAAAAACAATACAGCATTAAATATTAAAAACTTCCCTGAACAGGGCTGCCTTCAGATGTCTTTTAAAGAGAAGATAGCTGCTTATTTCCTTCACATCTGGAGGGTGTTCTACAGGGTGGGCGCCACTACCGAGAAGGCCCTCTGCCTGGTTCCCTGTAACCTCACTTCTCGCAGTGAGGGAACCGCCAGAAGGCCCTCGGCGCTGGATCTCAGTGTCCAGGCTGAACGATGGGGGTGGAGACGCTCCTTCAGGTATACAGGACCGAGGCCGTTTAGGGCTTTAAAGATCCCAGTAAGAGACTGTTGCAGTGCATAGTTAAACTATGGAACTCACTCCCACAGGAGGCAGTGATGGCCACCAACCAACAGATGGTTTAAAAAGAGGATTAGACAAACTCTTGGAGGAGAAGGGGTATCAACTGACTCTAGCCATGATGCCTATCGTCTGCCTCCATGGTCAGAGGCAGCAATGCTTCTGAATACCAGTTGCTGGAAACAGCAGGAGGGGAGACGGCTCTTGTGCTTGGATCCCGTTTGTGAGTTTCCCACTGAAGCATCTGATTGGCCATTGTGAGAACAGGATAGGTCACTGGCTTGATCCAGCAGGGCTCTTCCTATAGTTATAAGGGGAAAAAATGCTCCCTTTCCCTTATGGGGTATTACGGAGCTCATATAGAGTCCTTAAGTGGGTTTCCTATCGGTAGGAGAAAACAGAGGCCAACCAGAGCATATTGAAAAGCAAAGCGGCTAGGAAGACTGATCTGTCGGAATTCAAGCCTTAGTCAGAGGAATTGGCCACTCTCCAGGTGCCCGGCTTGGATTCCTTGTTGACCTCCCCCGTCAGCGACTCCCGGCAAGACAAGGCGAGATCTCTATCGGCGATTCTTCCCAACGTGAGAAGAACACAACCACTCCTCCCCTTCCATTCCCAGGGAGGGGAGAGAGACAGACAGAAATGTATTTACATGCCTTTATTTCTGTCTTTCCAGCAGTACAGAGAAAACGTGTCTGCACTCTCTTAACACCAACAGCAGAGAGAGAATAACTCCTCCCATGTACTTCCAGTACAGGGTCATGTGACACTCTGAGCTAACATCCGGTGCTCAGTGCACAGAATAGACTGTTCCTTTGTTCCCACGGTACAGTCCCAAAACATCAACATCCTGTTTGGCTTTCCAGCCTTCTGGAGCACTCTTTCCAGCATTGCTCCTTTTTCGTAACATCCTCCCCCAAAAGAATCAATGCGTGTTGCGGCAAGCAAAGCGTGATCCAGAGAAGAAAACAAACAGTTGTTATACACATAACACTCCCCTGTTGTTTCAGTTCCACCCTTGGAACTCCTCGCCACTGGTTTCCCCAGTGTACCTCTCTGGTTGTCTGGCTTCCAAGGAATGAGTGCATCTGCATTACCTTGGCTAGCAACTCTCTGTTGTGTCTTTGTCTCTGACTTAGACACAGCTCCAACCTGTCCTCGGTTGTTTACAACAGCAACACATGCAACAGCTAAGTTAGCAAACTCTTTTGAGTACCTTTTGGGTGGTTCACCCTTTGTAACTCTCTCAGACCTTCGTAAGAGGTGCTGATCCTCTCTGCTCACTGGTTCAGTCTCAGGACTCTTAAGAGAACCAGTTCCAATAGTAAACAGTGGTTCATCCTTCACCAGTGAAGGTCTATCCATTGTGTGAGATTTCCTCTCAATGACTGTGACAACTGAGCTCTTTGAGCTATCACTGTCGCTCTCAGTACCACTGTAATCTGTAAAAGGATTCATTCAAGGAACTGTTGCAACAGGGTCCCCACTCACCACATGCAGGAGGGAGGAGAACCCTGAACAATGGTGCGCAAGCCCTTATATAGACTGTTGAAATTGCCCACCCTGTAGCCCAAGACCACCCCCCAAAACATCATGCATACATCACAGAAGGAGGTGGTCTACAGCAGAAATCCTGCCTGCCAGGATACCTGATAATGGTCACTGACTGCATTACCTAGGCAGACTGGTTATTCTTTTGTAATGGTTAATACTTTAGTTCCTGAATCCAGGTCACTGGCTCACCCTATTCGTACACAAATGCACCCTTAAGTCAGGATTTGCAAGCAAAAAGACTTTCCCCATTTGCCTCTCTTACTGCAGAGGAATATTTGAGGTAATTGGGAGAGTCAAAATGGCTTCAGGATTGCACTCTGATACTATTTCAGACATATGGTATATTTAGATATGTGTGCATTTATGAATATTTACTCTATATCTGAGACCTTAAAATTCTTATAACACTATGTCCTTAGCAGGCTTAAGCCTTGGCATTCTGCTCTGCATATCTCAAGCCTCAAGTCTCACCTCGTCTTTAGAGATGCCGGCTTGCTTCTTCCGGTTCCACTCACTGTAGTGCAGGCAGATTCCATTGCGGTCGAATATGTACAAATTATGCACCGTCATCTGCAAGGAAAGTGAGGAATCCCATCATGCACACCTGACATGGATACAGAGATCCCACCCATCACCAGGTCCAATTGCTTGTGGAGGCATTTAGTGGGGTCAGAAAAGGTGTGTCCCCCCCACAAGGCATCCCCCCCACCCATGACTTCCTTTTGGGGCACCAAAAAGAGAGGTGTGGCTCTTGGCAGGAGTGGTGCCAGCGATGTTGGCTTCCCAGAAAATTTCCTATGCAACTTAGGGTTAGTTGCACAGGCTAATGACTCTACCCAGTCTCCCCCACCAGCGCTGGGCTGGTCCTGCCCTTGGTGGGGAAGGTCGGGGGGTCGCCGTTTTGGCCCCTCGGCGGGCTCCCCGTATTGAAGACCCTCCGGGGCCTACAGCCCCCGCCCGCATCCCTCAGTACCGGAGTCTCACCTTCGTCTCTATGGCAACCCCCTCCCTGCTCGGCAGCTTCCGAATCCTCTTATACTTCCGGGAGGAGAGAGCGCGAGAGAGCGCGGTAGGGCATATGCGCGCGCTGATTGGTCCACCGCTCGGCGCGTGCTCTTGTCACCACGCTTCCGCCCGCCCTCATCTCGATCGGCGGCTCGCGCACGCGCATTCTCTCTTTCCCCGCCCGGCGCGCTCTTGCCCTCAAGCAAAATGGCGGCGGCGGCCTCCCCGCCCTCCCTGCCAAGGTGGTTGCCAGGAGTTGCGTTGGCCTAAGCCAAATGAAAACCAAGCCTTGGTTGGTTTGGGTTTTGTATTTTTTTTTGTGTGTGCTATTTTTGAGGGCGGGCGGCGCGGGCTAGGAGTGAGCGAGCGCGGGACGGAAGGAGAGCGAGGGCGTTTAAAACGGCGGGAAAAAACCGGGCCCGCGGGGGAGTGTGTGTGAGAGAGAGAATTAGGATTTACCTCAACGTTTTTAGGGAGAGGGGAGCGCAGTGTGGGCGGGGCCTGTGGCAGGTGCGAGGCGAGGGACAGGTGTGGGCGGGGCCATAGGATTGTGGGTGGAGCTCCAGGGGGATTTGGGGGTGGGAATTGTAGGAGGGGGCCTGCCATTAAAATTGAGGTGGGGGCGCTTAAAGGGGAAGGGAGTGTGTGATGTGGGGGGAGGCATGCTTGGGGTTGTTTTCAGTTTTCAGAAAGTGAGTGGGGAGCTTTAAGGGGCAAGAAGAGGGATCCCTCTAGGGCAGGAGTGGGGGGCTGGCAGAGCAGGACCCTCCGGATGTTGCTGGACTACAGATCCCATTGCCCCTGGGCGCTGGCTGTGGCTGATGGGACTTATAGTCCAGCAGCCTGGCGGGGGGTGGTGGTGGCCCACCCAGGTGCCCTGGATCCATAGAGCTTTAACCAAGCAGGAGTTGAGCTCTTGCCACGTGCCCACCAGGAAATGGGGACTAATGCCACCATACAGGGCAAAGGCTAGCAGTGGCGCAGGGCAGGGCTTTTCTTCAGCTGGGATCCGACCCCTGGTGTCACCTGTGTTCTTCCCGGTGTCCTGCTGTAAGCTCATTTCTGTGCCCCTCACGGGTATCGTTTTCTCTTCAGGCCATCAACTGAGAAGTACCACCTGCCCTGTCCTGTTCCTGCAGCCCCAGGTGAGGCCTCTCCTTCCAGCATCTCCTTGCCGGCACTCCGGACGGGCCAGCATGTCTGAAAGCACCTTCCATCTGTCGGAGTCCCGTTGTCACGGGACACTCCACATTATGACAGGGACTCTGGGCTTCTGAGCACGGAACTCCTGCAGCCTGGCCGGCCTGGGCAAAGGCTTTGGAACCACCACCTCCAACTGTACCGATGGCCGACAAGAGTGCCTGCAGGACTTTGAGCTCCTCCATCCACAGTGAGGATCTTCTGAGCGACATGGAGCTGCTGCCACCCTCGGCTCCTGCCAGCCCAGGGCAAAAGGTCCCTTCCTCTCAGGCGGGCACCCCCTATACCTCCCAGGTGACGGCGCAACTCTATGCCTCGCTGCACCAGAGCCGGCAGGCTGAGGCTCAGGCCCGCTCCCACCTGGAGAACCAGCACAGCTTGGGCCTCTCCAGGGAAGCGGAGGCCCCCGAAGTAGATCTGGACACTCTGGCGGAGGAGCTCAGCCACCGGCTCTCGACCAGCGTGGAGGCCAGCACCTACAGGAAGGTGAGGAGGAGAGGTCATGTGGCTGGGGAGAGGCTGGAGACGCAGGATAAAACACCCAGGCCTCTTTCATTCTCTCCTGCAGGGACCTGCCGTCGAGTCCCGCCACATCTCTGAGATGGAGAACGTGCGCTGCCATCTGCAAGGCATGCTCCGTGGGAACAGGGATGCTGCTCACGGTGAGAGTATCAAAAATTTATTTAGTCATTTAGTCATGTCCGACTCTTCGTGACCCCTGGACCAGAGCACGCCAGGCACTCCTCTCTTCCACTGCCTCCCGCAGTTTGGTCAAACTCATGCTGGTAGCTTTGAGAACACTGTCCAACCATCTCGTCCTCTGTCATCCCCTTCTCCTTGTGCCCTCCATCTTTCCCAGCATCAGGGTCTTTTCCAGGGAGTCTTCTCTTCTCATGAGGTGGCCAAAGTCTTGGAGCCTCAGCTTCAGGATCTGTCCTTCCAGTGAGCACTCAGGGCTGATTTCCTTCAGAATGGAGAGGTTTGATCTTCTTGCAGTCCATGGGACTCTCAAGAGTCTCCTCCAGCACCAGAATTCAAAAGCATCCATTCTTCGGCAATCAGCCTTCTTCATGGTCCAGCTCTCACTTCCATACATCACTACTGGGAAAACCACAGCTTTAACTATACGGATCTTTGTTGGCAAGGTGATGCCTCTGCTTTTTAAGATGCTGTCTAGGTTTGTCATTGCTTTTCTCCCAAGAAGCAGGCGTCTTTTAATTTCGTGGCTGCTGTCACCATCTGCAGTGATCATGGAGCCCAAGAAAGTAAAATCTCACACTGCCTCCATTTCTTCCCCTTCTGTTTGCCAGGAGGTGATGGGACCAGTGGCCATGATCTTCGTTTTTTTGATGTTGAGCTTCAGACCATATTTTGCGCTCTCCTCTTTCACCCTCAATAAAAGGTTGTTTAATTCCTCCTCGCTTTCTGCCATCAATGTTGTGTCATCTGCATATCTGAGGTTGTTGATATTTCTTCCGGCAATCTTAATTCCGGCTAGGGATTCATCTAGCCCAGCCTTTCGCATGATGAATTCTGCATATAAGTTAAATAAGCAGGGAGACAATATACAGCCTTGCCGTACTCCTTTCCCAATTTTGAACCAATCAGTTGTTCCATATCCAGTTCTAACTGTAGCTTCTTGTCCCACATAGAGATTTCTCAGGAGACAGATGAGGTGATCAGGCACTCCCATTTCTTTAAGAACTTGCCATAGTTCAAGCCCCTTCGCCACGGCAAGGCAGTGATCCATGAAGGGGGTACCAAAAATAGGATTAAAAAGAAGCTTTTTGTGGGGGAACATGGTCCAACCAGACATCCTTTTGGAGAGGCTCCCCTAATCCTGGTCCTTTTTACTCACTTTCCTGCATGGCACACTTCCACTGCAACCCACCTCTTGATCTCTCATCTCACCCCTGAATCTATAGCAGGTTCTCTCTCTAGCCAGCCTCCCAAGCAGGAACACTGGAAGTGGCCTTATACCAAAATCGGAGCCGGTTCTCCCTTCACCCCCAAAGCTGCTTCCGACCTGCAGACAACAATTTCCCCCTCTCTGCCTGCAGGGGATGCTGTGGCACTGCGAACTTTTGAGCGGAAAGACGATGACTCCTTTGAGAGTGACAGCACGACAGCCTTGCTCAAGTAAGTTCATCTCAGGACATGAACAGACTTCCTAGGCTCTGGGCAGTGGTTGGTGTGTTTTTCTAAAAAGAAAAATAGGTCCTGCTATGCTGCGGAAGGCACAGCCTCCCGGAGGTGCTTTAGCGCAACCCTTTGAACGCCAAAGCACATTCCAGGAAGGTGCCTGAGGATCATAAAAGTCGTGCCAGAGCAGAGGCATTTGGGCATGATCCTTATGATCGCCAAAGCACCTTCTGGGAGAAGCGGCGGCAGTGAGATGGTGGCAGGGAAAAAGAGGTAGCAGTATGCTATACTGATGCGTACCGACCGAAAAAAGAGCATTTGCTCTGGGTCAGTTGCTATTGTAGCCTTGAGGGGTTCCTGCTACACAGCTCTTCCCAGCCAGAAGCAGCTGCACCTCAGGAGACAGATAAAGAACCCCGTTTAAGCTCTTGGGTGAATTTCAGTTTCTGTTGAGGAGCCTTGATGTTTCGCCACATGCTGCTTTTTTTAAAAACTCATTGGGGGGCCTTTGACAACCGTGGCTTGGTTTGCATGCAACACAAACCTTGGTTCAGTCCTGAGCCTTGGTAATGTGCATGAGTTTCTGATTGGTTTTGCTTGGTGCATTCAGAGGCTCATGCATGTCATGAGAAACCATGGTTCAGTGTTGCGTGCAGATCAGAATTTACTTCTCTGCTTCCTCACACATTTGAAGGATGAATGGGGGTGCCTTCCCTTTAGCTAGGGTGTTGTTGTTTAGTCGTGTCCGACTCTTCGTGACCCCCTGGACCAGAGCACGCCAGGCACTCCTGTCTTCCACTGCCTCCCGCAGTTTAGTCAAACTCATGTTTGTAGCTTCGAGAACACTGTCCCACCATCTCGTCCTCCGTCGTCCCCTCCTCCTTGTGCCCTCCATCTTTCCCAATATCAGGGTCTTTTCCAGGGAGTCTTCTTTTCTCATGAGGTGGCCAAAGTCTTGGAGCCTCAGCTTCAGGATCTGTCCTTAGAGTGAGCACTCAGGGCTGATTTCCTTCAGAATGGAGAGGTTTGATCTTCTTACAGTGCATGGGACTCTCAAGAGTCTCCTCCAGCACCAGAATTCAAAGCTAGGGTAGATGATCTCATACAAAGCTTATCTTTGGAGTCCACGGTTCTAGAGAGCAGAGGTGGAGAACTGGATCTGGCTGGTGGGCCAGATCCCTTAACTCCACTACCCTCTGCAGGTCACCAACTTATCAATCACATGACATCACAGTGATGTGATTCCCCAACCCCCGGGCTAGCATAGAGCTTGTACCTCACTTTGAAGCCCTGTGGATCAGCTTTAAAGCACCACACACAGCTCTGTGCCAGTCCCGAATATCAGCTGTTCTTGCATAGAGCAGCGCAGGCACTTAAGCACCAACAACCAGCTGGTGGTCACGGCTTCACAGCGCGGCCATGCAGGGCATTGCAGGTGCGCCTGATTTGCAGCGCCTGCAACCCCCCCTTTTTTGGCTGAGTCCTGCCTGTACCTGCACCTCACATTGTGGGGTGGAACAGGTGGGCAAGGCTTGGCCAAACAAAGTCCTAAAAGGTAAAGGGACCCCTGACCATTAGGTCCAGTCGCAGACAACTCTGGGGTTGCGGCGCTCATCTCGCTTTATTGGCCGAGGGAGCCGGCGTACAGCTTCCGGATCAAGTGGCCAGCATGACTAAGCCGCTTCTGGTGAACCAGAGCAGCTCACGGAAATGCCGTTTACCTTCCCGTCGGCGCGGTACCTATTTATCTACTTGCACTTTGACGTGCTTTCAAACTGCTAGGTTGGCAGGAGCAGGGACCGAGCAACGGGAGCTCACCCCGTCGCGGGGATTCGAACCGCTGACCTTCTGATCGGCAAGTCCTAGGCTCTGTGGTTTAACCCACAGTGCCACCCGTGTCCTTAAGGCCCAGCTAATGAGGCCTGTGGGCCAGAAATCACCCACGATAGAGAAATGCAGAGACCCCAGTGTAGGAGGATTATATGACAGCCCTTGGAGTGAAAGGCCAGGAAGTGGTTCAGCCAACCCTGAAACGTTGAGAGAGAGAGAGCGGGCTCTAGAACTCCTGGGTCCTTGTCCTTGCGTCTTGGGGATAGAAGATGCTGGAAGCTAAAGAGTAAGAGTATCAGAAGGGTGGAGGGCTCGATTGTGGCTGGTTTTGAAGGAGCCTCTGTTGCCTTCATGTCCCCTTTCCGTTTGTCCCCTTAGCGCCAGGCCCCTGCAGGAGGTCTCTCCTCCTGGCTCCCTAGCCGGCTTTGAGCAGCTATTTCCCCGCTACACCAGTCTGCGCTTGGGCCAAGTCCGTGAGCATCTGCCATATGCCGACTCCCACCTGCTGAAGGACTCTTTGGACAAGGAGCAGGCCCGGCGGAAGGTGAGTGGCACCAGACAGCTGTGGAGCCTGCCTGAAGGATTCACAAAGGATTGTGGCAGAATGGGGGAACGGGTGGCTGCTAGGACTGGGTCTGCTCTGTCCTCTTTTTCCCCCAAATTGCTTTTAAAAGTCACAGGCATTATCAAAGGTCAAAGATAGATTGCAGCAAGGCAATGAATTGATTTTAGAATGTATTTCAATTAATTGATTGTGATTTTATGTAAAGTGTGTTACTTTTACTGTTGTTAGCCGCTCTGAGCCTGGCTTCGGCTGGGGAGAGCGGGATATAAATAAAATTTTATTAGTAGTAGTAGTAGTAGTAATTAATTAAATAATTAAATAATTAAACAATTATTAATATTGTTATTAAGGGACGCGGGTGGCGCTGTGGGTAAAACCTCAGTGCCTAGGACTTGCCGATCGTATGGTCGGCGGTTTGAATCCCCGCGGCGGGGTGAGCTCCCGTCTTTCGGTCCCAGCTCCTGCCCACCTAGCAGTTCGAAAGCACCCCTAAGTGCAAGTAGATAAATAGGTGCCGCTTTATAGCGGGAAGGTAAACGGCGTTTCCGTGTGCTGCACTGGTGCTGGCTCGCCAGAGCAGCTTCGTCACGCTGGCCACGTGACCCGGAAGTGTCTCCGGACAGCGCTGGCCCCTGGCCTCCTAAGTGAGATGGGCGCACAACCCTAGAGTAGGACACGACTGGCCCGTACGGGCAGGGGTACCTTTACCTTTAATATTGTTATTATTTATACCCTGCCCATCTGTCTGGGTTTCCCCAGCCACTCTGGGCGGCCACCAACAGAATGTTAAAAACACGATAAAATTAAAAACGCGATGAACAAATAAAAATTTGCCACACTGAATTTTTTACTGATAAGAAATGCATTGGAAAATGAACAGATCACAATTAGGAATGTCCTCAGTATCACCTGGATGTTCTTGCTTTCATTTTGAAAAGATTTGCAAAAAAAAATATTAATTTTTTGATACTATACTACACTGAAATGTCTCTTTGATTGTCCTTGAATCTTCCTGCCACACCTGCCATCCTCTCCTGCCACACCCTCTGAGAACCATTGCCCTAAACAAAGAGATCCAACTGCTTGAGGATTTCTTTGCCGGGGAAAATATTCCACGCCGGCTGGTGTCTAGTGAAAATCGCAGCCTAGTCCATTGGCCCAGCGGCCTCGCACCCCACCCCCCCTTCTCACCTGAGCCTTTCCTAATTGGCAGGATTACTGCTTTGCATTAGGCAACCAAAGAGGCTTGAAGGATGGACCAGTATGGCTGGAGAGGGGGGTATGAAGTAAGTGTCATGTGACCTGCGACTTTAAGTAAAGCTACTCGGACTTAGCCGGTATCATGGCCCATAATGAGCTTTCTGACCTTCCAGCCACGTGCCCCCCTACATTCACCTTCAACATGGGCAGAGTTCCATGGGCAGTTAGGAAGACGGGATCAGGGCTGCAAGCTGCAGTTGTTGCTGAACTGTAACCTCTTCACGAAAGAAACCAGGAGTCCTGACTTCTCTGGGGAAAGGGATCCAGTAGATCTGCTTTTCAGCAGCCCCTTCATCTCAGTGGATTGCAATGCTGGAAGGGGCGACAGCCCTGATATGTGCCCAAACAGTGCAGAAAAGCCTCTGCTTTAAAAGCGCACCACCTTTGGGGTCCGCCGGTTTCACCGTCAAATCAAGGCTGCGTTTCCTGGATTTGCAAGGAAGCGACGCCTGAGTTTGTGTGTTCGTGTCAGCCCTGATCTTCAGCCAAAGGGAAGTGGAGCTGAACTTCCAGAGATCTTCAGAGTTCTCTGTGGCACCCTTTTCTTCTCCCACCTCCCAAAAGCTTGCCAAGTGAAAATATATTTGGTGGTGGTTGGTTTTTTTAAAAAAACAATTTTATGCAAAATCAGCAGGAGGCCATGAGACTTTGCTTTGATTTCCATGATTTAGGATGCAGAATGTGGCTCCGTTCTGGGGCAGAACTTGAATTTGTTAAGCTTCATGCAGCCTGTATAGCCCTAGACATGGCTGTATACTTGCGACACCATAATAACTCATCTAGAAAATAATAACTTCAGCTTCACTAGCGTGGATATGGGCACCTGCTCTTTTCACAACAGGTGGGGAATATTCACTCTTCCCCCCTCTTTAAGCTGGGGTGGACAGGCTAAAGTTTTTGGGTGTGGTCTACTTTCCCTGTTGGGTTTTGGTCTCACTAGTTTCCAATGGCCCAGCAATTAGTTTTCAGAATACAAGAGTGCCTAACACAGAATATTGTGAGAGGTGAAATCATTCCTCACTTGTGTCAGTTGCTCTTGAGTCGGCACTCATGGTCGTGAATATATGAAGTGCCTTGTTGGATCGGGCCGAAGCCCACATAGTGCAGCATTCTTTGCAGATAACCTAATAAAAACCTGCTAGATCAGGCCAGCTCCCATCTAGTTCAACATCCTGTTCTCACAGTGGCCAACCAGATCCCTGTGGGAAACCTGCAAGCAGGATTGGAGCACGGCCACCCTCCCTTCCTGTGACTTCTAGCAACTGGTATTTGCTTCCTCAAATTCTGGAGGCAGAGCACAGCCATTGCGAGCCCTCTCCGCAGTGAATTTGTCTAATCCTCTTTTAAAGTCATCTAGGTTGCTGGCCATCGCTGTCTCCTCTGGGAGGGAGTTCTGTAGTTTAACTGTGTGCTCCTTTTCTCCATCCTAAACTTTCAACATTCAGAGACCTGCTCAAGGGGCAGCTCTTAGGCTGTGCAAAAAAGGTGCAGGCACCTCATTTGAGCCCAACCCTTCCTTTTAATCCACTCTCGGGTGCATTTTACAGGAGTGCTCTCAAGTACCCACTTTGTCATTGTTATCCCCCTGCCCTCCGGCTTGTGTTCAACTCCAGCCTCCTTCCAAACCTGCAGACAGAATCCTGCCTCCATCTCGTTCTCCTCTCTTGTCCTAACCATCTTCCGGAGACAAGGGAGCGGAGTGGGTGGTGGCGATGATGGCAGAGGAGGCCAGCCCTGACCAGGAGGAGGCGCTGGCGTGCCGCAGACCCAGCCCACGTGCCGGTGGAACAAGCCTGACCTTGGTGATGTTGCTGCCGAGCGCCTTGCCCGGCTTTAAGCCGCTTGCTGGGGAGGGTGGAGGGCTAGGCGGCCCCCTCCCGAGGCTCAATTTAGCCCTCTAAGCCTATTAGAGCGCAGGAGCCTGCTCTGCCTGGCCCAGGTGCTGCCGGGAACCCAAAGTAAGCTCCAGGGCTCTGAGTCCTGGAACTTCCTGGGAGAAATATTCTGGAGGACTCAAATCTCGGCCTTTCTGGGAGTGTGTGGGTCAAGCGGATTCTTCCCCATAGCGTTGCCCATGCAAAGGAGTTATATCCTTTCAAGCAGCCCCTGAACACCAGGGCTTACTTTTTAAAAAGAGTTTAAAAGAGAGCTTTCCCTCCTTCTTGGTCCCAGAGCAGCAAGGAGAGGCACCCATCTATTAGGGCTTTTTTGCTCCATGCTTGAGCCCCAACACACACACACACACCCCACTGAATATACTTGGAACTCTCATTCATTGGACACCCTGGGCTGATTTATGCCAGGCTACATTTCGGTGGCGCATTTGCCACAGGGTGGTCCCCGCTGTAGCCAAACCAGGTGCCCGACCGTTCAGCTATGCCCCCCCCCAAAGGTGCGCGGCCAACCTAGGAGTCAGGCTCAGGTCCGCAGCACGACAGGCAGGGATGCCAGTCCCTCTGCTACAAACGCTGCCTGTAACACAGCGTTGTGATGAACGTGTCTGGGTGGGAGGAGAGCGGATTACTCGCTGGGACGTGGCAACTTGCAGTGGTACTGCAGGAAGGTGGTAGAAGCAGGTGCGACATCTCAACGGACGTCCGGCTGGCTAAAAGCAACTCCAGTCCCAGTTTAACGAGGCCTGGGAGTATATTGTGACACTGAAAAGTCATATGAATCGGGCCCAGACAGGTCTGCCTCGGGAAAGCCTTCCTGATTCAAGGCTCCCTAGCCCAAGAAGCCCCCTCAGTGGGGCTTGAAGGCCACTGACTAATATCATAACAGATGGGCAGGTACGCCCTGAGATGCAAGTGATACTATCGCTGGCTCTCTTCCAAGCCCAATTAAACACATTTTTATTCTCCTGTGTTTTTTGTGTGTGTTTTTTTTACAGGGGATTGATCTGCTACGAGTACTATAGCTGTAGTACTGCTGAAAATGGATCTGCTGCCAAGTCATAGATAGCTCAGCTGCAAATCTTTTTTTTTTAATCAAATAAATTTTATTAGTATTTCCCACACAACAACAACACGAAAAATATGGAAAAATAACAATACACAACACACAAAAACCAACATTTGAAAAACTAAAAAAGCAACAACTAAAAAAACACAAAACAAATCCATATCTTACAAGTTAATAATATAAACACTAAAAAAAAACAAAAAATGTTTTGTTTTGTAGCTGAGCTGCAAGTCTATTGCTTTGCTGAATTATTATGATTGCTTTAAATACTAATTATGCTTATCTGTATTGGGGGGAGTTTCTGGGAACTGGCACGAAGTGTTCCCTGTTGCTCATCCCCACTAACAGCCACTGGACCCAGATGTGGGCAACAAGGTCTGGCCACTGGCCAGATCACTATTCCCCCCCCCCCCCCGTTTGGCCCAGCATGCTGGGCAAAGGTACAGCCTACAAAGCTCTGGTCAATCAGCTGACTGTCACCTCTTGCAAAGCCCTGTGCCGCAGATCAGCCGATCAGTGGTGCCTGGAAACGCCCCCATGGCCAAGCCAGGTCTTCACCTGCCCCGCACCTGATATCAGGTGGGAGCAGCTGGACCCAATAGGGAGGCCTGGTGGGTCTCATCATATTCGCAGGCCAAAGAGTCCTCCCTGCTGCCCTAGGCTAACCCAAGACAGCCAAGTCTGGGGCGGGATGGGGGAGACGGTTTCCTTCCAAACGGTTTGCTCATGCAAACCGGGCAGAGCAAGGCTTGCTTCTGTCTGCCACAGAGGGGACATGTTCTGCTCTTGGAGGCAGAGGAGAACTCCACTTCCCCTGAGCAGGGTGCTCCGTGTAGGACAGGAGTGAAGTAGCAACTGAACACCTGTATTTATAAGAGGATATAAACAGGGCAGAAGTAAGGCATGCCCTCCTGAATAATCCCCAAGCGTGGCTCACGTCCCGGAAATCTTCATCTTTTAGCTGTTAGGGTTTGACTGATATCAAAGTTTCCATCGCTCAGGACTGTGGTGGGGTGGAGATGGGGGTGGGGGGAACTTGGAAGAATGGTGCATCACCATCTTGGAAAGGAGCCGGGACTTGAGTTCCCTCTTCCGCAAGAATCATTTCCTACCTGCCCTAGCCCAAATACTTCACCCTTCCCTTCCACAGCCACTGAATTCTTGACCGCTTCCTCCCACCCAGCACTGCGAGCGGCACATCCACGCCTTGCAGAATCGCATCCTGGAGCTGCAGCAGCAGCTGGCCGTCGCCGTCTCGGCGGACAAGAAGAAAGACAGCATGATAGAGCAGCTGGATAAGGTGAGCCTTCGACACGACAGGTGGGTGGGTGGCCGAGATGCCCAGAGAGCAGCAGCAGCGGCAGGTGGGTTGGAATTGGAACCTCATTGCTGGAGCCATGGGCAGCCCAGGGCATGGAGGCAGGAGGCCTCTGAATACAGTGGTGCCTCGCAAGACGAAAAGAATCCGTTCCGCGAGTCTCTTCGTCTTGCGGTTTTTTCGTCTTGCGAAGCAAGCCCATTAGCGGATTAGCGCTATTAGCGGCTTAGCGGATCAGCTGATAAGCGGCTTAGCGGATCAGCTGATAAGCGGCTTAGCGGATCAGCTGTTAAGCGGCTTAGCGGATCAGCTGTTAAGCGGCTTAGCGATCAGCTGTTTAGCGGCTTAGCGGATCAGCTGTTAAGCGGCTTAGCGGATCAGCTGATAAGCGGCTTAGCGGATCAGCTGTTAAGCGGCTTAGCGGATCAGCTGTTAAGCGGCTTAGCGGATCAGCTGATAAGCGGCTTAGCGGATCAGCTGTTAAGCGGCTTAGCGGTCAGCTGTTTAGCGGCTTAGCGGATCAGCTGATAAGCGGCTTAGCGATCAGCTGTTTAGCGGCTTAGCGGATCAGCTGTTAAGCGGCTTAGCGGATCAGCTGATAAGCGGCTTAGCGGCTTGGGAAAAAGGGGGGGGGAAAGGAAAAAAACCCTGCAGGAACTCGCAAGACATTTTCGTCTTGCGAAGCAAGCCCATAGGAAATTCGTTTTGCGAAGCACCTCCAAAACGGAAAACCCTTTCGTCTAGTGGGTTTTCCGTCTTGCGAGGCATTCGTCTTGCGGGGCACCACTGTACAAGGGACTGGGGAGTGCAGGTGAGGAGAGCGCTGCTGCTGCTGCTGCTGCTGTGCTCAGGTCCTGCTTGTGGACCACAGTGAGAAGAGGATGGTGGACTAGATGGGCCTCATCTGGCAGAGCTCCTTTCAACATTTTTAAATGTAGCAGCTGCTGGTCTTAGCAACTGCAGGGAGGGCAGTTCTTTACAATCTTCTGACCCCTGGGGTGCAGGAACCTTTGGCCCTCCCAGCTGAACTACAACGCCCACCAGTCCCAGCAAAGCACGGCCCAATAGTTGGGAATGATGGGAGCTGTAGTTCAGCAGCGTCTGGAGGACCAAAGGCTCCCCACACTGACAGTAGCACCTCCCTACTGCACCCCTGAATGCTCTTTTCAGTAAAGCCTGATGATTGGGGCTGTTTCAAAGGCAGAACTTGCAGCACCCGCCCAGGGCAGCGACATAACCCATTCATTCATTCTTTCATTCTATTTCTAGGCCACTTTCGACTCGCACACGTATCACAAAGCAGCTTACAAACAATAACGTAGCATCACAATTGCAACATGGATCCTATAGAATAATGAACAAATCCTCAGTAAAGCAATTGCAAATCACCAGCGAAATGAGGACCTCCTATAAAACGCTGTTAATGAAACAGCTAAAAAATAAGCAAAATGGCAGAGCCACAACGAAGGTCACATTATAGGATTCACAAAGCCTTACAGCTCTCATAATCCACAAAACAATATTAATATTAGCAAACTCGCAACCGAAAGCAAACTAAGCACTGTCAAATTGCATCCAAGGCTTGAACAAGGATCTCGGGTGTTTCCCAGAGAGCTCCCCTGCCTTGCTTGGGCTCTCAGGTTCATTGTACGGGTCCCAAAGGTACATTTGCTGGAGTCTCAATGCTCTAGTCACCTCTGCATATAAAGGAATCAAGCACAACCCTCATATTGAGTATTTACCTCTGGAATGGAATCGAGCCCCCAGCTGCTTGTTGGTCAGTTCAGAACAAGCCCTTTGCAAGCAAGCAAGCAAGCAGTGGTTGAGTCCAGGCCAGAAAGATGGCCTTCCAGGGAACAGAGCGGAAAATTGACTACAGTTTCGACAATACACCAGTTCTCTCTCACTGCCCAGCGAGCGAGGGATCTCTTTACAGCTGGATCCCTGCAGGGGTGGGAGCGGGGGGAGACAGCCAGTTGAGCCTCTCATTCTCCTTTCCACAGACCCTGGCCAAAGTGGTGGAAGGCTGGAACCGGCACGAGGCTGAGCGAACGGCGACGCTACGCAGGCTGCAGACGGAGAAGGAAGGGCTTGAGCAGGCGCTGGGGAAGCAGACGGAGGTGGGGTTTTGGGCCACGGATCTCAGCAGGGAAGCAAGAGGGTGGGGTTCCAGCTTCGCCCATCGGCAGGCAGGCGCATGGGGCCACCAGGAAATTTGGAGAGAGGCACTCTGCATTTTGCAGCCGCGCTGGATCAACTATGAGGCAGAATGGGGCAGCCCCCTCCCTGTTGCTCTTGTGCACAACCCCCCCTCTTTTCTGTGTTGGTGGTCAGAGCTACATATGCCACACAGGACCCTGTGCTTGTCGCCCAAGGCTCTTCTCTGTGTCCCCCTCCCTGAGAGGTTTGATGGGTGGCAACACGAGAACAGGCCTTTTCGGTGGTGGCTCCCCATGTGTGGGATGCTCTTGCCTGAGAGGCTTACCTGGCGACATCATTATGTCTTTAGGCACCAGGCAAAAACATCCTCTTTTACTCAGTCCTTTGGCCGTTAAATAATCTATTGGGGGAGACTGTTATTATGATTACAGTGGTACCTCTGGTTACGTACTTAATTTGTTCCGGAGGTCCGTTCTTAACCTGAAACTGTTCTTAACCTGAAGCACCACTTTACCTAATGGGGCCTCCCGCTGCTGCAGCAGCACAATTTCTGTTCTCATCCTCAAGCAAAGTTCTTAACCCGAGGTAATATTTCTGGGTTAGCGGAGTCTGTAACCTGAAGCGTATGTAACCCGAGGTACTACTGTACTTTATCATGGTGCTTTTTATTATGTCTTTATCATGGTGCTCCATAAAATGTGTCCTTAATGTTGTACACCATCCTGGGGTCTTTTGAGAAAAGGTCTAGAAATCAAAATATTAGTAGTAATAATAATAATAATAATAATAATAATAATAGGCTCAGGGGCTGCTGAATCTCTCCCATTGAGATTCGCTCTCGGTCAGGTTGACGTCTGTCTCTGGGATGGGCTGGGGGGGGGCACCAACTTGCCTTTTGCTTCAGGCAGCAAAATGTCCCAGGCAGGCCTGGACGGAACCAGCAACCCATCACCCCGGGTCTAGGAAGGACGCAGCTGGGGGCCCTCTCTGTCTTCGGGAAATGGCTAACTCTTCTTTCCTGTAGAAAATCTCGGAGGTGGAAGAGCGCCTCACACAAGCCTTGTCTGCCCTCAGCCAGGAGCAGCAAGCGGCCAATCAGTTCTGCAAGGAGAAGGAGGCTCTGGTAAGAAGCACCTTCCCTGAACCTTCCCAAGCCCCTGCTCCTGTGGGGTGCAGTCCTCTAATCCAGGGAGTAAGCCCCATTGGGCTCAGTGGAGCTTATTTTTGAGTAAGCATAGAATGGCCTCCCAGTGGCCCCTCACCTTTCCAGTGGCCCCTGCCCCTTTAATAGGAGCGCAGAAGAGGAAAACAACCCACACCTGCTGAAATTCTTCTGCCACTCTGCTATTAAAGGTACAGGAGCCCTGTCTTCTTTCTGCCCCCCATCATCTGGCCCTATCACCATGAGAGCTGAAAAGAGCCCCACTTTTGGGGGGGGGCAAGAGGCTGCTGACTCTCAAACGCCAAGCGCCGTCCACAGGGAGTTGCCTGGCGCCTCCCATTAATGCCCTTCTCGGGGCATCGTTCTGGGCTCAGGAATTGGACCCCACCGAGACCTTTCTCGCATCAGAGCTGACAAGTGCGCCCCTTCCGCCCGCTCAGGAGGAGGAGAGGGCCAGGCTCTCTTGCGACTTGGAGGAGGAGCGTCGGCAGGTGCGCAGCCTGGAGGCGGAGTGGAACCTGGAGCGCCGGCAGCAGGAGACCCTGCGGGCCACGCTGGAGGAGCAGCAGAAGGCTTGGGCCCAGCGCGAGAGGCAGCTGGAGCAACAGCAGCAGGTCCTGCAGGAGGAGAGCCGCTCCCAGATGGACAAGGAGAAGGTGAGAGAGTGAGGGGCTCCTCCCAGGCCTTCCAAATCCCTTGCAGGGGCGGTTTCTCCCCCCATTTAAGAGCACAATCAAAAGCACGGGTAGGCAAACTAAGGCCCGGGGGCCGGATCTGGCCCAATCACCTTCTAAATCCAGTCCACAGATGGTCTGGGAATCAGCGTGTTTTGACATGAGTAGAATGTGTGGTTTTATTTAAAATGCATCTCTGGGTTATTTGTGGGGCATAGGAATTTGTTCATTATTTTTTCCCCAAAATATAGTCTGGCCCACCACAATGACTGAGGGCAGTGGACCGGCCCCCTGCTGAAAAAGTTTGCTGACCCCTGATCAAAAGCTTTGCCTCGCAGGCAGTTTCTTACACTTGAACCCATGGACACCCTCTGAAGTTATTGCCCATAGCTTCACTTAAAAATATACACAGTTCTTGTCGTCAGTCATTGTAAATAGCATGGCTGAAGGAAATGGGATGTAGAGAGGTCAGCCGGCGACCGTTCACAGGAAACAGTAATTGATAACACAGACATTCTGGCATCGGCGTTAGCATTAGCAAATGTTAAAGTAAAAGCACTGTGCCCGTTCTATTAACTGTGAGTGGAGTTGGAAACTTAGTAGGTTAACTTGAGAATAAGCCTACACTTGAGATTAAGCCTAAATTTGAGAATAAGCCTAAACTTGGATTAAGAACGCTGCAAACCTGGAAGTAGGTGTTTTGGTTTGTGAATGTTGCCTTGGAAGCAGAACATGTTCCGCTTCCTGTTGAGGGTGTTCCGTTTGTAAATTGAGCCCCCTGCTGGTACGGGAAAGCACACCTTGGTTTAAGAACGCTTTGGTTTAAGAACAGATTTCCGGAATGGATTAAGTTTGTAAACCAAGGTACCACTGTAGTTCGACTTTGGACAATTTAATTTTTTAAAAGAGAGCTGGTTGCAATCCTGAGCTTACTTGCTAGCAAGCGATTCTCACCAAATTCCACGGGTAATACTATTTTTTATCATTTAAACAATGCTCAGCAGTGTGCATAGGATGGCTTCTCCCCTCCTGAGCTTACGATATAAGCTCAGACAAGGCAGTTTCCTATATTCCTATCCCCTTTTAAATCTCTCCTACCCTCTATTGGCCCTCTTTCAGAAGGACTCAGCCCCACCCGGCTGTCCTACTCCAGACTCCTGCCTTCATTTTTTTACTGAGGCCGTAGCAGGCAGGCTCAATATGGAGAAGAGCAGCTAAATTTCTGGGACTGCTGTAGAAAAATAAGTAGGGCTTTGAGTTCTTTCTTAGTAGGGTTTCTTACCTGGCCGCTCGGCTGCAGTATTCCAGCACAAGGAAGGGCCACAGTCCTTCTGTAAGGAAACCCCTTCAGGAGAGGCGTGGCCTTTTCTGCCTAGTGGGCAGGGCTGACTCTGGCTCCACCTTCGAGCCATAGCCTCTTACCCGGAGCACAGAGGCAGGGGAGGCCTTGCTTGCTATGGAATCCCAAGGCTGGGAAGAACTACCGCCCTATGGAAGAAATCCCCACCCAATGGAGGAAAAGCGTAGGCCGCGGCGGCGGCAGCCTTCCCAGTCTGTGAGTTGTGGGGTAGAGATGTCTCGTTCTGATTTGGCTGTGTGCGTACGTGGGCCAGCTGTTACCTGCAGGTCCACGTCTAATCTTGGTTAACAGGACTAGGAAAGAACTCCAGGAAACAATATTCATGGCTCCAGATCTGGTTTAATCACACACACAAAAGCTCCCGCTGCTTTTGCTCACTTTTCTCTTTCAAGGAGCCCTTTAATTTTTAATTTTTTTTTAAATAAATAAATAAATTTATTGATCAATTTCCACATAACAAATTATCAAACCATATAGTCACATACATTATTCCCCCCTCCCTTCCTCCCCCACCAAGGAGTTCCCTCAGCGCCTCTCCCAGATTTCTCTTCACACATTTCCTCTGCATATTATAAAATTGTACATATCCTTGCATATCTATCCATCATGTTGTCAACCAACAAATTTGTGTATGTTTATTCAAAACCTGCCAAGGGGTCCAATTCATTTTGTTGTCTTTTTAAATAATTTGTAAAAAGTTCCTATTCCTCCTTAAAGTCACAGTTTTCCTTGTCTTGCAATTTGTAAGTCAAAGATATATTCCTCTATTTTACAAATTTTTCCCCTTCCCTTTCTTATACAATTCTGAAAAGTATTTTACAAATGCTGCTCTTATTTCCTTCCTCTTGTCTGTGATCTTTAATTTTTAAGGTTTCTAGTCCTGAGTGATTCAGAGAAAAGCTTTAAAAATATTCTGCTGCTCAGAAGCAGGATTCCAGCAAACGTCCCTCATCTGACTCCTGTGACTTGCCGCTCCTGTGTTGTGCCCTTTAATAGCTAAGGCAGGCCTTGCAATGCGTTTACTCCCCAAATGATTGTTTTGCCACCGCAGAGCGTCAGGTGAACAGCACCTGATAGACTAGGCCAATGGTCTTCTCTAACCCTGCGTTGCGTTTCTCTTGGTGGCCTATCAGATGCCACAAGCAGGGTGTCGTTATACTAGCCTGCTCCCCCTTGTGTTCTCTTGCAACTAGTCTTCGGAGGCAGCGTGCTGTCTCTTAACCTGGAGGGGTTTGTTGCCATGAACCACCCTGTGATGTTCAGATGAATGGCAGTACAGTGGTACCTCGGGTTACATACGCTTCAGGTTACATACGCTTCAGGTTACAGACTCCACTAACCCAGAAATAGTGCTTCAGGTTAAGAACTTTGCTTCAGGATAAGAACAGAAATCTTTTTTTTTTTAATAATAATATTTATTAAAGTTTTACAGTAATACAAAAGAAACAAAAAAAAATAAGATACAAAAAACAGGAAAAAATAGAATAACAATTAAAAACAAATCAGTATTTCCATATCTTAACTTTCGTTCACTTGTTTCCCGGACCTCCTCACACCTCCTTTTTTTGCATCCCAAATCAATTAATTAATTCAGCAAATCCTTTCCCTCTTTGTTCTTATCCTAATCCTTTTTCTTAGTATATTTTTACTTCAAATTCCCATCTATTAACCATCCATTTTTACATAAACCTTAATAACATTACTGCTAAAACCACTTCATTCCAACATCATTCTAACATTCATTAATTTTGCAATATTTCTGTAAATAGTCTTTAAATTTCTTCCAATCTTCTTCCACTAACTCTTCTCCCTGGTCTCGGATTCTGCCAGTCATCTCCGCCAGTTCCATATAGTCAATCACCTTCATCTGCCACTCTTCCAGGGTGGGTAAATCTTGTGTCTTCCAATACTTTGCAATAAGTATTCTCGCTGCTGTTGTAGCATACATAAAGAAAGTTCTATCCTTCCTTGGCACCAATTGGCCGACCATGCCCAGGAGAAAGGCCTCTGGTTTCTTCAGGAAGGTATATTTAAATACCTTTTTCATTTCATTATATATCATCTCCCAGAAAGCCTTAATCCTTGGGCACGTCCACCAAAGGTGAAAGAATGTACCTTCAGTTTCTTTACATTTCCAACACTTATTATCGGGCAAATGATAGATTTTTGCAAGCTTGACTGGTGTCATGTACCACCTGTATATCATTTTCATAATATTCTCTCTTAAGGCATTACATGCCGTAAACTTCATACCTGTGGTCCATAACTGTTCCCAGTCAGCCATCATAATATTATGTCCAACATCTTGTGCCCATTTAATCATAGCAGATTTCACCGTTTCATCCTGAGTATTCCATTTCAACAGCAAGTTATACATTCTTGACAAAGTCTTAGTTTTGGGATCTAACAGTTCTGTTTCCAACTTTGATTGTTCCATAAGAACAGAAATCGTGCTCCGGTGGCACGGCAGCAGCGGGAGGCCCCATGAGCTAAAGTGGTGCTTCAGGTTAAGAACAGTTTCAGGTTAAGAACGAACCTCTGGAACGAATTAAGTACTTAACCCGAGGTACCACTGTATACAAATTGGGTAGATAAATAGCTAGCCAGCCGTGATTCAGTCCTGGTGGCTTATCCCACAATCATCTGGCTTGGCCACGGTGAGAACAGGATGGTGGACTGCGTGGGCCATTAGCCTGATTCAGCAGACAGGCACTTCTTACATTCCTTTCTAGGTTGGGTTGAGAATGTCCCCTACCTCCAACCTTGGAGAGTGGCTGCCTGTCAGTGTAGGTAGCACTGCGCTAGATGGATCCGTGATCTGAGGCAGCAGCTTAGGGGAGGAGTGGGAAGGGGGGAGACCAGTTTGGTCTCACTCAGGATTTCCCTGTTTTTGCCGGTGAGGCTTCTGTGTGCGCCTTATTCTACCACTTCACTGGCAGCGATTCATCGGGTAAATGCGCCAGAGAAGGCAATTGTTGGATTTCTGCCTCTTGGGTCATCCCTAAAGCCACAGGAGGCCTGCCAGAGGGAAAAACAACAACAGAGGGTGCAAATTTAGATGATCTTAAGTAGCATAAGGGACGCGGGTGGCGCTGTGGGTTAAACCACTGAGCCTAGGGCTTGCCGATCGGAAGGTCGGCGGTTTGAATCCCCGCGACGGGGTGAGCTCCCGTTGCTCAGTCCCTGCTCCTGCCAACCTAGCAGTTTGAAAGCATGTCAAAGTGCAAGTAGATAAATAGGTACCACTTCGGCGGGAAGGTAAACGGCGTTTCCGTGCGCTGCTCTGGTTCGCCAGAAGTGGCTTAGTCATGCTGGCCACATGACCCGGAAGCTGTACACCGGCTCCCTCGGCCAATAAAGCGAGATGAGCACCACAACCCCAGAGTCGGCCATGAGTGGACCTAATGGTCAGGGGTCCCTTTACCTTTTAAGTAGCATAAGAAACCATTTTGCTAGGAATAAAATAAAAGCCTTCATTCTTTTCTGCCACTCTTTTCTTTCTTCTGTAGTCAGCCTTATAATTCTGGATTCAGATTATTCCCACCTGTCATAGTCTAAACATGCCGTGTGATGAGTGGAAAGCCTTGGCAGATGATCTGGGAGGCTCCTGGCCTCTGCTTTGTTTGAGTTAATTCCTAATTCCTAGTTCTGCACAATATATACGCAGGTGGCCAGTCCCAAGTGGGAACAGGCTGGAAGGCGACGCCGTCTTGCCTCTCTCCCCCTTCGCGACGAATAGTGAACTGATCCAGCTGCCGCGCAGATTTTATGTTGTTATTTTGCATGCAGCCATTGAGCAGGTTACCCTGAGAGCCTTGCTTTTGGAGGGAGGGGCAGCGATGAGAAGGGATTTCCCCAGGGGGACGAATCCTTCCCCTCACATTTAGGCAGAACCCATCTTGCTTCAGAGTTGCCCTTGAAAATCTGGGACGGTTCAGACGGGGCTTTCAATGGTATTTGTTGTTCAGGGAGAGGATGCGGGGGGGGGGGCGCGGGGGGCACAGAACACCGCAAGCTTGGAATGCAATTGGGAGGCAGGCTTTGTGAGGAGATGGTGGTGGCGTGTTTGGAGTCTCAGCCCCTTCTTTCACCAGATGTCAAAGAGAACAACAACTACCAGACTTTTAGAAGACATCTGAAGGCAGCCCTGTTTAGGGAAGCTTTTAATGTTTGATGGATTACTGTATTTTAATATTTTGTTGGAAGCCACCCAGAGTGGCTGGGGAAGCCCAGCCAGATGGGCAGGGAGTGTGGTATAGTGGTTAAGAGCAGTAGATTCGTAATCTGGTGAACCGGGTTCGCGTCTCCGCTCCTCCACATGCAGCTGCTGGGTGACCTTGGGCCAGTCACACTTCTCTGAAGTCTCTCAGCCCCACTCACCTCACAGAGTGTTTGTTGTGGGGGAGGAAGGGAAAGGAGAATGTTAGCCGCTTTGAGATGCCTTCGGGTAGTGATAAAGCGGGATATCAAATCCAAACTCTTCTTCTTCTTCTATTATTATTATTATTTATTATTATTATTCAGTGCGCACCCTACTTCTCCTCTTCACCCCTTGTCTAGGCAGTGGCCCAGCGCGAAGCTCAGAAAGCGTCCGACGCTCAGCGTGTCCTGGCCTCGGTGCAGTCGGAAGTTCAAGGGCTAGAGGCCGAGCTGGAGGCCATGCGCCGAGAGAGAGACAACCTGAAGATGGAGATGAGTTTGGTCAAGGTAAGGTGGGCAGCGGCCTTCCCAAGCGAGGGTGCTGCCTTTGGGGTGGGTGGGGGGACCGCAGCAAATATCAGAGTTCAGACATTTTGCGCAAAAGGAAGTCCTCTTCCATGCAGTGCGTAGTTAAACAACTACCAGACTTTTAGAAGACATCTGAAGGCAGCCCTGTTTAGGGAAGCTTTTAATGTTTGATGCATTACTGTATTTTAATATTGTGTTGGAAGCTGCCCAGAGTGGCTGGGGAAGCCCAGCCAGATGGGCGGGATATAAAAAAATTATTATTATTATTATTATTATTATTATTATTATTATTATTATTATTATTAAACTACGGAACTCCCTCCCACAGGAGGCAATGATGATGGCGAGGATTAGATAAATTCATGGAGGAGAGGACTACTGATGGCCATTAGCCATGATGGCTATGCTCTGCCTTCAGATTGCGAGGCAGTAATGCTTCTGAATGCTAGTTGCTGGAAGCCATGGAAGGAGAGAGAAGCTCTTGTGCTCAGATCCCGCTTGCCGGTTTCTCACAGGCATCTGGTGAAAACAGGATGCTGGACTAGGTGGGCCATGTTTATAATTGAATTGTATGGATAATAATAATAATAATAATAATAATTTATTATTTATACCCAGCCACTCTGGGCGGCTTCCAACTGAATATTAAAAACAATACAGCATCAGACATTAAAAACTTCCCAAAACCGCACCGCCTTCAGTTGTCTTTTAAAAGTAAAATAGTTGTTTATTGCCTTGACATCTGATGAGAGGGCGTTCAACAGGGCGGGTGCCACCACCAAGAAGGCCCTCTGCCTGGTTCCCTGTAACCTCACTTCTCTCAGCAAGGGAACCACCAGAAGGCCCTCCGAGCTGGACCTCAGGGTCTGGGCTGAACGATGGGGGTGGAGACGCTCCTTCAGGTATACAGGACCAAGGCCGTTTAGGGCTTTCAAGGTCAGCACCAACACTTTGAATTGTGCTGAGAAAGGATAAGTTTTGATTGCTGCAGCTTCTCCCTGCTGTTGCAGCTCCCTGATTGCCAGTGCTGGAGCTCTGATGACCGACGTCATGCACCACTCGCCCAGTTATCGAGTTGCTATGGCTAATAATAATAATAATAATAATTTTATTATTTATACCCTGCCCATCTGGCTGGGTTTCCCCAGCCACTCAGGGCGGCTCCCAACAGAATATCAAAAACGTGATAAAACATCATGGCAAAAACATGACTAATAAAGAATGCTGCTACTACTCCTAATAATGATGTTAAAGATACAGCAGTCCCATTGAGCTGAGGTTGGTGCCTGTACCTCTTTGATTCAAGGGCTTTCACCTTCAGCTGAAGTCTTTGTACCTGGCCTTTGCCAGCTCCTTGAGGACTAGGAGCGTGTCAAGTCTTAAATGCAACACTAGAAGCTTGAAGTGATTTCCCCTTCCACCCCCACCCCGTCCCCTTTTGCACGTAGGCACGTTATGAGGCACAGAAGGTGAAGCTGGAGTCGGAGCTGAAGGTGGCCTTAGAGCAGCGGGTGACGGAGCGCATGGCTGAAGTTCACGAGGAGAGCTTGCGCCAGATGAGCAGCATGAGGGAGCAGCACAGGTGGGGCGGGGCTCTAGGCCCTTCTGTGCCAAGCGCACCTCCAGCCAGAGGCAACCCCTGTCCTTAGATGCCAGCGCAGATAGCCAGCCCTCCTTCCTGGCTCTGGAGACGTGATAGAGGTTTATAAAATTATGCATGGCATAAAGCAAAGTCCCTCCCCTCTCATAACATTCAAAACGGAGATTTGGGACAAATAAAAGAAAGTACTGTATTTTTCGCCCCATAGGGCGCACCTAGTTCTTTTGGGGGGGGAAATAAAGAGAGAGAAAAATCCCCCACCCCAGCCCCCAGAACAGGCTGCTCTCCGCAAGCCGTGGGAGCCCTCCCACGACTTGTGGAGAGCTACCCGAAGTCCGGGGCGCGACTGCTCAGCGCCCCCCAGGCTTCGGGATAGAGGCAGTTCTCCGCAAGCCGTGGGAGCCCGGCGGGAACTCCCGCGGGCTCCCAAGGCTTGCGGATAGCTTCCTGAAGCCTGGAGAGTGAGAGGGGTCAGGGCGCACCGACCCCTCTCGCTCTCCAGGCTTCAGCAAAAGCCTGCATTCGCCCCATAGGACGCACACACATTTCCCCTTCATTTTTGGAGGGGAAAAAGTGCATCCTATAGGGCGAAAAATACGGTACCTTTTCACGCAGTGCATAGCTGGAACTGTGGAACTCGCTCCCATAAAAGGCAGTGATGGCCATTGACTTGTATGGTTTTAAAAGAGGATTAAACAACTTAAAGGAGGAGAAGGAGAGGGCTGTCGATGGCTACTAGCCATGATAGGTACGCTTGCGGGTTTCCCACAGGCAACGGCTACTTGTGAGAACAGAATGTGGAGCAGATGGGCCTTGATCTAATAATAATAATAATAAATTTTTATTTATACCCCACCCTTCCCGGTTCAGAAAACCAGGCTCAGGGCACCTAACAACTGATTTAAAACACTTAATTGATGCAACAAAAAACAGCATAAAATATAGTATAAAACGTGAATAACAATAAATTCAGAATTCAAAAATCAATTTAGGGGGGGAAGTGCATCCAATAAACATTAGATGATCACCAGGGCTAGCTGGCTAAGTTAGTCGTATTTGGGCCAGCGATGAGACCAGGGGAGAATTAGCTGTGGGATCCCAGAGCGGCGGGTAATCTTCATAAAAAGGGGAGGGGGAGGGAAGGAAGGAGAATAAAAGATCAGGCTAAGTTCAAGTTGAAAGCCAGGCGGAATAGCTCTATCTTACAGGCCCTGCGGATGGAAGTTAAATCCTGCAGGGCCCTGGTCTCACGGGACAGAGCCTTCCACCAGGTCGGAGCCATCACTGAGAAGGCCCTGGCCCTGTTGGAGGATAATCTGACTTCCTTAGGGCCCGGGCTCTTCTCGTGTTCTCTTGTTAGATCAAGCCAGCCACTGGCTTTATCTTGAGACAGGTGGGGAGGGGGGAAGAGCTTGCCCTTACTTTCATAATAAAGCCTTTCCCTAAGGCTCCCCGCCCTCAGTTAATGACTGTGCTAGGGAAACAGAGTGAGGATGAGTGGATTCAAGATGGCTCCTTACCGAGCCCATCCCTGCCTTTTTCCAGATCTGCTGCTGCTTGGGGAGCCGTCAGCGTCTTGGCTTTAAACCAGAAGTTCTTGTTTTCGGAGTCTGACCCCTTTCCTTCCCTTGGCAGGAAGCAGCTGCTGGAGCTGAGCGGCCACCACGAGAAAGAGCTGGCCAGCCAGTTAGCCCAGTTCAAAGCCGACCTGGCGGAGAGGGAGGAGAGGCAGAGGCACCTGGCAGAGGACTATGAGTGCAGGTACCTGGAAGTGGGGCGAGGGGGAGGTTTTTCTGGGGGTGCTGGGGAAGCTGTGTGTGGAGCCAGAGAGAAGGGGAAGGAGGGCTGGGCAGTGTCTGGTTTTCAACATTGCGATATATCACCAGCTAAACATTGCGGTATATCAATATATCACAATGTCTCAAATAAGGATGGAACTATGTACAGTGGAGGGACGCGGGTGGCGCTGTGGGTTAAACCACAGAGCCTAGGACTTGACGATCAGAAGGTCGGCGGTTCAAATCCCCGCGACGGGGTGAGCTCCCGTTGCTCGGTCCCTGCTCCTGCCAACCTAGCAGTTCGAAAGCACGTCAAAGTGCAAGTAGATCAATAGGTACCGCTCTGGCAGGAAGGTAAACGGCGTTTCCATGCGCTGCTCTGGTTCGCCAGAAGCGGCTTAGTCATGCTGGCCACATGACCCGGAAGCTGTACGCCGGCCAGTAAAGCGAGATGAGCGCCGCAACCCCAGAGTCGGCCATGACTGGACCTAACGGTCAGGGGTCCCTTTACCTTAACTGTTATTTTATAGTTCAGTGCAATGGGGCGACACGACTCAGGAGAGAAGCACATGCACACACATCGTGATTTGCGATATATTTGCCATATATCACCATGTTGAATATTATGAAACTGTTTCCATTATGTGGAAGGCTGTCCTAGAACCATGGTTTCTTTCCCACCCACCTCACCCCATAACCCCATCCAGGATCTCCAAGCAGCAAGAGGAGATTCGGGAACTGCAGGCCAAGTCTCGGCGGCTGGAGATGCAGCGAGCGGAAATGATGAGCCAGTTCCAGGCTATGATGAAGGCGCACTGGAACGAGGCCCTGCGCCTCTTCACCAGTGGCAGCCCAGCCTCCCCACAGCCTGACACCAAAGCCCAGCAGCAGCAGGTGAGAGCCTCCTTGGCACCGTAAGCAGAGCTGTCCTCACTCCTGTCACTCCTGGCTTTGACCCTAACCAGAAACGTAAACGCTTGAGGAGAAGAGTGGTGAGGGCAGCCTTTGCCAACACAACACTGCCCACGTGGAAAAACAGAAAATAAAATGTTTTTTTTTTTAAAAAAAACCCCACTGCCCAGATGTTTTGGACTGTCACTCCCATCTCAACTAAAAAAGTTTGAAGTAGGACTTGCCTCTGCACAAGCCATGCCTGGTTATTCTTCAGCAAGGCTTGTCCTTCGGCATCAGCCTTTCTGAAGCTGGCGCCTTCCTAGCTTTCCAAACTGCAACTCCCAGCTGGCAACTACCGCTACTTGCTTTCCTTTCTCCTGGACATGGGGTGTCTCTCTTTGGAGTTCAGCCATGGTTGGGAGTTTTAGAGGGCGCCAGCTTGGGGTGTGTGTGGCAGCAGCGACTACTATTGTTGTTGTTGTTTAGTCATTTAGTCGTGTCCGACTCTTCGTGACCCCCTGGACCAGAGCACGCCAGGCACTCCTGTCTTCCACTGCCTCCCGCAGTTTGGTCAAACTCATGCTGGTCGCTTCGAGAACACTGTCCCACCATCTCGTCCTCCATCGTCCCCTTCTCCTTGTGCCCTCCATCTTTCCCAACATCAGGGTCTCTTCCAGGGGGTCTTCTCTTCTCATGAGGGGGCCAAAGTATTGGAGCCTCAGCTTCACGATTTAGCAACTGCTAAAACTGACTCCTGCCCCCACATCCCTTTGCCATACGTGAACACTGTGTCTTACCTGAACTATATTGCTTCGCTCTTCTGAAGCATCTGGAGGGTGGTGAAGGCAGGGCTGGGAGAACGAGCTCGGGATTCCTGGTTTGACTCTTGGGCTTGTAGCTCACTGAGTGACCTTAGGCCAGTCTCCCTCACTCTCCGAAGCCTCACCTGCAGTAGCAGCTTCACAACACTATCCTGGTTAATTTATTTATCTGTATCGTAAAACCTTTATTGGCATCACATACAGCATCCAAAACAAATCAATACAGAATTACCACTTCCTCAGTGGCACAAAACATTTGCTAAAAGAAAGGAGGCAGAGCAGTCTATCGTCACATCTCTTGGTCTCCAGGGAGATCAGACGTCTGCAGTGTATTTCGACGACAAAAAACCAAATAGAGATATTTAGCCACTAACTTGGTGAGATCCTGATCATTCCCCAGTTATAGAAAATGTATGACCTCTGACTGGTTTCCATTTGGGGATACAGAGTTGATCTAGAAATTGCTGACGGAGATCAGCATACAGTTTACAATTAAGAACCATATGTATAAGGGTTTCCACCAGGTGGTCTTCACCTGGGCAAGTTCTTTCTCCTTCCACCCTGCCTGAGAACCTTCCCCAAAGGAGGTTTGATGGATTTGAATTAAACCTGGCCAGCAAAAACACCCTTCTTTCTTGAGGGTTAAGCAGAAATTCAAGGTAATTGTGGTTAGTTTCATGTGCCCAAGAAAGTTGAAAATAAAGAGGGGAGCATGTTTTCTCTGCTGCTACTGTTAGTTCTTGGCGTTCAATATCCCACAACCTAGTTAGCTTATTTATTGCATTTTAATGCCACTTTTTCCTCCGGGGAGCTCAAGGTCGTGTGCAGGGCTCTTCCCCCCCCCCCCAATTTTATCCTCGCAATAACCCTGTGAGGTAGGTTAGGCTGAGGGGCATTTCCAGAGCTCCCTTGCCTTTGAGCAGATCCTTTGTAAAATCCACCAGGCTCTAAGAACTCTAAGAACCCTGTAGATTTGTTGCTCAATTCTTCGTTAATAAGAGATTCATGTTGTTTGCGGAAATAAATCCTGCGTCCAGTCAGGCTTCCCTGCGTGGCTCTGCTTGGGAGCTGACCTGGCAGGAGAGCAGAGTAGCAGCGGTCCTGCGTCCGTGTGAGATGAGGGATAAATCAAGCCCAGAGACAGTTCGGTTCTTATCTCTAGAAGCGTTTATTTACAAAGCAATAAAACCATCAGAACTTTCCGACATCTCTCCGTGCTTTTCCCAAAAGCACACACGCAGCCTCTGAGGCTTGAGCTGCGTCTCAGTCAGAATCGAAAGTAAGTCTGAATGCAGACACACACTGTGACGCACTTCCCTGTCTTAAGCTCCTCCCAGATACAGGACACCACGGAGTTTTAACCCTGTCAGTTTCAAACTCCACATGTTGCTGCTCAATTTCCATTGCGTGAAGAACGACTACTGTACTTTCCTTTTAGCTGCAGGGTGCTTTATTGAGGGGGAGGGGACTGACCAGTGCTGCCTTCGGAGCTTGCTGTCTTTTAACCCCTTGCCCTCCTTCCATAGGACACCCCCTCCAACCTGGAGCTTCCGCAGCCCTCCGAATCGCTGGCGAAGACCCAGAAGGCGGAATCTCTTGGGAGCAGCCAAGGGGCAGGGGACTGCGAGGGGTCGGCGTGGGCGCAGGCGGTCCCCCTCCAGCCTGCCGCCCAGCGCAGCTCTTCGCGGGGTCCACCGGATGCCCCCGAAAAGTCCCTGCAGGATGCTTACCGCCATCTGCTCCCCTTGCTCCCAGACATGGGGCGTCTCTCCTCGGAGTTCAGCCACGTTTTCAACTACAGCCTCCTCAGCCAGCCGGGCTTCCAGCAGCTGGAACCGCAGGTGGACAGCTCTGTAGCAGGTGCGCGTTGGGTCAAGTCCAGTAATTTCAGTGGATCTGCTCGCGAGTAAAACGTAGCGCCACTTAATACCACCCATTATGAGGACTTTTGTTCATGTCATTGTGGAACAACTGCAGCTTTTTTGAAAATATATATAGGCCAAAGTGTCAGGCCCGTCAATTTCTCTTCTTTGTTGTTTGACTTGCATTCATGCTGTGGAAATATTTTATCCGCATGGCTGCCCTTCATAAAGGCATAAAGGTAAAGGGACCCCTGACCATTAGGTCCAGTCATGACAGTCTCTGGGGTTGTGGCGCTCATCTCGCTTTATTGGCCAAGGGAGCCGGCGTACAGCTTCCGGGTCATGTGGTCAGCATGACTAAGCCACCTCTGGCGAACCAGAGCAGCGTACGGAAACGCCGTTTACCTTCCCGCCGGAGCGGTACCTATTTATCCACTTGCACTTTGATGTGCTTTCGAACTGCTAGGTTGGCAGGAGCAGGGACCGAGCAACGGGAGCTCATCCCGTCGCGGGGATTCGAACCGCCGACCTTCTGATCAGCAAGTCCTAGGCTCTGTGGTTTAACCCACAGCGACATAGAAATTGTAGGGTCATCTAGTCCAAGCCCTGCAGTGCAGGGATCACAGCTGAAGAATCCCTGAATTTTACCTGGAAATAGGTGGTTTTAAAAAAAGAAAGTTAAAATGCAAGGGGACTGAAAGCAGGAAGTGATTTGCCCACAGTGGGCTTTTGCAACTGAGCAGATATTTAAACCTGGGCCTCCCATATTTCTCTGTTTCTGTCTCTCTCTCGCCTGCTTCAGGTCTGCCTTTCCACCCTGATAACCTGGCAGAGCACCCGTTCACAGATGACACAGATGAGACCATGACTGAGGCAGCAGGCCACGAGGGAGAGACCCTCCAGCAGAGCAGTTTGGAGGCTGGAGCTCAAGTGCCTCAGCCCGACTTGAATTACTACTTGCGGTTGGTGTGTGTCGCCGTGATCCTAATCTCTGCTCTTTCTCTTTTCAGTCTGTAGGGGTGGGAGGGAACTGTGATGATGGGAGTCCTTCCTCGCAGGCTGGGCTGATTTCAAATCAAGCCTTCTCATCTGGAAATGCATCATTTTGGTGTAGCAGCCCTCACCCTTCTTCTGATAGGACAGGAGGGGACATAAAAATGGGGGGTCGAGGAGAGTCTGTCTGTGTGTGTGAAAGAGAGAGAGATGCCCTATTGTCATCTGAGGAATGTTGGAGGGTATGTAATGTGCGGCTTGCATCCTTTTATAATACAGTTGTACCTTAGAAGTTGAACGGAACCCCTTCTGGTAGTCCATTCGACTTCCAAAACGTTCAGAAACCAAAGCATGATTTTTGATAGGCTGCAGGAAGTTCCTGCAGTCAATTGGAAGCTGTGTAAGCCACATCGGACGTTCGGCTTCCAAAAATAGTTCACAAACCGGAACACTCACTTCCGGGTTTGCGACGTTCTGGAGGCAAAACGTTCGAGAACTAAGCTGTTTGAAAACCAAGGTACGACTGTACTTAACTTCAGAATCCTGATAGTGGCTGTTTTTTACACAGAAAAGCATCCTTTGAATCATGGTAAGATGGGACATAATTTAGTTTTAAGTGACTAAGTTTTAAGTGCATCATGGTGGCGTTAAATAAAGATTTTGTTTTTAATCAGGTTGCTTAAAGACACTTATTCTAGGTTTACGTTATGTTATTTAAATTTTCAGTTCTTATCCATAGTGAATTCTTGACTATTAATTATTTCTGTAGCATAAACGTCTTAGGAGAGTAACTGCAGAAGCTTGACCGCTTCCTTGTTGATTCCTTCGGCCAAGGAGGAGATGGGTGTGTAGGAAGGAGGGAAGGATGCACACCTAACATCTGTCTCCTCTCCAGATTTTGGACCGCTCTGCATATGAAACTGCTGCGCAGAAGCAGGAAGGGGTCTCCACGGACAGCCCACCACCTGCCGCGAACCAGACGCAGTTTGGTAAGAGCAGGCCCCAGGCCCCTTCTCCCTCTGCACAAGGGAGCTCTACGGTCCTCTTGTGGCTCCTGGCTGTCCCTTGCTCGCTCCCCAGCCCCTTGCTGCGCCCACCTGTTGTTGGGATACTGCTGGGAAGGTGGGGGCGTCAGGCAGGTCCCCAGCTGGCTCCAGCCACCGGCCGGCAGCCAGTCTCCCTTGGAACAGCATCAATCAGCGACACGAACCTCAGATACTTTTAGAGACCCATGTACGCTCTATCAGCAGAGTGTGTACATCTTCTCACAGCAGAAGAGGCGGACAGAGAAATGTGTAAGCTTAATGTACAGCATTTTATTCAGCATAGTTCAGGAACAAAGGAAAACATGTCTGCTTCCCTTCATCTCCAGCAAAACAGCAGGAAGCAAAAGCAATGTACAAAACAGAAGTTCCCAGCAAGTGCTGGAAGTAAACAGGCATGTGACACACAACAGTCCTGCCTGTTCCCTTTTAAGGTGGAACGGAACTATATCCTAACACCTGTGGGTGGTGCATCTCCCTACGGGTGATGGTCGCTGGCATGTTCAAGGCAGTGGCTGGAAGGGCGTTCAGGGTTTGCAGAGCACTGGACTGCTGCTAGCGATCTTTCTCGACCCTTACTCTGAGATCAATACCCTGGGGAGCTTCTGCCAGTTAGCAGAGACAGTTCTGATCTAGAGAGACCAATTATTCAGACTCAGAACAGCTTTCCACCTTCCTGCCTTCTGTGGGTCTCTCCCTCTCGCAGCCGCCATCCAGTTGCTGCCGTGGGGGGAGATAGCACTCGGGGCTCATTTCACCAGCTTTGCCAGAGGCTGTGCCAACCAATCACGGTTGCAATAAGGGTTTAGAAACCAGTGGCTGTGTTTCCATTTTGATTTTCCTCTTCCCTCCCTGCTGCCTTTCCCTTGTGCATTGTGGGCTTTTGCTTTGCTTTTTTAGACTGTAAGCCTGCAGGTGGGGACTGCCTCTTTGGCCGAAGACCTGGGTGCAAGTAAATAAAGAACCAGTGCTCAAAATCTCCCCGGCTTCCTTTCCAGGCACATCGCTGTCCTACCACGAACGGTCCACAGCCCTGTGGGATCCGGCCCAGCCGTCTGCCAGCACCATTCACATCCAGCAGCCCAGCAGTACTGCTGTCCACAAAACCAAAGTGCCTTTGCTCAAAGGTAGGTAGGCCAGGCCAGGCTGCTTGAACCCGGAAGCAGCCCTGCCCCTTTGCACCCAAGGCAAAACCCTGGTGTCTGGCCACCCCATGAGTGGCAGTGGATACCCCTCTAGTATGAATTCTGTGGGCCCATTCCCCGAACCTGCAAAATATGAGCAAGCCAGGGCTGAACTGATACTACCCTTGCTGGTACCTTTCCCGGGAAAGTCAGAGGCTCACTATGTCAGGTTCCTACTGGAAGACCGGACAAATGCTAGAACGTTAGCAGTGGCAAAGTTTTTATCGGTGGTTGCAAGAACAAATGAGCCCTATATTCTAAACAAAATGCTTGTTTAACCTGGAGGTAGGCTGTATGAATTGTGTATTGATTTGTAATGATTTGTTGGGTCTCTGGACCGTAATAAAGATTGATTGATTTTCTCCCTTTTTCCTCCGCAGCCCACGAGGGTGGGATCCTGTCCCCAAAGCAGGTCGCTGAAGTTTCACGCCTCCTGAGGCACCACCAGGCTAAAGGCAGGGCTGTGCCTTCTCCAGAGGACCTGTATAAATACTTGCGCGAGATAGGCCAGAATGGGTAAGGCTGAGGTGTGTGTGGGGGGGTGTATTTTCCTGAGAACAACCTCTTTTTTTGGGGGGGTGGCAGGATTTGGACAGGGCTCCTCAAAAAATGTTGCCCTCTGCAGTGCGGGGCAGAGGAAAGAGACAGGCTTTAGGGTTTCCTGGTTTTTTATAGAAGGGGCCTGAATTTCATTGTTTTTTTTTAATAATATTTTTTATTAATTTTTAGCATACAAAAATTTTAAAGACGTACCACACAAATTATTATACATATGTCCTTGTTTGGATTTCCTTCAGCATCTCTGATAGCCCTTCCGTCTTGATTATTTCTCCTGCAATTCTTAACTTAATATTGCCTTTACCTTTTCTAGCAAATCATTTCTCCCTTTCCATTTTTACAGTATTTCTTAAATTACTCCTCACAGAACTTCTTGTAGTCCTACAAACGTAATCCGATCATCACAAATACTTTTCAGATACTCAGTAAATTTAGTCCAGTCTTCGGTAAACCTCTGGTCCCGCCGGTCTCGGATCCTTCCTGTTAGCTTGTCTAATTCTGCGTAGTCCATCAATTTCATCCTCCATTCTTCTAACGTTGGTAGTTCTTCTTGCTTCCATTTTTGGGACAATAATATTCTTGCTGCTGTTACTGCAGGATTTTGTACAGGATTTTGGTGGGCGGCAGGGTCAAGATGCCTGGGTTCTGTTCTGAAGCAGCATTTCCATCTTCTTCCCTTTTTTCCCCTTTTGGTGGTGGTCTTTTTGCTTCAGGACAGATGCCAAAGGCGATGCAAATCTGCAAGCGCGCCGGAACCCCAACCCCAAGCTGATTGACGCCATGAGGAAAGAGGTACGTGCGCCATTCTTTTGGAAGGGGCGGGAGAAATTCTGAGGTAGGAGTTGCTCTTTAATTTTCAGGAACAGCGGAGAAGGGGTGGGGAGGCAGGTTAACGAACCAGGGAGCAGAAAGCTTAAATCTTATAGGAGGTTTTGGTCTGTCGATATCGAGGAACGGGTGTATGTCAAAAGCCACTGTCATTCACCCCCTCTTCCTTCTTCAGATGGCCTCTGCACGCCGCGTAGGTGCTTCGGGGTTTGGGCGCGAGAGACCCCAGGCCGCCGCCAAAGCTGGGAAGAAGCCCTCCAGCACGCCTGCCTTGAACCCTCGCACCAGCAGAGGAGGCGGCGGCGTGTGGCGATGATATTTGGCGCAGCTGGACTGTTTATTCCTTACCACGCTGACCTCCCCCCCCCTTCCCTGACGTGTCTGGGCCTCTGGTGGGGTGTCTGGGAGCTGCTCTCTGATTTGAAGCCCCCGCCTTAATCTCCAGTTTTACCCTCCAACCATTTGCTCCAACCTGGAGTCTGAAATGTTGCCTTTTAAAAAATGGAATGTGCGTGTTGGATTTTGTGGGTTTGCTTTTTTTGGAAAAACAAAACCTTCTCTTAAACCCTGCAGCTTTGAGAGACTTGAGGTGGCAGGAACACCAGCTCCTCTTTTTTCTTATTCCCAGCAAAAGGCGACGGCCCTCGCTGGGCTCTGTGCCCTTTGCATCTGTCCCTCCTCCTGCCCTCCTCCCCATCTCCCTTCCGCAAGTCAACTTCAGCCATTTCGTTCTCTGGAGAGAGGAGGCCGATGATTCAAGGCAACCTGGTTCATCCGTCAAAGCAGCTTGGTTGCAGTTGTGCATGTAGGAGGTTGCAGGGGGCGTGAGGCCTTCCCTGCCTTAACGAAACCTTTCTGGGCCTCTTTCTCAACACGCTGCATCCTGATGTTTTAAGTGCTTTGTTCTGAGTGTGCTGTTTTAGACACACCTGGCTTTGCAGTGTAAGTTGACTCTCTTTTTGCACAGTTAATTATTTTTGTATTATCACTGTTATTATTTTCTAAAATAAAGGACTATTGAGCAGTCGGTTTCCGTATCTCTCTTTCTCTTTCTCTCTATTTGGCTTCCTGCCACCGTCAAAGGAAATAAAAGCTATTTTCCTCCCTGCTCATGGCATCACCTTCCCTCTGCCGTATCTATTGGCATTAAGCAAAGACCCAACCCCTTTCCTTCCCATGGCAACATTTCTGTTGGAATCCTTGAAGTTTTTTCTGCCCCAAAAGAAATTTGGGATGCAGAATTCCTGGGAGACCAAAAGATGCTGTTTCTGCTGGCGGTTAGTTCAGTTCCGAGGCCATTTGTGAAATTCAGCCTTTCTCGTAGTCCTGGAATACACATAGCCGTCTTTTATGCTCCACCAGCAGGTTACTTTACTTAACAGTTCCGTTGACTTTCTCACAAATGGGCGCAAGATTGTGAGAGAGAGACACAAGCGCGTGTGCACATATCCCCTGATGTCATTTCGATGTGTGCCCTCCCTCCAAGTAAAAATCACATCAACAAGCATGTGCCCGGGTAAATAGCACACTTTCCTCTAAACACTGGAGACTTCAGTTCCAGAAGACTTTATTGCTCTAATCGGCATTTCCTAGAGCAAAAAAAAAAAAAAAAAAAAGAGGTCCTCCCTGGACGGGTGCGTGCTGAATGCCTAGTGGTGAGAGGAGGCTTCCCTGGGGTCTGCTCTTAGCTATAAGGCTGGCTGCACCGCAGTTCTTTCCCTGTGCATCTCCCTCACTTGTTTCTTTCAGGAAACCTTTTCTTGGATGCCAGAGCAGAAAAAAACCTCCTTTTGCGTTCCTGCTTGTGCAGTTGCTGCTTGATGACTCCGGGGAGGAGTTCACAGTTCCCATCCTAAGAGTCTTTAAGCAGTTGGAGCCTTGGCAGTTCTCCGCGGAAAGCGACATAATTCACATGGCCCACACTTTCACAGGTCTTCTTGGCGCAAATGCCACCTACCTGTTCTGAGTGCTTTTTGCAGGTCTGCTTTCAAACATAGCTGCCCTTAAATGCAGACCTCCCAAGCTCTTCCTTTGAAACACTCCCCTCCTCGTATGATAGAAATGGAAGTCTAAGAAGCTACCCCAGTGGTGGTGGGGCTCCACACATCAGCCCCACGCCCCATCCCTACAGCCAACAGTGTTGTCACCCAAGCTGTAGGATGAGCCACAGAGGCACCAGCAACATCCCAAGGCTTTTGTAACACAGACGGCCTCCAGATTGCAAAATCTCTTACCTGTGCTTGATAACTGCTTCCCGCCTGTCCTTGCCTCCCGTTAACTACCCTTTACCTCCTTTGACATCTCTGTTAACCCCCTCATTGCTTGTCAGTTGTTGCTTCGTTTGCACAGAACACACAAGCAAGACAACTCAAATGTCCTGAGTAGAGCATTTTCGGACTCTGTTCTCCTCCAAGCCTTCCTCGGGTTGCTATGCAAAGGAAAGAAGTATTCACCTGCCGGAGTCCTCTTCTCAAAATGTCCTGGTCATCGCTGTGCATTGGAGACTCTGCCCCCTGCTGCATTGCTCCGCTTCCTGTTGTGTGAGCCTTTGCCCCCCCCTCTTCTTTTCCTCCTCCCCGAATTCACACCAGCACCCCATCCTTTGCACACGCCCCCCCCAGCAAACTTAACTATGCACACTTAACTTCACACACTCCACTCTTACAACCAGCCTTCATCCCAAGATGCTCTCATCTTCCTGACTTGCCACATCTGAACCTCCCAGGCTGTGGACTGCAAACCTCGCCCCCCCACCTCCCCGGGCACCCATGGACACATGGCTGTCATGGCCTCTCCCTCCCTCCCCGCTCTCCACCTTCCCCCTCCATGAGAACCTAATCTGATTAGCTGTAAGAGACAGCAAACGTGGATTATGGGTTTATAAAAAAAACAAAAATCCAGCCCCCTCCCCCTCCTGATCGCGCTGCTCCCCCCACGCCAAGCCCCAGCCTTGACAGATCACAAACGCCCAGGTATTACAGCTCCAGTGTGTTGCTCTTGGACCTGAGAGGGACCCAGCACCCAGTGGCCACCGGTGCCCCGTATTCCCTGTGCCCCACAGGGAAGATCTGGGGCGGGGAGAGGAGCTCTGTGGTGCCGGGGCAAACCCCATTTCTCCAAGCCGGCGTCCCTGGAACGGATGGTGAACTCTGGGGTTGACTTTTGGCATTTGCCTTCTGTTGGAGTTGCTTCATCGCTATCCGGTTCCTGGTTTTCGTTCCGCTCCCTCGGATTTAGCGGCTGGGATAGAAATATATATATATATTGCTTCTGTTTTTCGGAAGCGCTGGAAGTAGCTTGCGGACCAAGTCTCGGTAAGAGTGTGGCGCCTGTAGGCTGACAAGTGAGGGGTGGGCATGCGTCCCCGGATCAGGGCTGGAGAAGGAACCGGGAACCCCCTCCAAACCCTTTGTGGTCCCCCCAGCCCATGTCCTAGTGGATTAAGTCAATAAAGAAAGCGGGTGTGGGGTGGGGGTGGACAAGAGAAGGTCTGCTTTTAGGGTTCATGACTGGGACAAGAGTTCAGTCAAGGGAGACCAGGAGATGGAACACCTTCAATTTCCTCCTTTTCCTCATGGCTGCTCCTTTGCCTGTTTCGTTTCAGTGTCCAATGTTAGGTGCTGTGAGAAAAATGGAGTGTGTAAAAGAGAAAGGAGGGAGGGATTTTTATTTCCTTAGGAGGTGTGTGATGAGCAGGTGGGGGAGAGTAGACCAAAAGGAACCAGAGGGGACAAGAACTGAAGGATGGAATTTTGGGGGAAGAGAATGAACATTGTGTTTCGTGGATCCTGCAGGAATTTGGCTCAGTGATGGAAAATGTGATGCCCAGCGCTCGGCATTGTATATTTTGGAATAGGATGGGGGTGGGGGATAATCTCCTTAGTGGTCATTTTTGCCTGTTGGGATTGGGAGTGTATATATTTCACTTCAGTAGATGCAGTTGGTGGGCTTGGATCAGCCAAAGTTAAGTCACGTTTTCACCCCATTAAAGCAGATGGGATTTAGAAGTTCTGTTGATTTATCGAGATGACTAAAAAGCATGACTAGGTGCTGGATCTGAGCTAGTACAGTTCAATTGTTCTGCTTTGCTCCTCTTCCTCCCCGTCTCCCCGGCCATGATCTTGTAACTGTCATGTTGGGGGAAGGGATTAAGCCAGCCCTCACACCTGTCTGAGCTTCATTTAAGAAGCTCATCTGGAGGTGGGGGTGGCAACTGTGCAAGAGAGCCTTATAACTTTTGAGTCCCAGGGTTAAACGCTATAGCTGCCATCTCTCTTGCTGGGAACGTTCCAGAAGGAAGGAGGAGCTTGGGAGGAGAATTAGCATAGGTGGCAGAGAGGCAGTCCGCGTCTCGTTCTGCATTGGGGGCATTCAGAACACACTTTTGCCCTGAAAATTGGCTGTGTCCCCATGTGCTGTGATGGTCAATCTAGGCTGTATCCAACTAACTATTAACTCTGAGTAGAGCCATTGAAATCAATGAACCAAAGCGAGTCATGTCCATTAATTTCATTGCGTCTTCTCTGACTAGGGCCAACATTTGTATACAACGCCATGGGTTTGGGTTATACCATTTTAGGTGGCATGCAGGAGCTTGTATGATTGAACGCCCCCCTCCCAGTTTTTTATACATAGAACTCCAGACCTTAGGAAGAAGTTCCACTCTAACCATTCCCTGGACACGTAGTTCTCTATGTACTGGAAAATTTTTGGAATTGTGAGACCGCATTTGGACTTGGAGGTGGTTCTGTTTCGGCACAGACCGGCCTTAACCTTCTGTCTTTGTGGCTGGGCTCCTAAGAATTAGGGGTGCCAAGGAACAAGCCTCAACCGATGGCGCTTGTTTGTACCTCCCGCCATTTGCTTCGAAGAGAGAGACCTCGACAGCCGGCCATTTTGCCTTGAGTCAAAGGGTGGAAGCGGCAGGGTCGGTTTATGAGGGCGTGCTCTCTGACTTTGCAGCATTAAAAAGAAAAGGAAGATTCAGGCAAAGAGCATCCCAACACTTTACTCCAAAGGGGAATAGCTGTATTGAAAGAAACCTTGATTTGAAAGGTGCTTGTCCAGCTGTGGACTCCCTTTAGTTCTTATAGTTAAGAAACAGGTTTTTAGAGTAGGTGGAGGCAACAGGAGAGAGGCGGTTGAGTTTTCTGCTGGAGATCTCAAGTCATTCCTTCTTATTTCCCTTGTCTCCCGTTCCAGTCCATGCTGTTGAAATCTTCTAGTCCTCTGTCCCTTAACATAATTCTTTTCCTGTGATTCTTCCCATTCCTGCAATCGTTACATTGCTGATAGCCATCAAAATAATCTGATTTCTCCTTTCATCAAGGCTGTTATTCTTCTCTTCTATATCCCTGCGCCCCTCACAGCCACATGACTTTAACTCTCCTCCATCTTGAATGTCCCACTTCATCAACCCTCCATCTTTTTATTGAGTCTTTCTGCATCTTTCGATTCCTTGTAGGGCTGGGGAAGAAATATGCAACAATATGCAGACCACAGCACAGCTATCCTTTGGAACTTGCACTTTTCTGAATATTGCGATGCCTTTCCCCCCCCCCCAACCAAAAAGAGGTGTGTCTTAGGAGGAAAAGTTCATAATTATTCACGTGTTGCTGAAAATAGCGTACAGAAATGCACCATGTTAAAGGAAATTGGTTATAAGAATTCACAATATTTGGGGGACAGGAATTGCTTACAAAAAGATGTGCATTAGGAGAGACGCTGATGAATTTTCATGGGGACTTTTTAAAAAAAAATCCTGCAAACATGTGGAGATGTGTACTGAAGACTGGAAAATGAGAAACAGAGAGAAACAAAATTGAGAGACTTGTCCACCCCCTAATTTCATGTTAAATACCTTCTTGCACTCAAAAGCACCCTAGATACATCACCCAGTCATCACATTGGCCATTCGGACTTCTGACTTCTCTGTATTTGACCAGCCTCTGTGCTCTTAATAATTGGGATTGTCTTGGATCTAGTAGGATTGATTCATGTCTGGCTGGTGCTAAAGCAGGGTTTTATTACCAGTGCCCTTAATTTGATTATAAACTTGATGCATTCCATTAGCATGCTCAGAGCCCCACTGGATCAGGCTGGAGACCTATCCACTTCACCATCCCCTTCTCACAGTGACCAGCGAGATGATTTCTAAGAAGGCTGCCAGCAGGACCTGAGGGAAACAGCCCTTTCCCCACTTAGGATTCCCAGCAGTGGATGTTCAGAGGCACACCTCCTTCTCTGATAACCCTCCCAACATCAGCTCTGCCGCCCACTATTCCCGACACCAGCAGTGAGTTTCTGCTAAAGCTTTTAAGAGGAAGAAGCCAACTGCTGTAGGGAGAGAAGCAAGAGGGGATCCTGTTGCTGTTATGTGTTTCTGTACCAAATAATATAGCACCTTTCATTCATTCAGCCAGCCAAAACCTTTGAGAGACAGTGAAAATTTTACTTGTCCTGTTTAGTGTGTGTCGGGGGAATTCCTGCCTGCCGTTGAATCTGTTTTCCCTCTGGTGCCACCAGAGTGGGACTTCGGTGCAGATCATAGAATCATGGAATTGTAGAGTTGGAAGGGACTGCGAGGGTCATCTAGTCCAACCCCCTACAATGCAGGAAACTTTTGTCCAATGTGGGGCTCGAACCCACCACCTTCAGATTAAGAGTCTCACGCTCTATGGAGTGAGCTACCAAGGCGGATAGGCCTGCACGCCCATCCCCAATAAGACCATTAATTCCAGAGTCTACAATTGCCTAAGTTCCCTGCTCTCGGATCGTGAAGTGGAGGAAGAGATCTGGCAGAAGGCCTCAGCATCAGGCACAACACATATCACAGCAGGGGCAGAGAGTGGTGCAAGGGAATGTCTCTGGCACGCGTCTTATTCCCAAACGCATTCTCTCCAATGTAGCTGACAGGTGAAGACATGTGCGAGAGATTCACGGCGCAATAATGTGTTGTAACTTATCAAAGTATGATTGAAATATTTATTTTGGAAATAATTCCTGGAACCCAGAAAGAATGCTCTCGTATTCAGATGTCGCACGCCACATCTTTTAAACTTGAAATGCTCTTTTGTTTCAGAACTTGGTATATACATACATCTCTTGGTGTGTGAGAGAGAGCAAGTTCACAAGAACTTTGATAGTGTTCTGCTCCAACTGGGTCAAAACTTGAGCAGAGAGGGCAAGTTAAACCCCACTGTGACTGGGTCAATGACGGACGGGGGTCAGAAATTAATTGACACCGGTCAGGAGTAAGTGGAATCTGAAAAGCAGAATTTAGGAGAGAGCTGATGTATGGAAGTGAAAGCTGGACCATAAAGAAGGCTGATCGCCGAAGAATTGATGCTTGTGAATTATGGTGCTGGAGGAGACTCTTGAGAGTCCCATGGATTGCAAGAAAATCAAACCTATCCATTCTGAAGGAAATCAGCCCTGAGTGCTCACTGGAAGGACAGATCCTGAAGCTGAGGCTCCAATACTTTGGCCACCTCATGAGAAGAGGAGACTCCCTGGAAATGACCCTGATGTTGGGAAAGATGGAGGGCACAAGGAGAAGGGGATGGCAGAGGACGAGATGGTTGGATAGTGTTCTCAAAGCTACCAGCATGAGTCTGACCAAACTGTGGGAGGCAGTGGAAGAAGAAGAAGAAGAAGAGTTTGGATTTGATATCCCGCCTTTCACTCCCCTTCAGGAGTCTCAAAGCGGCTAACAATCTCCTTCCCCTTCCTCCCCCACAACAAACACTCTGTGAGGTGAGTGGGGCTGAGAGACTTCAAAGAAGTGTGACTGGCCCAAGGTCACCCAGCAGCTGCATGTGGAGGAGCGGAGACGCGAACCCGGTTCCCCAGATTACGTGACTACCGCTCTTAACCACTACACCACACTGGCTCAGTGTGCTCAGAAGTGCCTGGCGTGCTCTGGTCCAGGGGGTCACAAAGAGTCGGACACGACTAAACGACTAAACAACAACAACAACAACAACAACAACAGGAGAGAGCTTCCATGCTTGAACATTCACGCTGATGCTGTTCACACACAAAACTTGGGCAGAGGTTATACAATGCCTCCTGAACATTCATCCTGAGGTTTGCGACACCTAGGTTACAAGTCCTTGTCAGCTAGTGGCTCTTACCTCACATTTTCCAGTGCACTTTTCTTTCCCTTTTTGGGGTGGGGTGGGGTGGGGAACTCTCTCCCCAAGAACCCTTTACTCACGAGTAGCTCTACTTTGGGCTCTTAGGCACACATTCCTTTGCCAGCTAGCCTGAATGTCTTTGCTCTCAAATTGAGAGATGGTTCTTCTGTTCCAGAAGAGTTAGGGACCCACCCCAAAAGTCCTTCTTTGAAAACCTCTAGAGACATGTTTCGGGGGTCCAGTCTCTCTCTGGACGCAAAGGTCTTCTGATCATTGCCAGAGTTGGACTCTGTCTGCTCACCGGAATCTCCTGGCTCTGGGCATCCTGGGGTTTCTTCGGAGGAAGTTTCCCAGGGTGGGACAGGGCGCAGCTTGACAGGTTGTCAAATAAGTGAAAAGGTAAATGCAGCTATTAAGATTTGTGTTCCCTGCATAGTGCAGAAAAGGGGATGGATGGAGAACTTCATTATGCATTGGCAGGAGTCAATTTCTCCATGGGTTTTCTGTGCCTGCAATATTGGTGATGACGATCTAGTCTCAAATGCTGTAAAAGTCATGGGCTTTTTAATTTTCCGAGTGTAGGAATGCCTCTGCTACAGATCTTGATCTCTGCTATTATCTGTTTGGAGGACAGGTAACTGAAATTGTACCCATTTCACACTCCGCAGTGAAGCCACAGCAAAATGCAATGGGGCAGGGAAGGTTCTTGCAGAGAAGGGAGGAGCTGTTTGGATGTCACCAGCATAACGGTCTGGGTAAAACAAGGTCTCAGAGGTGAGGATTAACTCTTTAAAACTCCCTGAAAGTATGCCCATTTATCTAGCACACTTAGAATGTGGATCAGAGGTGGTTTAGAAGGGAGGCGATGCCTGGCTAAGAGGGACCAGTAAGCTAGATCCAGCGGAAGTCAACCCCTTCTCTTTGCTTTGTAGTTTCTGTCTGAGCATAAAATTATAATATTATATGCTTGATTTAAAATTGGGTGGTGGCGGTCAGATTTGTCTGTTTCAGTCTAAAGGTTGTTGTCTGTCGTCTTTCTGTTGTTCTTTTTGTGCAGTATTTCATTTACTGATTAGATTTCTTACCTGTTCTTCAGCTTAAGGCACCAAGACAGATCACAAGAATCTAATATACAATTATAACACTATTTTTGGATGGGGGACTGCATGTTGAGATCCCTGCATTGTAGGAAGTTTGACTAGATGACCCTTGGGATCCATTCCAACTTTAAAATTAGATGATTCTATGTTATAAACAAACAAACAAACAAACAAACAAACATGTAAACAGTTCCAAATGCAATAGGTAAAGGTAAAGGGACCCCTGACCATTAGGTCCAGTCGTAACCGACTCTGGGGTTGAGGCGCTCATCTTGCTTTACTGGACGAGGGAGCCGGCGTACAGCTTCCGGGTCATGTGGCCAGCATGACTAAGCCGCTTCTGGTGAACCAGAGCAGCACACGGAAACGCCGTTTACCTTCCCGCTGGAGTGGTACCTATTTATCTACTTGCACTTTGACGTGCTTTTGAACTGCTAGGTTGGCAGGAGCAGGGACCGAGCAACGGGAGCTCACCCCGTTGTGGGGATTTGAACCGCCGACCTTCTGATCGGCAAGTCCTAGGCTCAGTGGTTTAACCCACAGCGCCACCCGCGTCCCTATTCCAAATGCAATAGGGCAGTATAAATGCAACGAAAGAGGTGGTCCCCGCAATGCAAAATACCTAAACTGCCAAAGACCAAGATAAAGAGGTGTGCATTTTCAGCACACACTGAAAGCTATGCAGCTAAGATGCTAAATGCACTTCTGTGGGGAGGGTGCTGTTCCCTGCACTGTGCAGACATGCACTGTGACTCTTTACCTTTTGTTCATGTGACTGCAGCCAATTTATTCAGGATTGCAGTCCTTTCTTATCCTGTTCCTCCCACACTCCCTTACGTAGGTGTGCATTCCTTGCAAGGGAGGCCAGAAAAAAAATCGTTGTATATAGTAACGGCAATTATTTTGCACAGGACATTCTCTTCGCTTAAAACAGTCAGCAGAATTGAGTGGCAAAGCCATTCCCAGATTCCCCAGCTGGTGGGGAATTCTCTATGTGGTATTCCCCACGGAGGACCTTAAGGTCCACAAATGACAACACTTTGGAGGTCCCAAGTCGCAAGGTGGTTAGATTGGTCTCAACTAGGGCCAGGGCCTTTTTAGTACTGGCTCCAACTTGGTGGAACGCTCTGTCACAAGAGACCAGGGCCCTGCGGGACTTGACATCTTTCCACAGAGCCTGCAAGACAGAGCTGTTCCACCTGGCCTTTGGTTTGGACTCAGTCTGAGCCTTATGTTTCCCTCCCCTTATGGTTTTGAACTATGGGCTACTATTAAAATGAGGCTGCATTTTAAATTGTATTTTAACCCGTATTTTAAATTGTCCCCCCCCCCCATTATGTTTTTATTGTGATTTTACTGGTGTTAGCCACCCTGAGCCCGGCTCTGGCCGGGGAGGGTGGGGTATAAATAAAATTTATGATGATGATGATGTCAGGACTCTCCTACAAATCCACACGCCTCTGAATACAGGAAAACAGCATGCTCCACTGCAGGTAAGGCTAAAATCCTTGTATACTCATAATAGCTCTGCAAGTGGGAGTGGTGTTTGGTTTTTTTAAAAAAAGGTGTGGGATTATTAGCATTTGATTCTCTTCTGTATATACGTAAATGGCCTGAGTTGTGAGGGTCTCTCTCTCATGGAAGCAGAAGCAAATTCATGAGGTCCTGCTCTCTTAATGCGTTTCAGTGTGTGTGTTGGGAGGTATTTCTGGTCCTACTCGTGTCCAGTTGGTGTAGCTGATAATATGCTGGAAGAGCGTTGATGGCTATCAATGCCTGTCTCTCAAATTGGTGAATACATGTGTGGAGTGCAAAAGGGACTCTGACTCTTCCTTCCTTCCTTCCTTCCTTCCTTCCTTCCTTCCTTCCTTCCTTCCTTTCTTCAGTTAATATCCCACCCTTCTACCCAAAGCAGCCCATGGAGGCAAACACATCATCAGAAAAACAAAATCATTAAAAACATTCCGACAACAACCAAATCCTCTCAGCCACTGATTTCAGTATTGCCAGGAACAGGATATTTCAGGCGTCAAATGCCTGAGGAAACGGGTGTTTTTAGATTTCTCCTGAAAGTCAATAATGAGGGAGATGGGCACACCTCACCAGGGAGGGCATTCTGCAAGCAGGGAGCCCCCACCAAGAAGGCTCTGTCATGTGCCAATGCAGTCAGGGCAACCCCCAGTGGTAGCACCACAAACAAGGCATCATCTCCTGGTCACAGGGTCCAGGATTGTTAATATCCTGGCATGTGCCAGAGAATTGCATTAGAAAATATTCATGGCTAGATTGGGATTTGACCCCTCTTTGGCCCTTTCAGATAACTTCTATTTAAAAAGTACTTTCTAAACATGTTTTTAATACTGTGCTTTAAATATAACCTACCCTGGGACCTTAGGGGAAGGGTGGGTTAACAACAACAACATAATTGGGAAAGCCAAGTAGCCCTATACCATCTGATAAATATCTGTACACTACACATGATAAACATCAACCCCCCCCAAATTGCATATGTGTGTAGCTAGTTGTTCATTCTTCTTAGAAATTGGGGGGTGGGTGCTGTGTAGTGCTGTAGGGCACCCCTCCATTCTGCCTTTTGAAGATTAGGTAAAAGGGCATAGTCTCTTAGACCAGGGGTCTGCAACCCGTGGCTCCGGAGCCGCATGTGGCTCTTTTACACCTTTGCCTCGGCTCCGGGGCGGATACTAGCGAGGGGAGGAGGCGCATTGTGCGCCCCGACACTCCCCACTGTGGCGGGCGCTGTACTGGCTGTGACGTCGCATGGGGGCGGTGGGGGTGTTAGTCACACACCGTCCCGACGTCACCTTCCCGCCCGCTGTCAGATCGGACATTAAGGTAAGAAACAATATATGCAGTGTTATATTTGTTTTAAATGTCGCAATGGTTTTGCGGCTCCCAGTTTTTTCCCCTTCGGAAACGGGTCCAAGTGGCTCTTTTTGTCTTAAAGGTTGCAGAACCCTGTTTTAGACTCTTCTGGATAGTGTGCTCAGGAGATGTAGAACTTCTTGTTCTTGTTGCAATGATGTCATGGGTACCAACCCATAGCTACCCACAACATTGGTGCAACGAACATCCACCTAACATGTATTATCACAATAGCTGCTGTCTCTCTGTCTGTCTGTCTGTCTGTCTGTCTGTCTGTCTGTCTCTCTCTCTCTCTCTGTGTGTGTGTGTGAGAGAGAAAGAGAAAGAGAAAGAGAAAGAGAAAGAGAAAGAGAAAGAGAAAGAGAAAGAGAGATTTCTCATGTACAAAGGGTCTTGGAGTAAGTAGGAAAGTTGATTTCTCATCTTGTGATATAGCTTTTGACTTTAAACACTATGCTACTAATGCATTTTGAATATTAAGGTAAAGTAAAGGGGCCCCTGACCATTAGGTCCAGTCGTGACCAACTCTGGGGTTGCGGCGCTCATCTCGCTTTATTGGCCGAGGGAGCCGGTGTACAGCTTCCGGGTCATATGGCCAGCATGACGAAGCCGCTTCTGGCGAACCAGAGCAGCACACGGAAACGCCGTTTACCTTCCTGCAGGAGCGGTACCTATTTATCTACTTGCACTTTGACGTGCTTTCGAACTGCTAGGTTGGGAGGAGCTGGGACCGAGCAACGGGAGCTCACCCTGTCACAGGGATTCGACTGCCGACCTTCTGATCGGCAAGTCCTAGGCTCTGTGGTTTAACAAAAAGATAATGTGAAAACAGTCCCATCTCCAGTGGTGGCTCAGAAGATCTCCCTCTCTAGGCCAAGACACTTCACAATGTCTTGGGACAATTTATGGCCAAGCCGCCTACTGTATGTCCACCCTACTTAATTTTCTCCACATGTGTTGTGTACCTGAGTACACAACCTCTTGGAGGAGTTACAGGGCAGCCGGTGGTGGAAAGAGCTGCCGGCCATTTTCCTCTCTCCTACCACCTGTTTGGTGCAACTTCACGCAAGCTTTTCTCCAGAGCTTTGGTCATTTCCCCATGGAGAAGGCGTGTGGGGCTTGCATGCATGGAGTGATTCTCAATTCAGTTGCCCAAGTTTGCTTCCCTCTAGCCCAGTAGTCTTCAGCATTTTCAGTCCTTGGATCCACACTTGCCTTTGGGGACCTATTTCTTCACTTTAAACCATATATTTGTATGTGGTAGTGATGTATGGAAGTGAGAGCTGGACCATAAAGAAGGCTGATCGCCGAAGAATTGATGCTTTTGAATTATGGTGCTGGAGGAGACTCTTGAGAGTCCCATGGACTGCAAGAAGATCAAACCTCTCCATTCTGAAGGAAATCAGCCCTGAGTGCTCACTGGAAGGACAGATTGTGAAGCTGAGGCTCCAGTACTTTGGCCACCTCATGAGAAGAGAAGACTCCTTGGAGAAGACCCTGATGTTGGGAAAGATGGAGGGCACAAGGAGAAGAGGGCGACAGAGGACGAGATGGTTGGATAGTGTTTTCGAGGTTACCAGCATGAGTTTGACCAAACTGCGGGAGGCAGTGGAGGACAGAGGTGCCTGGCGTTCTCTGGTCCATGGGGTCACGAAGAGTCGGACACGACTAAACGACTAAACAACAACAAGTACTGCTGTTGCCACCCACCTCAGATTAGACTGCCACCCACCAGTTCAAGACCAGTGTACTTGCTTCCTTAGCTCTCCTTTGCTGTATAATAATAATATTATAATAATTTATTATTTATCCCCCATCCATCTGGCTGGGCTTCCCCAGCCACTCTGGGCAGCTTCCAACAAAATATTAAAATACCGTAATGCATCAAACATTAAAAGCTTCCCTAAACTTTTAATCTGTTGTCTCTTGCCATTCCTTGGTAAACAAATGGTATTAGGAAGTGCCCCATGTCCACCCCCCATGTCACAGTATTCTCCTTTCCCTCCCAAAGACACCATTTTGGGAGAGTGAAATTTAGCCCCGGGGTCCACTGATGGAGGTCCCAAGCAGGAAATGCCAATCAGAGAAGTCTTTAGTGAAGCTATAGAGAACATGCGTGCCCTTGGAGGGCCAAGGAAAGATTGCATCATGCGCTCAGGGGTTAGTAAAATACTTATAATCATCCGTCAGGACACATGTGATGGCTTTTAGTAGGGTCGTCAAGTGTCCGGGATTTAACCGGCCGAAATCAGCAAAATGTCTGTTTGTTTTTCCTAGAAAAAGCTCAACAACTTTTTGGCAACTCTACTTTTAGCCAGTCAAAAGCTTTCGGCAAACTTGAGCTTACATATGGATTGCAGATATATAGCAATCCAGAGGCCAGCTGTATTACTTCATAAATTTAGGGCTAGAGCACGTGTGGGAAATTTTCCATTCTTGTTCCTGTCCACTCACAATATTTTTAGTCCGTTTCTTTGTGGTCTAAGGTGTTTCCTGTTGTCTGTTTCCAGGCGCAAGACCTAAAGCAATGTATATATCTTAAGTATAGCAAAGGCAGACCCTTAGTTACCAAATTCATTTCTGCCAACCAAGTACAAAACGCCCCGTTGCTTAAGCAAGCCGACTGCGATTCAAGGCCTGAAAAATAGATCCTAATAAAGCCACAGACTGCAATTGAATAATCTAGTAATGAAATTTTTCCCTTCATTTGTTCATCCACTCGACGCCTCTCAGTGAAATGTGTGATCTGTCTCCCGGGGCAAGTGTTATGGTCTGAGTTGACAGCGGGTGATATATCTGTGGTGATTTCAGGTGCGGTGGCTGAGTCACACAGACAAACCGTCATTTGGCACTGCTTTCCAAGAGATGCATGTGTGGACTGGCTTGTGCATGAAACATGCCTTTCCTCCATAGGTCATGTCAGAGCCGCCACCTTTAACCTGCCAAGTGAAGGGACTTCCAGTAATTTGCCACATCAGTAGAGCATAACAGGCGGACCCCCGAGGGGTTTATTGTAAGCACAGGATAATAATGTCTAATCTGGTCTGTTCTCATTTTCCTATGTGCTGCAGATGGAATTATAAAACGTAGCCCTAATAATCTACACATGCACAAACTTCAATTTTCAAAAAAAAAATTTTCCTTCCAGTAGCACCTTAAAGACCAACTAAGTTAGTTCTTGGTATGAGCTTTCGTCTGCATGCACACTTCTTCAGATACACATGTGTATCTGTGTATCTGTGTATCTGAAGAAGTGTGCATGCACACGAAAGCTCATACCAAGAACTAACTTAGTTGGTCTTTAAGGTGCTACTGGAAGGAAATTTTTTGTTTTGTTTTGACTATGGCAGACCAACACGGCTACCTATCTGTAACTTCAATTTTCAAGCTGATGTGGCACTATTGTTATTCACGTTTTATACTTTATTTTATGCTGCTTTTTGTTGCATCAGTTAAGTGTTTTAAATTTGTTGTTAGCCGCCCTGAACCCGGTTTTTCTGAACCGGGAAGGGCAGGGTATAAATAAAAATTTATTATTATTTATTATTATGCAGTTTGGATTCAGGTTTGGTTTTTTTTTTTTTTTGTCTTTAGGGCTGCCAGCTGATCAAAAGATACTTTAATTGGCTCAATTAATTAATTTGCATTTGAGGAAACAACTGTTTTGAAACAAGACCCGTGCTTCCTTTGTTTTTTAAGATGTTGCATCTTACAGGACCTATTTCCTCATGTGAGAGAGAGAAGGCGGAAGGCCTCCATTCTCCTCTAAGATGGCAGTTGCAGCTTTTACAAGTGCTTATGTTAAAAATAACAACACCCCCCTATATATTTTAAATCTTGCTGGCCAGTTAACTGGGGCACTCGGGCTTATCAGAGGTCGACGCTGCCTTTACTCCCTGACCAACGACTGCTGGCAGCAAAGCCATCATGGCCAGTGAGGGGGACAAGACTGACCCCCAGAAGCAGGACCCCCTTCTGTGGTGCTGTGCCCCTACTTCTCCTGCTGTGCTTAGCGGGTTTGTGCAGCAGCTTCTGGCAAGATCTCTCAGGAATCTTAAGAGATCTTGCCAGGAGAAGCTGCCGCCATGACCCTTGGAGCGGGAGCAGGAGCGCCACCCATGTGATTCTGCCGCCTGAGGCAGCTGCTTCAGGCTGCCTCATGAGCAGGCCGGCCCTGACTAGAACTTTTCTAGTCACTCAAAATCTCCCCAGCCCCAGTTGTTTTAAATTTGACTAATTTATCCATTGCGGTTTGTCTTTCGAAACTGTACTTGACGTTGTCCCTGTTCCTCTGGCCACCATTTTCCTGTCAACACAAATGCAATTCTCCCTTGTAAAGGAGAGGAAAGATCCTCTTCTCCACAGACAACGGGCCTGACTTATAAGAGGTGATTTAAATAGTTTCAGGTTTCTGCTATAAGAAGCCTTATTTCTCCTCATCTTTTCAGGACATCGCTTTGTATACAACGGCAGGTGTAATGTGCCAGGAGAATGAGAAGGGGACTTTTATGAAACAGGAGAGAGTGGGCATGCCAGTTTTTATGGGTTTTTTTTTACACTATCCCTGCTTCAAAGCTGTGTAAAAATTGGTTTTCTCCTTGCTGTCGAAGGTCCAGCAAAGCCCTTGTTAGCAGCTTTAGTCAGGCAGCTTGTGGGCGACGCTCCTTTGAGAGCGCAAAGGAATTAAAACAGGTCTCCTTGTCAAAATTATCTCCTCAGTTTTTGTTTTTGTTTAATTAAAAAAACAAAATGAATGTTTATTATGCGTTGGAATTATATGTGCAAAATTGGTGGAAAATTAATAATATATATATATATATATATATATATATATATATATATATATTGGGGGGGAATCTCCTCAGAACATGGAGGCCGGGCCTTAAAGCACCTGCTTCCTGATTGGTCCTTGGGCATGCCTGTCTCAGAAAGCCACGCATAATTCTGGGTTGTCATCCTGGGGTGGGGACAAAGCTACACGAAAAGGAGAATACGAATGAGTAATAGATAAAATAAAATAATTATGTTGTGCACTGCACAGCAAATTGCATGCGTGATCCCCAAACTAAGCTAGCCAAAGCACATGCTACAGAAACAATAAAAATAACTGGTACATAACTAATACATAGATTCCTATCTATGATTGCGGGTTCATCGGCCAGCGTGACCCACGTTTGTGTTTGTGTGGTGCTGGCGGTGACGCATTCTTCCCCTGAGCCAAATAGGATCAGTCAGGCCTGCACTTCTCATCGGATGAGTAAACCCCAAGGGGAAATGAATGAGGTGCATTTCCTGTGCAGGATAAAAAAGGTGGTTGGTTAGTTTTGTCCTATAGGCCCCATGAAATTGTGGGCATCTTGACCCTGTGGAGTTGCGTGGTCCCCTTCGCATGATGGGCATTCGTGTTGTCCGTATTTGTTTTCTAAAGCAAGAGTTGCCAGAGCTCAAGACTGTCTAGAAGCTCTCTCTCTCTTTCTCTTTATGGGTAGGGGCTGCTATTTTCTGTCAGGGATGGAGGCATTCAGAGGCATACTGACTCCAGCAGCGGAGATGATGATGATGATGATGATGATGATGATAATAATAATAATAATAATAATAATAATAATAATAATAATAATTTATATCCCGCCCATCTGGCTGGGTTTCCCCAGCCACTCTGGGCCACTTCCAACAGAATATTAAAATACAATAGCCTTTTAAACATTAAAAGCTTCCCTAAACAGGGCTGCCTTCAGATGTCTTCTAAAAGTCTGGTGGTTGTTTTTCTCTTTGACATCTGCTGGGAGGGCGTTCCACAGGGCGGGCGCCACCACTGAGAAGGCCCTCTGCCTGGTTCCCTGTAACTTGGCTTCTCGCAGCGAGGGAACTGCCAAAAGGCCCTCGGAGCTGGACCTCAGTGTCCGGGCTGAACGAGGGGGTGAAGAATCTCCTTCAGGTATACTGGGCCTTTGAGGCCATTTAGGGCTTTCAAGGTCAGCACCAACACTTTGAATTGTGCCCGGAAACGTACTGGGAGCCAATGTAGGTCTTTCAAGACCAGTGTTATGTGGTCTCCCAGTCCCCAGTCTAGCTGCCGCATTCTGGATTACTTGTAGTTTCCGGGTCACCTTCAAAGGTAGCCCCACTTAGAGCGCATGGCAGTAGTCCATGCAGTAGATAACTAGAGCATGCACCACTCTGGTGAGACAGCCTGCGGGGAGGTAGGATACATCACAGTGGTCATTGCTAGTAGCCACCGATAGCCTTACGCTCCATGAAACAGTGTAGTTAACCCCTGTATCTATAAAAGATGCATCAAAGATGCAGATGTACAGGTAATGTTTGTCGTTGTGTTGCAGGGAGTGGGAAAAATTTACCCTCTGAAATGGTGTGTGTGAAAGAGACAGAAAAGCAGGCATGGCTAGGCTATGACCCTCCAGATGACTCCCCTCTGTCTCAGCTAGCATGACTAGTGGTCAGGGATTATGGTAGTTGCTGTCCGTCCAATCTACGGAGTAGAGGGAGATAGGGGACAGAAGAAGCAGGCAGTGTCTGGACAGTAAGGTGTAATTTTCACAGCCTATTTCAGGACCTGGATTTGAGACCAGAATAGGCCTGATTGGGACCCACTCTAGTCTTGCGTGGAAAACTCATTTGTGTCAAAAGCAAATACGGGCATCTTCATTCAGTGGGATTCAGCCAGAGAAACATCCATGTGGTTTCTTCATTAACAACTGTGCCTTGCTGAATTTCACAACGTTCCACCGAATCGTAAATGTAGGTCACCAGCTTTGCACTCAGTTTTTAATAGATCCACAGGTGTGGAAAGGCAAGTCGCTTGACCTTTGTCAGATGAAAATAGGTAGACTTGTCTCGTGTTGCATAATGCAAAAGCTCTTCCCAGTGGGATAATGAATATAGCATAGAAGCATATTTTTGTGGATGTTTTAAATATGTGCCCCTCCCACCAAATATTTTTGCAAACTCACATTTTGAAAGATTAATTCCGTTTTCATCTATGCAATCTTTAATTTAAAAATATATATATTTAGGCATCGGAGCTCTGTAAAATGTCCAGCATGACTTATAATTAGGTCCTTGCACCGCCTCAAATTCTGGTATTTGGGATTTTGGAACTTGCTAATGTTGCTACACAGGATTATCAGGTGGAGAAAGCTGGTTTCTAACCAGCCACACAGAAGCCATAAATAAATTTAAAAATAGTATGGGCCACAGTGAGAGTAAATCTAGTACATAGATTGGGGTGGGGGAATGCTATTCACCCAGAAAATTATTATGTTTGGGAAAATGCAAGAATGAGCCAGTGTAAAAATTCCAATAAGTGTTAAAGGTGTGGCAAAGACAATATCCCCCCACCCAATAAAACAGCTCTGTGTTCTTGACCATCAGTAACAAATATCATTATGCCTGTTGGTTTCAAATAACACATTGAAACAGACCTTACATGCCATCATTGTGTGAAAAGAAAACACAATCCATGCTTGTGGTTTTCCAGCTTTCCCTCACATTTCCAGTTTTTCTCAAAGGGTGTAAAATTAAGACCTGATAGCTCCTTCCCCCTCTATAACTTCACACACACAAACACACCTTGCAACATTATTCATAGTAAAGGGTAAAAGGAGTTGGTAGAGGTGACCTGCTGAGCACTTGTGGGCACGTGAGCGCCATCGCACCGATTCACACCTAATACGAAGAGGCAGCTGGGGCCAAAAGGCTAATCCTGTTTTAGTTCAGCTGCAAGATTAGGATTTGAGGGATGGGGCAGCTTCGCTGAGGTGCTGGAGCATGAGCAGAACAGTAATTTGGATAATACCGCCCAAGGCTTGTAGAATAGGGTGGACTTTGGCCAAAGCAGCTGGCTGCTTCTCCTGTCATGACCTCTCTCTCTCTCTGGGAAGTGCAGTGATATCTGCCCCCCGCCCCCCCCCCCCGGTTACGCTATGGGATTGTTTGCCTTGCCCAAAAGAAATGCAAAGCAAATTATATTTGTAAGTACCACAAGCCCTAAAAGCTGGGCAACAAATATGGCTCCGCAGTAGTTAACCTGGAGTGGTGCTTTTTGTTCATTTTACACCTGTGAAGATGGTGAGGTAGTTGCTACAGGCAACAAACTGGCCTTCAGTAACAAGATGGCTGCCCAAAGTGGAGAGGTGTTTGTCCGCATGCTGTTTACCCAACTTTCTGTGGGCTGCGTAACGCTACCCAGTCTTAAAAAAATGTTTTTCTAAAGAAATGAGATTAAAAACAAACACAGGACATGAACGGGGTTGTTTGTGGCAATGCCCACTGATCCCCACAGCTATGCGCAGGGCCTCAAGCATCCTTTTCCCAGCATAGTGTGATGTTTTTTCTCTATTCCAGGGTGATTTCTCTTGACTGCGTGCGGTGAATCTTAACCAAGTTGATGGCGGCAAATGGACCCACTCCGACAAAAGATTTCTGGCCCTGGCCGCTGAGGGACTAAAGGATTTGTGAGCCGTGCCTTCTCCCTCTTCTTCCCCTCCCTTCCCCCTTCCCCCACCGTTGCGCCATTCCCGGGCTCTGCGACACCATGGTCCTAGCCTGGCTTGGCTTCCACAGATTCCTGCTCCGCCTTTCCAACCACCCCAGGTGGGCCTGCTACAAGGGCCCCCGCCGGCAAGCCCTCCTCTTCTGGCTCTTGTTCCTCTCTTTGCCCTGCCGTGTCCTGCCATCAACCTTTAAGGTGGGCGTGATGGGCCCTTGGACCTGCGACTCCATCTACGCCAGGGCCTACCCTGACACAGCAGCCAAGCTGGCTGTTGCCCGCATCAACAAGGACCCTACTCTGAACCAGGGCTACTGGTTTGACTATGTCCTCCTCAACGAAGACTGCAAGTCGTCTCAGGCCATGGTTAGCTTTGTCAACTCGGAGCGCTATGCCTCTGGCTTCGTGGGCCCGGTCAACCCAGCCACCTGTGAGGCAGCGGGGCTGTTGGGCAGAGCTTGGAACAAGCCCGTCTTCTCCTGGTCTTGCCTGACTGACGATGCCGAGGTGGAACGTTTTGGCACCTTTTCCCGGCCGCTGCCCCAGGCCTCTGCTGTCCTCTACACCGTGCTCAAATACTTCCGCTGGGCCCACGTTGCTGTGATCAGCTCCGGGCAGGATCTCTGGGTGGAAGTAGGGCAAGGCCTGGCAGAGTCGTTGCGCAACTTTGGCCTCCCTGTCACTGTCGTGACCACCATGGAGGACGAACCGAATGGGGCACGGGATGCCCTCCGCCGGGTACAGAGGGCCTATGATGTACGAGGTATGGCTGGGTTGGGGCCACATGTGCTTGCGCGACTCTCAAAGGAAGAGGGTCTAATGTTTGGGGGAAATCATTAGAAACCTTCTAGGTTCTGCTGAGGTTCTTAGTCAGTGTGGATAAGGTCAGTTCACGTAGTCACTTTAAATGAGCAGCAACTGTTCTATGAGGACAGCCTCTATGAGGTTCTATGAGGACACCTCTATGAGGTGCAATCACGTAGGTATGACAGGCTTCTCCACCCTCTGGCCTGACCAGTACTTTTAAGAAGTAGACTGATGGGACAAGAGATATGCAGGATCACGACCCAACAGCATTTGCCAAGAAAAGCTTCCAAGCTGTTGCCTCATGATAAATTGTGGTTCAACCCAGCTTCAGTGCACAATGGAGGTTAAGAAAGTATTGCTTATCAAGATGAAGTAAGAATGTGGCTTTAGTGCTTTCTGTCTGACCAAAAGCAGAACAGAAACTGGAGACAGAAGAGGGTATAAAGAAAGAAGGAAGGTGAACCAGGACATTTGGGTTGAAAATACATACAGAACATTTTTGAAGGGGAAGATGGCACAACACCTACAGTACTTCCTTATCTCTGTCTAGACTTCTAATGACCCCCGGGAACTTTCCAGATATAGTTTGCAACACCCTACGATTGCCCTCCATGAATTGGTCCACGTTGGATAATGGTGACATACCCAACACCTGAGTTTGCTGGGTGCGTGTGTGTAGGCTGTATGCCGAGACCCTCTTAACCCCTGAATCCCGCATGTGTTAAAATATAAGCCAGGCTAGCATCCTGTGGAAATGATAGCCTGGGTGATGGTCCATTAAGTAAGCAAAGGAAGGTGATATGTGCAAGATGGCAAAAGGGTTGGGCCCCTTCCCCTAACTCATGGCTAGTTAGAAGGACAAAGGCAGGGAGCTGGGAGTGGTGTGAGCTTAGAAGCAAAGCAGCAAGCTGGAGAGAGAGAGTCTGAGCAATGCTTGATTTCTGTTTGAATCCAAGGCAGCGGCTGTGGGAGAAGCAAGGCACCATATGGCACCTCTGCCATTAGTGCTACAGTTAAGTAGCACCAATTAAGTTGTGTGGTAGTTGGCACACTATTTCCATCAGTATCATGGCTGGGGAGGGAAAGTGTCAACCTCCCTTCCTGTGTATTGTAGTCGAAACCAAATTGCACACCTGGTAAACATAAACTACATTATTATTTTTACAAATGTCTAAACCTCCCTTTATCCAAACTGATCCAATATGCCAACCCTCTAATGGTACCCGCCCCCTTAAAAAATCAGCCGCCTAAGAAGGAATGCTTCACTTTCCTGATGGTAAGACTGCTTGTGGTTCTAAAGCAACCTTTCCCAAACTTGGGTCTCTGGTTGTTTTGGGACTACAATTCCCATCATCCCTGACCACTGGTCCTGCTAGCCAGCAAGGATGGGAATTGTAGTCCCAAAGCAGTTGGAGACCCAAGTTTGGGAAACATTGTTCTAAAGCAACCTTCCGCAACCTGGTGTCATCCTGATGTTTTGGACAACAGCTCCCATGGCTGTACTGGCTAGGGCGGGTGATGGTTTGTAGCCCAAAACATCTGGAAGTCGAAGGCTGCTGTTGCTTTTGCTGTGCAGGGATGGTGGTCAGACATCACAGCTATGCAGAGTCCTGGAACTAGTAGGTATGTGAGGTGTAAGATACTTATTTCATAAAATTTATACACTACTTGATGGTTTAGAAACACACACACCTCAAAGCGCTTTGCAAAAAGATAAAATCAAGAAAAACTTAGAATAGTTTTAAACCTACAAAAAGTAAAAATACTAAAACATTAAACCTCCCAGGATCTTTGGGAAAGCAACGTGCAGTAAACGTATGTTATGGACTTGGCTTTAGCATATTAATATTATTATAATGGTACTTACAATGGTCACTTTTTTTACAAAAAGGAACCCAAAGCAACTTAAAACATAAATGCAAAAATAAAAACTACTCCAAAGTTATAGCAAAATAAAAGCTAAACGCATTCATGTACATCAAAGGCAGTATAACACATCATACCGACTTCCTAAGGGAGGTCGCAAGATATCTAAAACTTTCCTGCGTAAAGGGCCACCAAACTGACAGAATGGAAACATTCTTGCCTGGTGCCTAAAAATAGCCAGTGATGGTACCAGGCTTCCCTTCCTGGGGAGGGTATTCCATAAGTGGGGACCCACCACAGAAAGGACCTGTTCTCGTGTTGCCACCCTCTGCATCTCCTTCGGAGAGGGCACATGGAGAGGGGATAAAGGCAGGGTCTGGGTTGGCTCCTATTAGGAGAGGCAGTCCATTTTGCAGAAGGTCACTTTGCACATACACAGAGGCCCTCTTCATCTTACTGCGGTCCCTTGGTGAGCTCTGGACTTTACACTGATTTTCCTCCTAATCCCTAACCCATGGGTAGGCAAACTAAGGCCTGGGGGCCAGATCCGGCCCAATCACCTTCTAAATCCGGCTGTGAACGGTCCAGGAATCAGTGTGTTTTTACATGAGTAGAATGTGTGCTTTTATTTAAAATGCATCTCTGGGTTATTTGTGGGGCATAGGAATTCATTCATTCCCCATCCCCCAAATATAGTCTGGCCCCCCACAAGGTCTGAGGGACAGTGGACCGGCCCCCTGCTGAAAAAGTTTGCTGACCCTTGCCTGGCCTAACCCTTCCCACTGTCTACCCTTCCCATTTCCTCCTCCTCGTTCCTTTCCTATCCAGTGATCGTCATGTGTATGCACTCTGCCCTGCTGGGTGGGGAGGAACAGCGCCTCCTGCTGGAGAAGGCCGAGGACCTGCGTATGACAGACGGGACCTATGTTTTCATCCCCTACGATGCCCTGACTTACAGCATGCCCTACCAGAAGGAGTCCTACCCTGTGCTGGACGACAGCCTCAAACTCCGCATGGCCTACGACGCGGTGCTCACCATCACCATCGACTCCCCGGAGCAGTCCTTCCGGCAGACTTTCAGGGAGGCTCAAGAGAAGAGGGAAATCCCTGGCCACCTGGATGCTGACAAGGTGCATCTGAGGAAAGAGGCAGTGGGTGGTAGTGGGCAGGTACAAGGGATGGCACCAGCAGGGCCTCAGTCCAGTATACCTGAAGGAGCGTCTCCACCCCCATCATTCTGCCCGGACACTGAGGTCCAGTGCTGAGGGCCTTCTGGTGGTTCCCTCCCTGCGAGAAGCCAAGTTACAGGGAACCAGGCAGAGGGCCTTCTCGGTAGTGGCGCCTGCCCTGTGGAACACCCTCCCACCAGATGTCAAAGAGAAAAACAACTACCAGACTTTTAGAAGACATCTGAAGGCAGCCCTGTTTAGGGAAGCTTTTAATGTTTAATAGATTGTTGTATTTTAATATTCTGTTGAAAGCCGCCCAGAGTGGCTGGGGAAACCCAGCCAGATTGGCAGGGTATAAATAATAAATTATTATTATTATTATTATTATTATTATTATTATTATTATTATTATTATTATTACTGTTTGAGGTGCAGGAGAGGCTCAGATTTAGGAGGTTCCCTATGCCGTCCAGAGTGCTGAGTGCTCACAACTGCATTTCTTTTTAGATCTGCCTGAATGAAGGGTGTTTAAGCACGGCTGTGGAATACTCTTCCAGCAGAAGTTTGGCAAGCCTCCACATTTCAGACCTTGTGATGGCTCTTGGATAGCTTTTTGTGTGCCTATTCTGCAGCAGGGCTGTTCATAAAAAACTTTTTTTAAAAATGCCTTCTCCAAAGGTCTTCTTTTTACTTCACTAGGGATTATATAGCTATATATGCTTTCATGCATATCAGTTAATATCTTGACCCTGCTCCACTGAATTGAAATTTCAGCCTTCATGACATAGGAAAATGGCCAAGTAAACAGCTATTTTCGTGGAGGAGGTTCAAGATATTAACTGATATGCATGAAAATTCAGATACAGCTATATAATTCCTAGTGTACTAAGATAAGACCTTTGGAGCAGGCATTTTTTTTAAAAAAGTTTTTTTTATGAACCACCCTATTCTGCAGTTTAAACTTTTAAGATGAGCCAGTCATTTTTACGATGATTCTGCATTGTTTATAGGAGTATTTTACCCCCTTTGTAAATCTGGTTGCACGCTGCCCTGATATTTGGCATGAGAGGGCAGTCTATAATTTTAAGTAAGTAAGTAAGTAAGTAAGTAAGTAAGTAAGTGGGTGGCGCTGTGGGTTAAACCACAGAGCCTAGGACTTGCCAATCTTGCCGAAGGTTGGTGATTTGAATCCCTGCGACGGGGTGAGCTCCCGTTGCTCGGTCCCTGCTCCTGCCAACCTAGCATTTCAGAAGCACGTCAAAGTGCAAGTAGATAAATAGGGACCGCTCCAGCGGGAAGGTAAATGGAGTTTCCGTGTGCTGCTCTGGTTCACCAGAAGCGGCTTAGTCATGCTGGCCACATGACCCGGAAGCTGTCTGTGGACAAACGCCGGCTCCCTCGGCCTATAGAGCGAGATGAGCGCGCAACCCCAGAGTTGGTCACGAATGGACCTAATGGTCAGGGGTCCCTTTACCTTTTAAGTAAGTGCAGAGGTACCTCGGGTTACATACGCTTCAGGTTACAGACTCCGCTAACCCAGAAATAGTACCTTCGGGTTAAGAACTTTGCTTCAGGATGAGAACAGAACTCATGCTCCGGTGGCGCGGCAGCAGCAGAAGGCCCCGTTAGCTAAAGTGGTGCTTCAGGTTAAGAACAGTTTCAGGTTAAGAACGGACCTCCGGAACGAATTAAGTACTTAAGCCGAGGTACCACTGTAAGTAATAATAATAATGCAGCACAGAATTCAGCGCCCACAAAACTATATTGGGTCCTTCCAGACATCATTCTGTTGCATGTTCATGCTGATTTGTGGTCATGAAGCTATTGGAGCAGTCCTACATGATCCCACTTTCAGAACTGTTTGCACCTGCAAATGTTTTGGGGTGGTCATTCATACAACTACTTTTCATATCAGTGCATATCCCATAACTTCCTTCTGAAATCCCACAACTTTTTGTACCCCCAATGTTCTGGTTTGTTTGTTTGTTTTGTTCTGCTTTTGTTGTGCTATAGCCCTTCTGGACAGCAATAATGTGGCAGTATTCCAGAGCAATGAACAAAATAGGACAGCACAGGGCACAGTAGTGCCTTCACTCTTGTAAGGCGAGCAGAACAAATGAGGGGAATCAAGAAAACAGAAGCAAATGTTATCCATTAGCATCATTTATTCAGGTTGCAGAATTTGAGAACCTGGCCCTAACTCTTCCTTGCTTCTCTTTAAAGGCACACCCCCTGTTTGGTACTATCTTTAACTCCATCTACTTCCTGGCCAAGGCAGTGGAGAATACTCGGAAGTCCGGCAAGTGGGTGATGGGCTCCACCATTGCAGAGCACGCCAAGGACTTTGAGCTGGAAGGCTTCAGCCAGCCAGTGTCAGCCGATGAATACGGAGATGCCGTGCTCCCCTATATCATACTGGACACAAATGGGAAGGGCAACCGCCTCTGGCCCACCTACAGTGTGAACGTCGGTGCTCGAACTCTGCGCTACGTTGGGCACACGATCCATTGGCCTCACAGTTCCAGTCCAGACACGGACTCCATCTGCTGGTTTGACTCGGTCACCATCTGCAGTGGGGGTGAGTGCTGAAGTGAGCTGCCTGGGTGTGCAAGGATGGAGAGGGAGAGGAAGGATGGAGAGGAATTTGGTTCACATTTAAAGGCCAACCTCCCTAATTCGAACTTTCCAAAACAATACGAGAACTGAGACTCGGCCATCCTTTTTGAAATTTGCTCTTCCCTGAATTTTGCAGTGCAGTTCTCCATTCCAGTAATGTGTAGAAAAATGCATATACTAGGGTAAAGTGTGCATATGTTACTGAAAATAACATACGAAATGTCATTATATTATGGAAAATTGCTTTGCAAAATTGTGTATATCAGGGAAAATTGCACACAAAGTTAATTTCTGTGGGTCTATTCTAAATTAAATTTTGTTGGATACCACCTATTATTGTACTGTTAAAAATACTGCAAAACAAATTTCACATGACTCCAGTTCTGGTCATGAAGGGAAATTAGCAATACTAATACTAAGTTGTGAAGGCCCAAGTGAAAAGAATTGAAAGCCTAAGATTGTAGGTGCCTGCCTTATTTTTAGAGGAAGTCAGCTCCATCCTGAAGGCCCTGTTCTATCCTAGCCATCCCTCCGTCCCTCCATCCCACCAACTTCAAATATACCATCCAGTTGATCGATCAACCAATCTCATATACGCTTAGCTATGTGTCCTGCCAGTAGCCAGCCCACCTCATATACTCTACTCGCAGAGCCTCCAACTGGGACGCACGTCTTTCAGCGCCACACTCCTGCGTGAATTACATGACCCATGTGAGTTTGCAGCCCCCAAAGATGTGCTTTTTTGGGGGGGTGAGATCACGGCGCCCACAAAGGCGCTTTAGGAAGGTGAGAAAGGAGCTGTTGATTTCATAGGCTTGGGTGTCTTATGGTAAAGTCATGCAGGGAAGAGAAGACAAGGAAAGTCTGGGGAGAAGGCAAAAGGCATTTCTGTCAGGATTTGTAATACTACAGTGGGTGGGTGGAGATATTTTGCATGTATGAGTAGAAGGAGATGTTGATGGAACTGGAGCTGGAAATAACCTCTCAAGCCTGTTTCCTGGAAGTGGTCGCCAGTGGTAACACTCTTCTCCTTTTCCTTCAGGGGTGAATGCTGGTTTTATCCTTCTCATATTCCTCCTGGCTATCTGCTTGATGGTGGGTGGAGCTGCCCTTGCTTTCCATCTCAGGTGAGTTACGCAAACACCCCTGGCGACTAGGTCTGCTGGACAGCTGACATTTCGGATTTCAGGACCTCCCCATGATGCCTGCTTTATCTTTACGAACGACCATTTTTTACTTCTGCTCTGCTCGTGTTGTTGATTCCCACAGGCGGCAGTTTCAGCATGCCCAGCTAATGAAGGGGCCCGACAAGATTGTCCTCACCATGGATGACTTGACCTTCATCCATACCCAGAACAGCAAGAAGGTGAGGGGTTTGTCTCTGTGGGACCATTGAGGAGACTAAGGAGAGGCTGGCAAGATGGAGCGCTGCTAAGTCAGAGAGGGATCAAAAGGGGCAATGCGAGTAATAGTAATAGTCAACGTTTCTACAACGGTTGCTTCATGCAACTGAAATAAAGGACAGTGGACAGAAAGGACTGCTGTCTTTGGTTATGTAGGAGCAGATTCTTGCCTTCAGTTGGATGGGTATGAAGGTCGGGCCAGAACTGTTTGAGAACGCAGATGCCATGTTAGAGGGCTGTGGTATTGGCCAGGGGTCATTACTGTATGATAAAGGTCCAAGTTAAGAATAAGAAAGCTGTTCCTTAGTTCATGGTTCTCCTCCCCTCTTCATCCCCCCAGAAAATGGACGACAGTCGAAAGAGTATGTCGGACATGAAAAGCCTCAAGAGTGTGGCGGCAAATGCAGAAAACAGCAACATGGCTGTGGTTGAGGTAAAAGCATGTCCCCTCCTTCACAGTTCCTAGTCCTGCACCCTCCCTCTTCCCCAGTTACTAGTGGGTGGGCCAGGAGAAGCCTCTGGTGCAAAGCCGTTTCCTCAGGAGGCACAGATGGTGTTCTTGCCAGCAGCCTTTCCTGGGGCAGTGCCAGCACTGATATCATCATTGCGGATGGGTGGAGGCTGGAAAGAATGCACTAAATTCGGGTGGCGGGTTTTGATGGCGACGCCAAGCCATCTCCTTTCCACTCATTCTAAACAGTTCTATTCTACACACATCCTTTTTCATTGGCACTGCTGAATCTCCCTTCACCTTTATATAATGGTGTTTTGTTTTGAAATATATCCTCCCAGGGTCCTTGCCATTTTACATTTTCCAGCCATCGCCCACTTCCTGTCTGACGGGTGCCATTTTGAGAGGCTGAGGCTGCTTCCTGATTGGTGACTCCTGCCACAATCCAATCATTGCTCTTCCGTTGTAAGCTACAAGCGGAATTGCCTTTTCTTTTTGTGTGAAAAGCATGAACGCCTCTTTTTTTTGGGGGGGGGGGAAGCAGGCCTTCCTGAGGTCACAGAAGAGACAGGAGAACCACAGGCAAAACCCAGGACGCCATAGGAAGCTGGCTATAGTGAGAAAGACGCCATTGCAGATAGAATCTGGGCCTTTGCCCATGCAAAGCAGATGGTCCACCCCTCAGCTGTGGCATAGTGTGGATGCCCTGTAAAAAGAAAGTGAGCGAAGCACAGCAGCCCCACATTGAGTGGCTGGTGAGGGGCAGTTGGCTGCCACTGGCTCAGCAGTAGGGGGCTGGAGGGGCTTACATGTTCAGGGAGCATGCCCAGGTCCATCCCTCTGTGAAGGGTGACCTCGCTGATTCCTGCAGCTCCCGCCCACTGATCTCAGCGTGGCTCTGCTTGCCAGCACTGCTCCCTGCTCCCTGGAGACCTTGCTTGCTCCCCCGTCTCCCAATTCATCACCTTTTCCTGCACCGTATTGGTCAGGAAGTGATGTGTGGCTGGGCACCCTCTCCTTCCCGCCTCAGTACTCAACCACACTTATTGGGCTCAGGATTGGGATGTTACAGAGGCTAGGGTTGCGACTCCTCTGGTCATGGCAGGGAGGCTGTTGCTAGGAAACCAGGGAGGCTGCAGCCTAGCTGTTGCTAGGAAACCAGGAAGCCGTGGCGACAGGCCCTTCTCTAGAAGCAGTTGTTTCCCTGTTGGCCATAATCCAGCCCTGGGGTCTGTGGTGCTCTGCCCCAAGTCCATGCTAATTCCTGTAAAGGTCATGTTCACAGCATACGAATTGAAGCACTAGGATACCACTTTAAGCAGTCATGGTTCCCCCACCGCAAAGAATTCTGGGAGGTGCTGAGAGTTGTCCGGGGAATGCTTTTCCTCCCACAGAGTTACCATTCCCAGAGTTCCCCAGGAAGAGGGGCTGATCGCTAAACCATTCTGGGAATGGTTAACAAACTACAACTCCCAGAATTCTTCGGGGGGAAGCCACCACTGTTTCAAGTGGTACCGTGGTGCTTTAAATACTTGGTGTGAATGTGGCTTAAGTGAGCACAGCTGAGAGGCTAGGCCTCCCCTCTCCCCACAATCTCTCTGGGGTGGTAGCACTGCCCCACACAAGGATCCTTAAGTCTGCTCTGACACCAGTGTATTTTTGTGCAAGATCCCAAGGCATCTTAAATGATCCTTGTGAGCCTAGCCAGGGCACCGTCACTGTGTGCTCGCCACTGTAAGTGCCCCCATCTTCTCCAACTCACTTCTGCCTTCCCAGCCCCACAGCTCTACTCACCTGGTTCCCATCCTACAGTTTGCCGAGAGAGTTCAGTGTTTAATCCCTAAAGAGGGGTTTGAATCCGCAGCATGTCTGTCTGAGAAGCCCATTGCTCCCATCTCCAGCATTGCTTGTTGGAGGGTGGGGCAGGTTGTCCCGGAAATGTACTTAGCACATGCTCAGAGGCACCCTCATAATTATGAACTCCCATTGATCAGGCCCAGAGAGAGAGTTGAGGGAGCACCCTACCCCAGTTCATACACCTGTCCTTCTGGGTTTTGCCCTCCCTTTCTGCCCCCCCTCTTCCACCCACCACCAGCATCATTTATTTTTGACCGCCTGCTTCCTGCTATCCTTAGGGCGAGGACAAGCCAAAATTCACCAGCCAAGTCCCCTTGCTCCTCCTTTTGTTTAACAGCCAAGGCGTAATAGCCGCGGTCCAGGTAAGTCCCGTTTGGCAAAAGGCCCTTTTAAGTTGTGCCTTTTTGCCAGTCTGCTCTGCCTTTCAGTTTGGTTTTTACACCCTCCCCTCACCCCAAAAAGTTTGATGCTCCTCTTTCACTTGACCTTTTTAGCTCTCGTGCATTTTGTTGTGTTAGGGGTTTTTTCCCTCCTCTCAAAAATGAGAGGAGGAAAAAAGTTGGCTATGGCACTTGTTACTTCATACCCCACCACATTCCCTACTCGCAGGCCATCCTTCCTCCTCTGGGGAGAAGGTATTGGCAAGGATTGAAATGGGAGGTAGAAAACAGGTTCAGATTGGTGGTTTGCTGGAAAAAATATTGTGTGTGTGTGTGTGTGTGTGTGTGTGTGTGTGTGTGTGAAAGAGAGAGAGAGAGAGAGAGAGAGAGAGAGAGAGAGAGAGAGAGAGATTATAGGTGAAGTGCTTAATTTACAAATGAGTTGTTGTATGGGGCTTAAGCACAACTACACATCATCATCATCATCATCATCATCATCATCATTTATTATTTATACCCCGACCATCTGGCTGAGTCTCCCCAGCCACTCTGGGCGGCTCCCAATCAAGTGTTAAAAACAGTACAGCGTTAAATATTAAAAACTTCCCTGAACAGGGCTGCCTTCAGATATCTTTTAAAGATAGGATAGCTGCTTATTTCCTTCACATCTGAAGGGAGGGTGTTCCACAGGGTGGGCACCACTACCAAGAAGGCCCTCTGCCTGGTTCCCTGTAACCTCACTTCTCGCAAGGAGGGAACCGCCAGAAGTCCCTCGGCGCTGGATCTCAGTGTCCGGGCAGAATGATGGGGGTGGAGACGCTCCTTCAGGTCTACTGGGCCATTTAGGGCTTTCAAGGTCAGCACCAACGCTTTGAATTGTGCTCGGAAACGTACTGGGAGCCAATACAGATCTCTCACATGCTTCCTCTGATCAGGTAACCTCTTCAGTCCAACTCCATGTAGCATCTTTCTCTGCTGTGGACGGGGCCAAGACATCTTGGCACCTGATGTGAACCACAAAATGGTGCCCCCTTCCTTTCAAGGAAGAAATGGTTGGTGAAGATTCACATCAGTAACAAGGGGCTAGACCCTCCAAGTGTCCCTGTTTTCCAGGGGCAGTCCTGGATTTACAGAAGTCGCCCCAGTTTCTGATTTGATCTTGAAAAGACCCGCTTTTCCTTAGGATGTCCCTGTTATCATCAGAGAAATGTTGGAGGGTGTAGAGTTATGCAACCTTCGAGCCAAGGAGATAAGTAATTATACAACCTTTAGAAAACATCTCAAGGCAGCCCTCTATAGGGAAGTTGTTTTAACGTGTGATGCTTTTTATATATGTTGGAAGCTGCCCAGAGTAGCCAGGGAAACCCAAGCAGATGGGTGGGGTACAATAATAAAATTATTCGCATTATTATGAAATAGGATGTCCTTATTTCCACTGGAGAAATGTTGGAGGGTATGAGATCCACATCGGTATCTGCAGCCCCTGTGGATTCTGCCGCCTGAGGGGGTTACTTCACCCCCTCATAGGTGGGCCGGCCTTGGCTGTGGAATACACGCCCAAGCCTACAACCTACGACCAGCATAGATGATTCCATTCTTAACAGTGCTGTCACACCCTTTAAAGCAATCTTAGCTAACTAATCAAATAAGTTGTAACCCGACTGATTAAATCTGCACACACTTGCAAATGTGTGCAGATTTAATCAGTACGCTACAACTTATTTGATTAGTCTGCTATCCTTCATCTTACATATACTGGTCTCAACAGGCATGCTATTAAAACAGGAATTCCCTCCAGGTGTAAATTGAAAGTTGTGTGAGGTAGGGAAGATACCTCCTCTGCCATCTGCACTTCTTAAATTTATATTTTTATATTGAAATGTTCAACCTATAAAAAGGAAGTGTTGCCTGATTTAATCATAGCTGCCTTTTTACTTGATTAAACAGTTTCATCTAAAATTAGTAAACGCAGCTTAAATGTTGCCACCCCAATTTTTATGACTATTTTCAGGGATGGAATATATTGCTTAATTTAAATTACTGGCGACTGCTTCTGAACATAGAAATCATACAGTACCTAAGTTATTTCCCCCTAGTGTGCAGAGGACACTTCTCTCTCTCTCTCTCTCTCTCTCTCTCTCTCTCTCTCTCTCTCTCTCTCTCTCTGTGTGTGTGTGTGTGTGTGCAAAAGAGATGTGAAATTTGTAATTGAAAGGGAGTGTGCAGGTGATAGGAGACAAACTTGCCCCCGCCCTGTCTTTCCTCCTAGCCCAGTTCACTGCCAGTAATCTGGGCAGGTAAATTCCATAGGGAGGTTTTGATGTAAAAACCAGACTGCCCCCTCCCCCATTGCCCAGTCTTTGCTTCATACAAGAATGGGTAAGGCGTGTGAATAAGCAGACACCTTCTGTTCTGTAGCACACAGGGGCCCTAAACAAGCTTTTTGTTTGTTTCCGGCTTTGCAGGATGGCTGGCTACATCCTAATCCCATGAGTGCTTTAAAAGCCTTCCCCTGCCCCCTCCTTTTTCTGCAAATTTCCCCGCTCGTTTTCCAAATTACCTTGTAGCAAAATTGGTTCCTAGAGAGGTGCACAACTGTTAGTGCACCAACTCAGTGTTATTTTGCTGGTTTAGCTAGAAGACCTTTCTGTTGTCCTCGGAATGGTAATTGTGGAGGTTTGCTTAGAAATAGAAGGAAGGAAAGACTTTACTACTGAAAATCACAAGGAATGCTACATTTTTTTTTGTATAAAAGAAGTTGGTTATGGGGAATAATTATTAATCCCATTCCTGAATTATTTTGTTGTAAGATTTTTAGAAGGTGGGGAAAGTAATATTGTTGAACTGAATACTGGAAGACTTTAGAGGGGGATTACCCTTGAGTGTGGCGAATCCGAATGGCTTCCAGCTCCCATTTCTGCCTCTGTGACCTGAGAATCTGGCTGTGGAAAACCAAATATCTTAGCAAGATCACACAATGCATGCTGGCTTGGCAAACTTCTATGCTGAAGAGGGGCAGGGCAAGGTAGTAGCAAGGTATTTTGATTAGTACTGAAACATATGCCATAGCGACCTTAGAAGCACTGCTGATAAACAAAATTTCTTTTTAAATCCTCCCTTTTTTGTTCCGTGGGGTAAACCTGGGAGATGGGAAAGGGTGGTGCAATGATTGCCTTGTGCTAAATTCACAGGTTGGGAGGTCAAGTATCTCACGTGTTATAGTTCACAGATTAGAAAATTTGGACTGTATGCATATTACCTGCTTAAAATGTGGCTGGGCCATATATATATCTATATCAAGTTCAGAGCAAAGCTGGTTTAAGGTAAAATGTATAAAAACGCAGTATTTCATAAGAAATGGCAGGATATTACCATTATTATTATTTAGTTGATTTGCTCATACAAATGACTTAACGATATTTACAAACACAGTAGAAGGACTTAAACCAATTGCAGTAAACACAATCAATAAAAACATAAAGAAAATCAAGCCAAATACATTTATGCAAATAAAAGACAGGTCTAGCAGATCATGACCCACCAAATTTTGAGGATAGGTGTGGATTTCCTGTTTACACAGCTTCCCAAACCAGCAGTGGAATTGCTGTGGATGCAGAGTAAATGGGATCATGTGCACAGACTTATTCACTGTGGGACTCCCTCCTGGCCTCCACAGAACAGGCAGTAGGGTGGATCCTGTATCTTTGCCTTGTGAAGGGAGTGTAAGACTGCATCCTGTGGGCTCCGAGCACTGATTTGGGAAGTGGTGGACACAAAACGTTAGCCGCGATCCAAATACTGTATTTTTCGCTCTATAAGACGCACCAGACCACAAGACGCACCTACTTTTTGGAGGAGGAAAACAAGAACAAAAATATTCTGAATTTCAGAAGCCAGAACAGCAAGAGGGATCGCTGCGCAGTGAAAGCAGCAATCCCTCTTGCTGTTCTGGCTTCTGGGACAGCTGCGCAGCCTGCATTCGCTCCATAAGACGCACACACATTTCCCCTTACTTTTTAGGAGGGAAAAAGTGAGTCTTATAGAGCAAAAAATACGGTATATTCTGTCATTTCTTATGAAATACTGTGTTTTGATAGATTTCCCTGCAAACTAGCTTGAGTCTGAATTGAGGAAAAGAACGATGGAGCTGCATTTTAATGTATACACAGTCAAAGCGAGAAGAGGGAGTGGGGCCACATGGGACTGCAGCCCTGCCTCCGCTCATGCTTCTGCCTTCCTCTCCACTGTGCCATAAGGGGGGAGACTGCAGTGATCCTTCCCCCTGTGTGTGTTCTGCTCCATGCATCTGGGGTGTGGTTCCTGTGAGGCAGGAAGGGAGCATAAGTGGTTGGCCAGCAGTGACAATGGTTGGCGTCCCTGGCTCATGCCAAAAGAGAGCATGCAGGGGCATCCTGCCCACCTGCTATTTCCGCAGGTGGGCAGGGAAGGAAGACTGTCGAACAATGTAGTTCAGGTAAGACACAGTGGCAAAGGGATGAGGGGATGGGAGGAGACAGTTTCAGCAGTTGCACATGGTACCGGCCACCCACAAGCTGGCGCCATCCATTTGTTTTGGATTACCAGCCCCACCAGGCACCAGTTTAGGGAAGTCTGATGCAGAAGGACAAGTCTTGCTGAAGAATAACCAGGCACGGCTTGTGCCAGAGGTTAAGTCTTGCCTCAACAACCTTTTTTGAATTGAGTTGTAGTCCAAAACATCTGAAGGGCACCAGGTTGGCAAAGGCTGAATAGCAGCAAGCGTCTTCCACTCCCCAAACTTTCCCTGGCTCACCTGTGCAGGATGCCCTGTCCTGGTCTTCCCGAAGGTTGTAGGAGAAGTTTTAGCAACATACTTCAGATCACATGTGTTCTTGGGATGCAAGTCCTCCCCACTTTTTGCACAAAGTGCCGCTTTCCTTATAGCCCCCTGCACCAGAATTCCCTCCTGTGGGCACTAAGCATGCACAACGTGAACCAGAAAGATGAAGCCCCATGCTACACTCCCTGCCATCTGAGTTATGGTCTCCCTGTGTGGGGATTATATCCTGGCAGTGTTGTGCTGACATTGGGTGTTGGAGTTACACCATACGCTCTGCCGTGGCAATGTAGTCCTTGTAGTCAATGACACAGGGCTAGTTTTTATTCCCCTCCACCCCTGGTTGCAGTAAAAGGGGAGGAAATTATTTGCATCAGGTCCTGGGTGGAACACAGCAAAGTTCCACCATTGGCCAGGTTACAGCCATAGGGAATTGAAGGCGTACTGGATATAGTCTACGTCTTCTTACCCCCATGGTGCCCACACCCCACCTATGACTCCATCCCATTTTGGCCATTCCACCGTCAGCATATTGGTGTATCTGTCACAACAGTGGCCTGTCTGGCATTCCGCTACTGGATCTGGCATTCCGCCAAAATGAATCCTAAAGCCCCTCCATCAGCATCGCTCCACTACAGGATTGCACCTTAAAAGGCCTGGAGAAATAAAAGTGAACCTCTCCAGGGAGGCCATTCCATACCACCCAAAATGTCCTGTCTACCATACCCACCCACTGCACCTCACCTGATGTGGGGCACGTTGAGAAAGGTGCCTGAAGATCTTGTGGAACGGAGGTTGTACCCTGGTAGTCTCAGTCTGTGAAGAATTTGAGAGTATAAGATAACTGCTTTGCTGTTACTTTGCAAGACCCCTTTCCCCTGCTGTTTTCTTTCTCTCGGGGGATAAGAGGTCCCTGTTAGCTTGGCTGGGCCAATTTGCCTTTCCTGGTCTCTCTGGGGTTGTGTTCTGTTCATTCCTTGCTTCACTCTCCACTCCTCTTGCTTAAATGCATATATATTTACCTCTTTCCCCTTCCTTCTGTGAGCCTTTCAGGCTGTGGGGAGGGTTTGTGCCTTCCTTCTTTCAGATGCATTATCTTAAGAGGGCGAACATTCATGCCCTCCCTTGTTTTCCTTCCCAGGGTGACTGGGTGTGGCTGAAGAAATTCCCAGGCGAAAAGCACACTGAAATCAAACCTGCCACCAAAACAGCATTCTTAAAGGTTAGTGCTCTTGCGCTCCCCTCTGTGGCCATTGGGGGTCCCTGCTGCTTCAGTGGGTGAGTGCAATTCCCAACCTGACCACTAGGACTATGCACAGCGCCCTCTACTGGACGGTCCTCCAACAGCCCCTATCCTCCGGGGGCTCCCTCCTCTCATCCCTCCGTTCTTGTTACTTCCCCTCACCTTCAGCTCCGGGACCTGCGACACGAAAATGTGAACCTTTTCCTGGGCTTCTTCCACGACTGTGGGATCTTTGCCATGGTCTCAGAGCACTGCACGCGTGGCAGCCTTCAGGATCTAATCAATAACGAGGACATGAAGTTGGACTGGATGTTCAAGTCGTCCTTGCTGCTTGACCTTATTAAGGTGCTTGAGGGAGAGGGATCTAGCGATCTGGTTTTGGGGATCTGGGTGGGTAGGTAATGCCAGGCTGGGAACGTGGCATGAAGGGGATTTACCCATCCTAGGAAGAGGAGCAGGACATCTCTGATGGGAACAGGAAAGGAAACTGAAGTGTAGGTGGGTTCCCACAAAGCAAGACACGGTAATAACAGCAAGAACCACATAACTGGGAAACAGGGGCAAAGCAACTGCTTATATACATTCCTGAAAACCTGGGCCACTCCCCCTCCCAACGTGATTGGCTGTCTAAACACGACTCAGAGTTCAAGGGCCAATGGCAGAGGCCCAAATCCTGAAATGTTCTGTGATTGGACGTCATGTATTGAATCAGAACCCAGGAGCTCAGGATCCTTAGTCCAGGCTCAAGCTCAGGCAAACACTGAATATATAACAGAAACCACAGCACTGGCGGAGGAAGAGGAGTGTGGGGGGAGCACACCACCCCTGGCAGCGCGATCCTGGCAGGGTACCATCACGGCTGTCCCCCCGCCCCCGCTGGGTGCCCTGCCCCTGCAGGCGGCGCGCCTCGCCCCCAGGATGCGCGCCAGCCCTGCCCCCGCCTGCTCTCCACCCCCCAGTGCCGGAGCATGAAGCTCCGCCACTGAACCACAGAGTCCTGCTGGATCAGACCACAGTTCCTTTTTGTCCAGCATTTTCCTTCTTGCTGTGGCAAGTCAGTTGCCTCTGGGAAAGTCCATAAGCAGGGTTAGCAGGTGGTGACATTCCCATCCAGTAACTGAACCTGGGACCTTATACAAGCCAAACAGATACTCTACTGCTGACTGTGTCTCCTCCCCAATCCATCTGGATTTTGCAGTATCCAGGGGTCTTGCTTGCCTAACAGAGAAGTCAGAGGTGTTCTATAGAACAAGGTGGTATAAACACAAGGGAAACTTGTTGACAGAATAATACTGGAGAATCTACCACCTTAGTGTAATAGGAATAATTTTGTGGGTTTTCCAACTTACGCAGTCCAGCAGGCTGGACACTGCTGCCCAAACCTCCTGGTCTATTTGTCAAAAACATCTGGATTGGCTTAGAACCAGTCTTCACAATCAGGTGTACTCCAGTTGTTTTACAGCTCCCATCAGCCCCAGAAAGCCTAGCAGCTCATCTACTTTTCCCAACCACTTTCCCCCGGGGAAAACATACCGTTTATCGCTGAATTGGAACAAATGGCTAGAGGGTTTTCCGTGGGGATAGCACAGGTTTTGTAGGGGCTAGCAGGACAAAGGCAAATCTGCTCAGACCTGTGCCTAGAAAGCATGGGGCAAGCGGGAAATTGCTTGGATAATAATAATAATATATTATTTATACCCCACCCATCTGACTGGGTTTCCCCAGCCACTCTGGGCGGCTTTCAACAGAATATTAAAATACAATAGTCTATTAAACATTAAAAGCTTCTCTAAACAGGGCTGCCTTCAGATGTCTTCTAAATGTCTGGTAGTTATTTTTCTCTTTGACATCTGGTGGGAGGGCGTTCCACAGGGCGGGTGCCACTACCGAGAAGGCCCTCTGCCTGGTTCCCTGTAACTTGGCTTCTTGCAGCGAGGGAACTGCCAGAAGGCCCTTGGAGCTGGACCTCAGTGTCCGGGCAGAACAATGGGGGTGGAGACGCTCCTTCAGGTATACTGGACCCATGTTTTTTAGGCATGGCAAGCAGAAATGTGGACGAGCTGTAGGGATTTCAGTCCAAAACATCTGGAGGGCAGCAGGTTGGCAAAGACTGGCTTCGAATATGTCCTAGCAGCAGGAGGGAGGAAGGAGAGAAATGTGTGCTGCTGTTCTTGGGAGGAGATCCAAGCAATAGTTGGAGCTGTGAGCAGACTTTTCACCCCTTTCTTCCCTCTCCTCTCCAGGGGATGAAATACCTTCACCATCATGACTTCCCACACGGGCGGCTGAAGTCTCGGAACTGCGTGGTGGATGGCCGCTTTGTCCTCAAGGTCACCGACCATGGCTACAACGAGCTGTTGGAGGCCCAGAAGATCCCACGAGAGACACCGAGCCCAGAGGGTTAGCAGGGGAAGTTGGGACCTGGGAAGGGGAAGGGAGACAGGCTAATGCAAAGTCTGGGGATTGTTGCAGAGAGCTTTGCTAAGCAGGAAACGTGTCGCTGCTGCTCCCTGCTATGAAATGCTTTTTAAAAGCAGTGACATATTGCTCTACTGGCTGGCGCAGTTTTTCCACGGAATCGTTCAATATAGATTAGAGATCAGTGGCAAACAGCCCTCTGGGATTTTGCCAGCCTGTCAACCAGAAATATAGATAGCAGCAAAGATTGCGTCCACCTCTGCATTTTCTAAGTTATGAAAGGAGGCTGAATCTCAGGTGTCTGTAGAGAAACAGTGCCCAAACATTTCAAGTTGCACTCTTTATTCACATCAATTTTAACAGGGAAGCAGGTTTTTAGCAAGGGGCTGCAGAACTCAAGTACAGACATCCACTGTGTTTCAAGCAGCCAGTGGCTGAATAAGAGAGGAGCGAGGAAGTCTCCATCGCTGGCCTTGGAGAAGGCTGCAGGTTTTGCTCCCCTTGTTAGATTTGGAGAGGGAACCCATAATAAAGGGGGCAGACCAATGGAGCTATAGAGAATGCCTGCAAGGAATGAAAGGCAGAGAAGGCTGGGTATGATGGAGGAGGGGACACCTCAAAGTGCTTGATTTTTGTTTCCCATGCCCCCTTTTAGACCGGTTATGGACGGCGCCTGAGCTACTGCGAGACCCATCCCAGGAGCGGAAAGGCTCTTTCCGGGGAGATGTCTTCAGTATCTCCATAATTATGCAGGAAGTCATATGCCGTGCTGCCCCCTATTGCATGCTGGACATGACCCCTGAAGGTATATAAAGGGCAGGGATTGGTGGTGACAGACTAGCTCCCATCCCCAACCTTTCCTGGTCTGTATAACTATTTTTGAGCCGGGGGCCTTCTACATGCCAAGCAGAGGCTCTGCTCCTGAACAACGGGCCCATCCCATGTAACATGCCATTGTTGTTGTTTAGTTGTTTAGTCCTGTCTGACTCTTCATGACCCCCTGGACCAGAGCATGCCAGGCACTCCTGTCTTCCACTGCCTCCCGCAGTTTGGTCAAACTCATGCTGGTAGCTTCGAGAACACTGTCCCACCATCTCGTCCTCTGCCGTCCCCTTCTCCTTGTGCCCTCCATCCTTCCCAACATCAGGGTCTTTTCCATGGAGTTTTCTCATGAGGTGGCCAAAGTCTTGCAGCCTCAGCTTCAGGATCTGTCCTTCCAGTGAGCACTCAGGGCTGATTTCCTTCAGAATGGAGAGGTTTGTTCTTCTTGCAGTCCATGGGACTCTCAAGAGTCTCCTCCAGCACCATAATTCAAAAGTATCCATTCTTCGGCGATCAGCCTTCTTTGTGGTCCAGCTCTCACTTCCATACATCACTACTGGGAAAACCATAGCTTTAACTATGGCATTTAACATGGCATTACCGCAATTCTTTTCCATGGCAAACTTTGCCTGGTGTGGATTGGAGGGTCACTCTGGAGTTGGTCATGCTGGAATAACCAACATGGAAAAGTTAGAACCGTAGAATTGGAAGGGACCCCAAGGGTCATCTAGCTAAGCTCCCTGCAATGCAGGAATCGCAACTAAAGCATCCATGACAGATGCCATCCAACCTCTGCGTAAAAACCTCCAAGGAAGAAGAGCTCACTACCTCCAAAGGAGTCTGTTCCACTGCTGAACAGCTCTTACTGTCAGAAAGTTCTTCCTAATGTTTAATCGGAATCTCCTTTCTTGTAACTTGAAGCCATTGGTTTGAGTCCTACCCTCCAGGGCAGGAGAAAGCAAGCTTGCTCCATATTCCATGGGGCAGCTCTTAAGATATTTGAAGATGGCTGTGACATTGTTTTGGTTTGGAGAGTTGAGCAGGGTTGCTGTGGCGGGTAGGTGAGTTAACACGCTGGCCCCAGAAACATGGCGGGAGTTAAGGAAGGGTTCAGGGTGGCTGGTCTTGATTACATGCAGAGGACAGCCCCTGTTGTAGGGTTTGGTTGCTGAAACACAGAGTGCTGTGTGAAGCAGGGTAGTAATGGAGTTTATGGAGTGATTGCAGAGTGGAGAGGAGTTGGCCTGCCCAGGACAGAAGCGAATTGTTTTCCTTGTCCGACAGAGATCATTAAGAAAGTAGAGAAGCCGCCCCCACTCTGCCGGCCCTCTGTTTCGGTAGACCAAGCCCCGATGGAGTGCATTCAGCTGATGAAGCAGTGCTGGAGCGAGCAGCCTGAGAAAAGGCCAAACATCAACCAGATTTTTGACCAGGTGAGTGGGCCTCCGGAGTAGTTATTTGCCAGGATCCCAGAGGGTAGGGAGGTCGCTTCCTAATGCCCCTTCCGTCCCTCTCCTGCAGTTCAAGAGCATCAACAAAGGTCGGAAGACAAACATCATCGACTCCATGCTACGGATGTTGGAGCAGTACTCCAGCAACTTGGAGGACTTGATCCGGGAGCGAACGGAAGAGCTGGAGGTTGAGAAGCAAAAGACAGACAAGTTGTTGACGCAGATGTTGCCCCCGTGAGTCTGTGGAAATTATGTGCGGAGCTTAAGTGGGGCAACCAGAGCGTGTCCTGGCGGCCTGACATTCCTAGAAATGAGGGAATTGCCTGTTCACCTGTGTGTGTAAGAGGTCTCCAAGTGGGTTGTGTTGCCTGCCTTGCAGGTTGGGTACAGGAAATGCCCGAAACTTCTACAGAAGACATTTCTGCTCTCTTCCTGTTGAGGCTCAGTCCGTTTCCTGTCTCAGCTCAGTGCAACAACCTGTTTGGAGTCTCTCTCCTTCAATCTGTTCTTTTACACCCTAGCTTTTATTTCATCTCCTCCTTTATTTCAGGGATATTTTTTTTGGTCCTCATTTATTTTCTCCAACCGCTCTTTCTCGGTTTTTCTTTTAACGCGTAAAACAAAAAAACACTCAGCTTTTCTCAAAGTTTCCCACCTTTTTCTTATTGCTCCCCCTTTCTGAGCTCCCTTCTGAGCCGTGAAGCAAGGATTTTTCTTGCTGCCCCTTCCTTGCTTTGCTGGGATTAATATGTTCTGTCAGCAGCGAACATTGCTAAGCTTGGGATAGAATTTGGAGAGAAATTGGGGGGAGCTGTTTTTTTTTAAATATTGTTAATTGCACTTACAGGCACCCTTAAGCGCATTCTGATTCTCCCAAGGAGAGACTGGCTGACATTTCTGCTTGTCACCCCTTCAGTTCAGTAGCGGAGGCCCTGAAGACTGGCGCTCCCGTGGAACCAGAGTATTTTGAAGAGGTGACCTTGTACTTCAGTGACATTGTGGGCTTCACCACCATCTCAGCCATGAGTGAGCCCATTGAGGTGGTCGACCTTCTGAATGACCTTTACACCCTCTTCGATGCCATCATCGGCTCCCATGATGTCTATAAGGTGCAGACCTGTCGGCTCTGTCAGCCACCTTTACTGTGGGCAGGAGGCAGAGAAAGGGTGGGGCTTGGAGGATCCAAGGGATGTGAAGGAAAAGAAGATAGGATGACACGGGTGCTTAGTGTTGCCAAGCGAAACTCATATTGGCTGGGAAGTGGCTGGGCCTTGAGTTAGTTGGAGGGGAGGATGATTCTAGGGCTCCTGAACGGCTTCCTAGTGATAATCAGGAGGGGGATGTTCTTCAAGGTTCATTTTCTAGGTCTCCCTGGCCCTCTGGCAACTGGGGGAGCCTCTTTCCTCATGGACTCAACCCCTACTAGGGTTCTGTCCTGGGCATGGGACAGGATCTTAGCCTGAGTGGAGAATGTGCTAGATATAGATATGTCCAGGGATAAACAAGTCACATATTGCTAGTAAAAATTTAGGATCCAGGAGGTGAAGTCAGGTCAAGCAAAGGTCAGTCAACGCAGATGATAGATGCAGGTCTGATAAAACAGAGGCCAACATCCTTAAAGGCAAAGTAGCAAGGTGGTTAGCACCCTGGAGAGCTCCATGTGACACACATGCTGGCTGTCAGACAAGGCAGGCTTGTGGACATTCATTCCAGGGAATCCCGACTGAGCCTTAACTAGGACCGCAACTTCCTCTGGGCAGCTAGGTGGGTGGAGCCTCTCCTCTTAAAGGAGCCCAGACTGCTTCTGAAGCTGCTGCCTCCAGCAGCGCGGTGGAGCTCTGGGTTCGGCTGCGGCCTCTGAGCTGGAACCCAGTGTGGGAAGGCAACGTGACCTCTTCAGGCTGGAGAGGTGCTGGCATCAGGAACTCTACTGAGGAGAGGAGACTAGCAAAGCCTGGTTCTCAGAGCAGGCCCTGTTCCTGGCTCGAGGTGTCCCCTGAATCCATGGCCTCTTCCCTTGAGAATGGGCTCCATCTCCACCTGGCTTCTCCCAACAGGTGGAGACCATTGGCGACGCCTACATGGTTGCTTCCGGGCTGCCCAAGCGCAACGGCAACCGGCACGCAGGTGAGATCGCCAACATGTCGCTGGATATCCTCAGCGCTGTCGGCACCTTCAAGATGCGTCACATGCCAGACGTGCCAGTACGGATCCGCATCGGCCTGCACTCAGGTAGGCTGTCACGAAGGCAGGGCTGCTGCAATGGCCTCCAGCCACAGGGGCCCACCTGTACTTCGTGGCCCTATCCACTCTTACTTGGCTCTTCTGAAGAGAGCTCAACTGGGCAGGAGGGGAGAGGTGATGGGGAGAGCCGTTAAGGTTGAAGAAACCTCTGAGCTCAAGGCTGATCTGTTTCCCATGGCAGGGCCTTGCGTGGCTGGTGTGGTGGGGCTGACGATGCCACGGTACTGTCTTTTTGGGGACACAGTCAACACTGCCTCACGGATGGAGTCCACAGGACTGCGTGAGTAGCCCATGGCCCAGATTGGGGGGCTGCAGGGGGAGGGGTTTCTGCTGGGGATGGAGTCTGCCCAATTTGGATGAGCTTGGCTGACCATCTTGGGATGCCACTAATAATAATATTATATTTCTTACACCCTTCCCATCTGACTGGGTTGTCCCAGCCACTCTAGGTGGCTTCCAACAAACATACGAATAAAAGGCAATAATAAAAAAAGTCATCAAACTTTATGGCGATAGATTAGGGAACAAATGGAAATTTGAGGAAGGGCCATAGCTCAGGGGCAGGGCCTCTGCTGTGTATGAAGCTTCGATCCATGGTGGCATTAATGGCTCTCCAGGGATTCAGGCCGGCGCCTTTCTCAGCCTCACATGGAGATGCTGAGGATTAAACCTGGAACCTTTCGCACATTTTGGAATCCCAGCCATTGGTCGGGGGGGGGGGGGTTCTCCCTTTCTCATAACAATAGAACTCATGGATAGCCAATGAAGTGTTGGAAGATTCAGGATGGATAAAAGAGAGTCCTCCTTCACACAGCGTGAAGTTAAACCATGGAACTTGCTCCCACAGGTGGCAGTGATGGCCACCAACACAGATGACTTTAAAAGTGGGATAGACAAATTCATGGAGGAGGCGAGGGCTATGGAGGCAGCAATGCTTCTGGAAACCAGTTGCTGGAAGCCACAGGAGAGAGCAGGACTCATGTGCTCAAATCCTGCTTGTGGATTTCCCACGGGCATCTGGTTGGCCACTGTGAGAACAGGATGCTGGAGGAGATGGGCCTGATCCAGAAGACCCTTCTTATGCTGTTATGTCTCCCAGAGGCATCCACATCTCACCCCCCACCTGTTGTCTCCACAGCTTATCGAATCCACGTCAACATCCGCACCGTTCAGATCCTACATGACCTCAAGGAGGGCTACAAGCTGGACCTCCGAGGCAAGACAGAGCTCAAGGTACCTGGGGCAAGGGAGGGGCATCTTCCGACTGCAAGGGCCCTCCAATTCTCCCTCCTATCTCCGGTCAAAGCTCCACCCAGAGGATGCAGAACAGACCCAAATCCCTAGGATGGGGGAGGGGGGAGCCCTCTGGCAAGCAAAAGATACGCCCCCTTCATTTGCATGTGTGTCCATGGGTGATGGTTTCTCTGGCAGGGAAGCAAACAGAGCAGCCCCAGTGTGGGCAGCACACCTGTGTGTGCTTTGGAACTGCTAGATCAAACTGTTTGGGGCCACTGCCTCCCCCACCCCGTTGCATAAACCCATCTCCAGTGCCGCCTACCCTACCCTATAAAAAGCATTGTTCAGAATAGCCGTTTGCACAACCCACTAAGGAAGATAAGAGCACAATGGAATTCAAAACCGTAACCATCGATTGCACATTTATTCAAAATTGATTTACAACTAAGTAGTGTATTTAATTTGGCAAAATGGATTAACTTGTTCCAGTGACAACCAGCTTTTCAAGATGATAGTCCTTTACACCTGCAGTGCCTCCTCTGTTTTATGAAATTAGTTAGCCCATCTAGCACTTAATAGAATTTATAGAATTTAGCACTGAATAAAATGTATGTGCTTTTTTAACCCCTGCATTTACCCTCTGTAATGGAACCTGTGTATCAATGCTCTAATGACTTTTGTGCTATCTGGACTTCTCAGCCCTGACCCACCCTGTATATCTGAGTGCTGCTTGCATAGTGTAGCAACAGAATGTTTATGTGACAGGCTGTTCTTGCCTTGAGTCTTCCCGGGGGGAAGGTATGTTAAGGACTTTTTGAATGTCTGCTTGTCAAGAAGACAGACAGTAAGTGTGTGAAATGAATGGTCTAAGGCATCGAGAGACCGGGGCACCCAAGGTAATGGGCGAAAGAGGATAACGAAGAGAAGCAAGACAGCTTTAGCTCCCTGGCCTTTCACGTATGCATTATATGAGCTAAAACCAGTATGTTTCTGAAAACCCCATGCAAGCTGTGTTAAAATGTGCCTCGGACACAGTTCTCCTGACTGGTGGTCCTCTGAACTCCTGGTTTGGAGATGCTGTCGCTTATCTCTTAATAAACTGGGACGCTAAGCTTGTACATCTCTCTTGGCTACATTTCTCTTTAAGGTGTTATTCCCTCACCTGGGCATGAACCATTAAGAGGTGGTTTAGAAGTAAGTTCTTAGCCCACTGCTGCCCCCTTGCCTCTTAGCCCCCCCCAGGTAATCCCACTGCCCCCTCACCCAAGGGGAGGTAGCGCCTGCCTTGGGAACTGCTGTGTCGGTGAAGTTGGCAAAGTGCTTCTGGTGTCACCTGTTGCAAGGATTTTTTGGGGGGCTGCTGCTCTTGGTGCTCAGGGAGTTCATTTGAAACATGTCCTCGCACCCGCATCAGCCTCTTTCTTTTTCTCCGCAGGGAAAAGGGACTGAAGAGACATTTTGGCTCACAGGCCGCGCGGGCTTCAACAAACCTATCCCCACCCCCCCTGACCTACAGCCAGGGTGAGTTCAGAGGACAAGGAACAGAACATCCGGCTTTGGAACAGAATAGGGTGGGCTCTGGGCTCTTGGGGGACACGGCCCCCTTCTCCACACGAACCCCCTGTTTCTCCTCTCTGCTTCCAGGGCCAGCAACCACGGGATAAGCATGCACGAGATCCCAGAAGACCGAAGGAAGAAGCTAGAGAAAGCACGCGGAGGGAATGCGTAGCCAGAGAGCAGCCATGTTAACATGAGCCCACTTGTGATGGAGGTGAGGCTGCGACAGAAGGGGGAGTGAAACATGTGCCCTTGGACTTGCATGCCCAACCTCTGCCTCCAAGAGACTTTGAGCTCCTCTCCCACCATTGCAAAATGGGATGTTCCCTGACTCCTCCTGTTACTTCAGGGGTGTGGAGAAAGGATAATAATAATAATAATAATAATTTATGATTTATACCCCGCCCATCTGGCTGGGTTTCCCCAGCCACTCTGGGTGGCTTCCAACAGAACACTAAAATACAAGAACCTATTAAACATTAAAAGCTTCCCTAAACAGGGCTGCCTTCAGATGTCTTCTAAAAGTTTGGTAGTTGTTTATCTCTTTGATATCTGATGGGAGGCCGTTCCACAGAGCGGGTGCCACTACCGAGAAGGCCCTCTGCCTGGTTCCCTGTAACTTGGCTTCTCGCAGCCAGAAGGCCCTTGGCGCTGGACCTCAGTGTCTGGGCAGAACAATGGGGGTATTCAGGTATACTGGGCCTTTGAGGCCGTTTAGGGCTTTAAAGGTCAGCACCAACACTTTGAATTGTACTCAGAAATGTACTGGGAGCCAGTGTAGGTCTTTCAAGACCAGTGTTATATGGTCTCGGATTCTTGTGTCTTCTCTCTTCCCTTCTAATGCCCGGAAGGTGGTGGGCTGTCTTTCGTTGGAGGTTTTTAAACAGAGGTTGGACAGCCTTCTATCAGGGATTCTTTAGCTGTGATTCCTGCATTGCTTGGCCTTGGGCTAGATGGCCCTGGGATCGCAGTCCTATGATCCTGTGATTCCATATGCTGCAGCACAGGATAGTGTAACGTAGGACTTCCTACAGCCTTCTTATTTCTCTCTCTGGCCATAGAGATATGGCCTAGAGCACCCCATAGTGGAGTGGATTGCTCCGGGGCATTTCACACTTTTGATCAGCTGGATAGCTCGGTTGGTTAGACCATGTTGCTGACAATGCCCAGGTTGTGGGTTTGATCCCCGTAAGGGACAGCTGCATATTCCTGCACTTCAAGGGATTAGACTAGATGCTTCTGTGGTCTTACCTAACTTTGTTTCTCCTGTTTATGCAGCTCAAACAGCAACAGAGACTGTGGCCTGCACCTGCCGCCGCTTTCTAACCAACTCTGATGAGGCCTTTCACGCAGCCTGCGAGGCAGGTAGTCAGGAGCGACCTTTGGAAGGGGGATGAATCCGCAGTTGGTGCTCGAGGGACTCGCAGCCTCCTTCGCCCGCGGCCATCTTGGACTCACCCTTTCTTCACTCTTCTCTCTTCCTCTGCCACTCCTGCTGGATCTGGTGCACAACGGACCTTTGGCCAACCTAGGATTCACTCTCCAACCAAAAAGGAAAACGAAAAGTGGCCAGCGTGCGGCAGGACTTCCGGCCAAATCCGAGAACAGCTGTGGATTCTTCTCTCTCATCTCCGTTGCCACAGACTATAATGGAAGGATGGATGTGGAGGGAGGCCTGTTTTTAGAGCGGCTTTCTTCGGAGTGGATTAGGGTCGACGGGGGGGACGGGGGACGGGACTCTGTCATGGTTTCTTGTGGCCAATGCAGAATGATTCCATAGAGGAGAGTCCTGGTGATCTGGTTAAATGGAGCCATGTTTGGGGCTAGAGGGAGCAGGCTTTGTCCTGCCCCACCTTATGGACTTGTGTCTGTAGATGCGGCAGTGACCCAGCAGGTAGCAGAGTGGCCTTGGCGCGGCGTAGATTCACTGCCCCTTCTCTTTTCGGAGAACAGGGGCAGGTTCCATGTGGAGATTAAACTGGGAGTGAGGAGGTTGAGGAGCCTTATCAGACAGGATGTGCCTGGAGATTCATCATGGCCCCATGTTTAAGCAAGCGAACCATCCTTTGGGAATTCAGCTCATATAGCTAACCACTAGATGACAGCGTTTCCTGATGGGAATACTTGCAGGACTTTCAGAAATTGGCTTTTCTTCTTAAGGGGGTGGCCGCGTATTACAAACCCTTGAGCCCCAACGTTTCTTTAGAACCAGGAATAAAGAACAGCAAACAGATACTTTGGCACTGGGATGCTTAGAGTGGAGAAGGGAGGAGGGTGTGGAGTATCTTGACTGCAGCCCCGAATCTCCCGGGTGAGAATATGGATCTCTCTGGGATGTCATTTAGTATTCAACATTAAGCCTCCAGCTGGACATTCTGCAGCCTGGCCAAGCATTCAAGGAGATGAGGAAGGAATTGGGGCAAGTTTGAGGATGGGATGGGGCTGCAAACATTTGCTCTGATATACAAACCTATTGCGAATAGTATTCTGCACCCCGGAAGAGTTTTCTTAATGGGATATCCCTTGAAACAGCCTATGTGTTACAAGTTATGTTTCAGAAAAGCATTGGAAATAAGTTTTCAAAAGAGTTTTTGGCTATAAATTTACACACCGCAGCAATTTTTCCTCAGAAATCCCAGGTGATACTTCGAAAACCTGGCTCATTTTCATCTTCGGATTCAAATAATTGGTTTCAAAGGGGTTGTTGGATCAATTCTGAATTTCAATTCTTTGTCTGAATTTCAAAAGTTTGCTCAATACGCAGGGCAAAACTATCTGCAGGCAAAACCGTCAGAAGACATGTCATCCTGTGGTGAGATGGCACATGCAATTGAGCAGTATGTATATAAGATTATATTTCTTCAAAGGGATTTTTGTTATTTGTCACCAGGCAAAGAAATGTTTTCCTTAAAGGGGCAGGCAGTGGCAATCGATCACCATTTCCCCACTGGGCATGGATTGGCTGGCCTCAGAATTTGTCTATCATTTTCATAGACTGTGTACAAATTGTACTTTTTTTCTTCATTCTTATTATCAGCATTGGGATATTTTATTTAATTATATATGTATATGGTGTTTTTTTGCAATGTTATTTTGCAGCTCTGAGCGGGGAGGGTACAGGGAAGCAGTAGCATCTGTGGGGGAGGCTAAGAATGTATGTGTACAATATATGCATCCTTGCGACATGGCAGAGGCGATCCTTATAATCTGTATCCTGTGAGGATGCCCAGTAGGTGCTTTGCAGCTGGTCCATAAATGACTGTATGTGCGAACTCTGCAATTAAAGGGCCAGACTAGTGATCCTGAGGGGTGTGTTGGATTATTTGACCTGCCCAAGTGGGGCTTACACTGGAGTTGGGGTTCTGCGCTTAAACCAAGTTAGCACAGGCTCACCCCCAGTCCTCCCAAGGAGTCAGGATGTGTTCCTGAGCTGGCCCAACTGCACACAGGCAGACGCTAAATCAGGGGTCAGCAGACTTTTTCAGCAGGGGGCCGGTCCACTGTCCCTCAGACCTTGTGGGGGGCCGGACTGTATTTGGGGGGGGGGATGAACGAATTCCTATGCCCCACAAATAATCCAGAGATGTGTTTTAAATAAAAGTACACATTCTACTCATGTAAAAACACCAGGCAGGCCCCACAAATAACCCAGAGATGCATTTTAAATAAAAGGGCACATTCTACTCATGTAAAAACACATTGATTCCCCGACCGTCCGCGGGCCGGATTTAGAAGGCGATTGGGCCGGATCCGGCCCCCGGGCCTTAGTTTGCCTACCCATGATCATCATCATCATGGACTCTTAGAATTGTAGAGTTGGAAGGGAAACCGAGGGTCATCTATTCCAACCCCCCGCAATGTGGGAATCTCAACTAAAGCATCCATGACCGGTGGTCATCTTATCCGGGACACAGCACAGCCAGAGCAAGAAAAGGTGTATGCTGTATTCTGCTACAAAGCAACCAAAGGGCCAACCTGAACAGGACAGTGTCGAGTAGTGGTTAGCGTTGGACTAACTCAGCGATGAGGCTCCCTTGGTGAAGCTGGGCTAGTCATTCTCTGTCGGCCTGGCCTACCTTGCAAAGTTGTTGTTAGGGTAAAAGTGTGTTGAGGAGAAACCATGTATGCAGCTGCCATGAGGCCCTCGGAGGAAAAAGGGGAGGTGAAGGGTGGGATTCAATTAGGTTTCACTCACTGAAATAAATGCACACAGTTAATTCGTTTCAGCGAATCTGCTCTGAGGAAAACTTAGTTCAATACCACCCTAAATGTAATAATATTAGGAATGTTGGGGGTGTTAGATTCAGTTCACATTTATAGGCAAAACTACCTAATTCACACTTTTTTGGGGGGTGGGGAACACAAATCAAAATGCCATCTGTTGGAAGTTGTATTTCCCTGAATTTTGCAATGCGATTCTCTAGTCAAGCAAGATGTTACAAAAATACAACACAAGCATGTGAAAAACTGTATATGAGGCAAAATTTCACACAAAGAGGTTAATGGTTAAACCATGCGCTGAATGGTTCCTTTGGAGAAAGAATATTATTAGCTGCACTATTTTGCCTGCTTGGAAAACTTCACCAGCTGAGTTTCTGCCTGTTTCTGGGTAGCTGCAGGCCAGGCAGGAATCCACACATCTCTGTTACAGATGAGGAGAGGCAGATCGGCAGTGGATCTTCACGATGACAGGCACAAGCAATATTTCTCAAGCACAGCTGGTTAATTCTAACAATGACGAAACAAAACCACAAACGCACCTTCCGGTGTCTTGCAACGATGACTCCAGTTTTCTGGCGGTAGCTGAACGACAACATCTTTCCTCAAAAGTTGTTTTCGGTGCTTCTTTTCTCCAGTGCCGGATTTATGCACAGTGGTACCTCAGGTTACATACGCTTCAGGTTACAGACTACGCTAACCCAGAAATAGTACCTCGGGTTAAGAACTTTGCTTCAGGATGAGAACAGAAATCATGCTTCGGCAGCGCGGCGGCAGCAGGAGGCCCCATTAGCTAAAGTGGTGCTTCAGGTTAAGAGCAGTTTCAGGTTAAAAACGGACCTCCAGAACGAATTAAGTACTTAACCCGAGGTACCACTGTATAGGCTAAGTAGGCTGAAGCCTAGGGCCTCTAGATCTAGGGGGCCTACCCAGCCTGCCCGCCCTCCCCCAGCAAGCAGTCTCCCCTCTCCCAAAATTGCAAACCCAAGACTTCATGCGAGGGCAGGGCAACCTGGGCCCAGCAACTATTAGATTCAGGGCCAGCCAGTGGGGCCCAATTTGAAACTCTAGGGCCCAACGTGCACGTTTTTTGTGGGGCCCTAGTTCACAGCCACAATCTGCAGAATCTTAGAGATATCAATCTGCGTGCTAGGTCATTTTCACAAGGTCAGCAAAGCCCTTAAGAAATCAGACCTGTTATTGAGTTCTTGCGCAAGTTTGTACAGTTCACGCCTGCATTTTTTTAAAGAGAAGATTTTGATGAGCTTGAGAAACAAGAAAAGGCACCTTGCCAAATGTTAACTACAAAACAAGGAAATGACAGAAGTGCATCTTTTGCCTTAGATGCACTTTCCTCAAGAGATAAGTTTAGGATAAAATCCTTTATTCCTATATTAGATGCACTTGAAGCCAATTTAAAAAGCAGTACTGTGTACAGTGATGTTGCACAATTGTTTTTCCATTCTTGCTATTCCGATAGCATCTAAGCAAGAAATTTAGCAAGGTGTTGAACTGTTGACGGAAGCGTCCGCAGAAGATATTGAGCTGAAACTTATTGATGAACTTTTGCACTTTCACCTGTACGTGAGACAAAGCCATAGGCTCACAGCAGAACACTCTCTGTCTCCTACAGACCTTTATCAAATGATATACAAGGGGAAAATTCAGATGGCCTTTCCTAATGTTGAAGCAATCTTGCGGCTTTTTCTTAGCTTTATGGTCACTAACCTCTCGGAAGAGAGGAGTTTTTCAAGACTCAAAAGAATTAAAAATGAATTAAGGGCCACGATGTCTCAAGAGAGGTAGTCCTCACTGAGCATTCTGTACATTGAAAAGTGACAAACTTAGACAAATTTTTTTTGATGAAGTTTTCAGATGTCCTTTAGAGGAGAAATTGTGAATTGCAGAATTTTAAATACCCATCATCATCACCCTTGAGCTTCACTCAATTTAGTTTATGAACACTCTTCCATTTTCTTCTAGTCGTGAGGGTGGGGGGTTGGGAGGGGCCTCACAAGTGGAGAAGCTCAGGGCCTCTCTTCATCGAAATCCGGCCCCCACCCCCCATTTTTACAGGGTTTTTGAGAATAAGTAAATCCACAAGCAGAGGAAGCTACCTGTTCAATAATGACCGCTCCCCGCATAAAACGGGGGGCGCTCTTTGCGTGGACGCGCGCAGCCCCTGGATCTGGAGCGGCTCCATCAACACAGGCTTGGCTTCGCCTTCCCCCAGGTGGGATACCTGGAGGTCTCCGCCTACCTCAGTCAGTTGTCCAATCCCGCCTGGGGGGGAGCGTTGCCAAGGAGACCAGGCCAGGTAGGGGAGGGACTACCTGCCCACACAATAGAGGGAGGATCTTACCTGGGAATCCTCACTTGGCTCCAGAGCTTCTCCCACCCTACCCACCCTCAGTTAATGTCTTATTTTGCAGGTTAACTTTTCTTCACAGGTATGCAGGCGCTGCTATGTTAAGGTCGCTGTCAAAGGGCCGGAAAGGAATTCCCCTGCATTGGCAGGTTTTGCCTTTCCCATAGCAAAATGTCACAACTCAGGCCTTGGGCGGAATCCTTTAGTCTATCTTCCTCTTTGCAGCGGCGATACCAGGGTTCCTTGTTAAAGGGGTTTCTGAAGGGAGGCTTTGACCGTACGCCGACAGGTCGTCATTGCTCTCCCCTGCGGCGGTGGCGTAACGGGGGCGGCTATCTCTGCTTGAACATATGTTCTCCAGAGCCGGCCCATCCCCCCCCCACACTGGATAACCCTGATGTTCCCTAGGTCCCTGGCTGGAGAGGGATAACGCCCAGTGCCTGAGCCAAGGTCTACCCACATCTGAAATATAATAAAGTTGTGGCCAATTTAATCCCATAGCACATTATCTTGAGTCCACATGACGGGGGGGGGGCGCCCGGGATCTGGGGGACTCCGTCTGTCCACACAAAGTATGTTGAGGCAATTGCAGCTCACTCTCACCCCTCCCTCAACCAGCAAACCAACTTACACTGGAGCACTGCGACTAACAAACTACAATTGAAACGGAAACCCGCCTCCTCGCCAACAACAGACCCTGTGGTTCTGGGTGTCATAAGAATAAAAATGTCCCAGTACAGTGGTACCTCGGGTTACAGACACTTCAGGTTACAGACTCCGCTAACCCAGAAATAGTACCTCAGGTTAAGAACTTTGCTTCAGGAGGAGAACAGAAATAGTGCTCCAGTGGTGCGGCAGCAGCAGGAGACCCCGTTAGCTAAAGTGGTACCTCAGGTTAAGAACAGTTTCAGGTTAAGAACGGACCTCCAGAACGAATTAAGTTCTTAACCAGAGATACCACTGTACCCCTCAGCAGGTGTAGCAAAGGAATAATCATTTACACGCAAATCATAATGCACACCAAAATTTATTAAATCTATCAAAAGAGCCGTTTACTTCAAGACCACCCCAAACCTTCCTATACTGCAAAAGAGGAGATGAATCGTTCATTTTACCGTTGCCAAAAGTGATGAAATCAAACCACACTTTGTTTCTTTAATCTCTGCCCACTTCGTTCTTTTCTTTTCCTCCTCTTTCCTCAAGTCTTCCTTAAGCACCTATTCATTCTCTCTCTATCTATCTCTCTTGCACAGGGATCCTGGATCAGGCCAAAGAATTTGGCCACCCCAGGCATGGGTGAGTTGAAGTGCACTATCTTCTGACACCTGGGCACCAGGGGTGGAGCTCTGCTGTAGGAAGGGAGGGGTGGGGCTGTTCCTTTTTGCTGAAAAGGTTGGCTTCTTTGCACGACCCATTATTGAGAAAGGAGGTAGAGAGGTGGGTGCCTGGGACGTCCTGAACATCCCGCTCCCAAGGGGTCGTGCACGCCAGCTAGCCCACATTACCTGAGCCACCAGCATGGCCACATACAACGTCCAGGTGGTGACTGGGAAGCAGCTCCGTGCTGGCACCATTGACTCTGTTTTTGCCACCTTGGTGGGCACCCAGGGCGAGAGCCCCAAAACTGTGCTGGACAACTGGGGCCCAGATTTCTACAGAGGAGCGGTGAGTGGTTCTGAACAGGGTGGGTTGTGGGGGTGGCGGGCAGCGGAGCTTTTATTTTTTTAAAAAGGGCATATCTTACATTTCCCTCCGATGAGCTGAAAAGCAGAAAAGCAGAGTCAAATCTTCCCCAAGGAGCAAAAAAATAATATTTAAGAAGTAAAATGTTAAGTATGCTTTTCTGCTACAGGGAAAATGAAAAATCTGTTGTTGCATTTTCTCCTGAGGAGCAATTGTGTTTGTGTGTTTGCTTTGCTGGTTTGATACGTGCCTGAAATCAGCCTTCTTTTTTGCCTGCTCATGCTTTCCATGTTAAAACTTGCTGATAAATAGTTAGGTGTGCTTATTTCTACGCCTCTGGCCATAGCTTTCCCCCCCTTCCCAATACTGTGTAACAAGTCAGTGGTTATCCAGTTAAACGCTTCCAGTGACATTTAAACAATTTTTTTATATTTGCACTGAGCTTTGAATAAAGCCCCATCAATATAAAAATGTCTAGCGATGATTTCATAGAATATTAATTCAAAATAATACGAGACATCTTGGCCCTATTAATTTTCCCCCAAGCAAGGTTAACTCTTTCTGAAACTTGATGACTTTAAAATGAGGTCAGGAGAAGAATGGAAATCTCAAGGCTCCACCTACGTAATTTCTTTTAAAAACATTTTCTTTATTAATTTTCCAACATTGACCCAATATTACTAGAGTTTAGCCAATTATACAGATTCCAGTTAATATCAAAATAATTACAATTATTTCCAGATTTATACAATTTAATCAAAGTGGTTTCCTGTGCTCCTTGATCAATGTTTTTTGTCCAGTTCTTATTTTGCTGTGGTTCGTATTTTTTAATTAACATCTAATTACATTTCAGTTGGTATATTAATCATTATGATAACAGCTGCAACGATTACTATTCGTGTTAATTAGTGATGCAATTGGCGCTGTGGGTTAAACCACAGAGCCTAGGACTTGCCGCTCAGAAGGTCGGCGGTTCGAATCCCCGCGACGGGGTGAGCTCCCGTTGCTCAGGCCCATCTCCTGCCAACCTGGCAGTTCGAAAGCATATCAAAGTGCAAGTAGATAAATAGGTATCTCTCTGGCGGGAAGGTAAACGGCGTTTCCGTGCGCTGCTCTGGTTCGCCAGAAGCGGCTTAGTCCTGCTGGCCACATGACCCGGAAGCTGTACGCTGGCTCCCTCGGCCAGTAAAGCGAGATGAGCGCCGCAACCCCAAAGTCGTCCGTGACTGGACCTAATGGTCAGGGGTCCCTTTACCTTCATTCATATTAATACCTTATCTAACTTTCCATAGAATTTCAAATGAGGTGCTCTAATTATTTTCCTTCTCTCTGCGTGTGTCAGTCTGAATATGTCCAATTATAAAACTCCTTGACCTTTCTCTGCTGTCTGATTCTTGAAATTCCTCCAATTCCTGTTGTCTCTCAGCTATAATCCTGGAGAATTCTCAAAATATCTCAATAGCGCCCTCTCATCGTGCTCTCCTCTTGCTCAGTGTTTCCGGACAACAACATATTCCAGCAGCCCACTCTTTCTCACTTCTCAGTCAACATCTAGAAATTTTCACGAATGGAAAAAGAGAGATTCAGCTTCTGCCGCAAGGGATCTTCGAGTACATTCATTTAAATTAATCACCACCAAAGTCTCCATGCCTCCCTCGTCCACAGCTCCAAATTCCTTTCATCTTTATGTGATTCTATGACAGACATAGGGACGTGGGTGGCGCTGTGGGTTAAACCACAGAGCCTAGGACTTGCCGATCAGAAGGTCGGCGGTTCAAATCCCCGCGACAGAGTGAGCTCCTGTTGCTCGGTCCCTGCTCCTGCCAACCTAGCAGTTCGAAAGCCCGTCAAAGTGCAAGTAGATCAATAGGTACCGCTCCGGCGGGAAGGTAAACGGCGTTTCCGTGCGCTGCTCTGGTTCGCCAGAAGTGGCTTAGTCATGCTGGCCACAGGACCCAGAAGCTGTACGCTGGCTCCCTCGGCCAATAAAGCGGGATGAGCGCCGCAACCCCAGAGTCAGCCACGACTGGACCTAATGGTCAGGGGTCCCTTTACCTTTATGACAGACATACACACAGCACTGAGTTCTCTAGTGTGCTCTATAACCAAATTCCAGTGTGCTGTTGAAGTGCCCCAGAAGAAGAAGTTGAAATCCTCTTTTAAAAAATTAAACCTGTGGTTTTTGTGCATTCTTGAGATTTTATCTCTCACACACATCCATTTCCCTTCCTGTGATTGATGCCAGAGGCTTTCAGGTAGATGTCCAGGTGGGCTTATATTCTTAGTTTTGCTGTCCTGATTTTCATCCTTCTGTACTTTGGGGATGACTTACCATAAGTTGTTACCGAGCCAGTGTGGTGTAGTGGTTAGAGAGTTGGACTTTGCCCCTGGGAAACATCAGGGTTCAAATCCCCACTCGGCCATGAAGATCACCTGGTGACCTTGGGCCAGTCACTGCCTCTCGGCCTACCTTGCAGGTTTGTTGGGGAGATAAAGTAGAGAGGAGAACTCTGTATGCCTCTTGAGCTCTTTGGAAGGAAGGTGGGGTGTAAATGCAATGCATAGCAAATGCATATGGGGCCCCAGAGCTCATTTTCAACCCCAGGGGCTTCCTAGATATTAAATAGTGGGTGGGCATAGCAGACAGCACAGAGATTTCTCCAAGTAGTTCTTTATAAGTAAGCTGGAACGGAACTGAACAGCAAACAGCTCAGCCGGCCTGCTTTTATAGGCAGCCGGCTGTCAACATTGTAACAAAAACAACCCAGGGTTTCCCGCCTAAATTAACTGACGTGGACCTGAGTGAAAACTATATACAGTCATACCTCGGGTTGAATGTGCTTTGGGTTGAGCGTGTTCGAGTTGCGCTCCACGGCAACCCGGAAGTAATGGAGTGCGTTACTTCCGGGTTTTGCCGCTCGCGCATGCGCAGACGCTCAAAATGATGTCACGCGCATGCGTGGAAGCGGCAAAACACGACCCGCGCATGCGCAGACGCGCCGTCACTTGTTATGTTCGCTTCAGGATGCGACCGGGGCTCCGGAACAGATCCCATTCGCATCCCGAGGTACCACTGTACATGATACTCCTGGTGGCCAGGGTGAGAACTTCAATACATAACACCCCTCCCCACCAAGATAAGGCATCAGTTACAATCATAGTGGTTCCATTACATACAGCAATACCCTTGTTGTTTTCATTAAGGCACATAAGCATATTAATTGACCCTATTCACCATACAGCTTTACATGTGCAGTTTGTCCGGTGAATATAGTCTTTTAAATAAGCTGGGTGCTTGGAAACACTGCCAGTACCAGAGTCCGGGTGGCCGCCCGATTCTGGCTGCGACTGTGGTGTGACCAAATGTGGCATTGAGCCCGAGTTCCCTGGCTCCGCTGCTGTCGAAGGAACCACCGAGGGTGGACTTGACAGACGGTCAGGCATAGCAGTGATCCGAGTCTCTGGAGAGCCAGGCAGACCCACCAAAATGGCTCGGCTCGGCTCCATGCCCTCAGTTTGTGAGGAAGGTTTAGGTGGAGCCTCGCCTTCCATTAGTGACCGCTCCGGAGCTGGGGCCACAGTTGGGGGCACAGCGGTAGTGTCCAAATCCCTAACCCTGCGCCTTAGCTGGTCTATGTGCCAGCACCACAAGTGTCCGCTCTCGAGGGCCACCTGGTAAGAACGAGGCCCCATGACTCCCACTACCGTGGCCGGCACCCAAGGAATGTCCCAAGGTGAGAACTTCAATACATAACACTAGACATCTTTGGCAGGAATAATAATAATAATTTATTATTTATACCCCACCCATCTGGCTGGGTTTCCCCAGCCACTCTGGGTGGCTTCCAACAGAACACTAAAATACAATAACTATTAAACATTAAAAGCTTCCCTAAACAGGGCTGCCTTCAGATGTCTTCTAAAAGTCTGGTAGTTGTTGTTCTCTTTGACATCTGGTGGGAGGGCGTTCCACAGGGTGGGCGCCACCACCAAGAAGGCCCTCTGCCTGGTTCCCTGTAATTTCACTTCTCGCAGTGAGGGAACCACCAGAAGGCCCTCGGAGCTGGACCTCAGTGTCCGGGCAGAAAGATGTTCCACCACCTGAGTCGGAGCCCCCCAACCCTCCCTTTGTATTCCTGCACACAGATGCAAACACACACACACCACGTCCACATCCTTCAATTTTGCTCCAGGCAAAATGGAGACCGACACAGTCTCATGCCCTTCCCTGACCTCTCCACGGCTGCCCAGATCTTCAGGCATGAAAAGGATGCAATTTGCTTCTAAAGCACATACTAATGCATAAATGCTTGAACATGGGGGCTAAAGACCACCACTATGCTTCCCTCCATCATCTCCCCGCTGCCACCAGCAACAAATACAGAAACTATGTAAAGGTCTCCATACTACTGCAAAAACCAGGGGTTGGCAAACTATGGCCCGGGGGCTGGATGCGGCCTGAAAGGGTCACGAATCTGGCCTGCACCATGCTGAGGTAAACTCCGACGCGGCCTTTCATTCATAGAGCCACCGCTGACATGCAGCCGGCCATGGCTCCCATAGCAGCGGGGCGCTGAGCAGCTAGGGGGCCAGCGGCTTTGGTGAGCTCGTGGGGCTGGCGCTGAGGATGGAGCTGAAGCTGGGTTTCCTCTTGCGTGTGGTGCTGCTGCTGCTCTGGTCGTCGCTCTGAAGAAGTGTGCATGCACACGAAAGCTCATACCAACAACAAACTTAGTTGATCTCTAAGGTGCTACTCTAAGGGACGCGGGTGGCGCTGTGGGTAAAAGCCTCAGCGCCTAGGGCTTGCCGATCGAAAGGTCGGCGGTTCGAATCCCCGCGGCGGGGTGCGCTCCCGTTGCTCAGTCCCAGCGCCTGCCAACCTAGCAGTTCGAAAGCACCCCTGGGTGCAAGTAGATAAATAGGGACCGCTTACTGGCGGGAAGGTAAACGGCGTTTCCGTGTGCGGCTCTGGCTCGCCAGATGCAGCTTTGTCACGCTGGCCACGTGACCTGGAAGTGTCTCCGGACAGCGCTGGCCCCCGGCCTATAGAGTGAGATGAGCGCACAACCCCAGAGTCTGTCAAGACTGGCCCGTACGGGCAGGGGTACCTTTACCTTTACCTTTAAGGTGCTACTGAGAGCAAATGATATAATGGTGGTTATGTTACGGTATTATTTGTTGTTGTTGTTGAGTCATTTAGTTGTGTCCGACTCTTCGTGACCCCCTGGACCAGAGCACCCCAGGCCCTCCTGTCTTCCACTGCCTCCCGCCGTTTGGTCAAACTCATGCTGGTCTCTTCCAGAACACTGTCCCACCATCTCGTCCTCCGTCGTCCCCTTCTCCTTGTGCCCTCCATCTTTCCCAACATCAGGGTCTTTTCCAGGGAGTCTTCTCTTTTCAGGAGGTGGCCAAAGTATTGGAGCCTTAGCTTCAGGATCTGTCCTTCCAGTGAGCACTCAGGGCTGATTTCCTTCAGAATGGAGAGGTGTGATCTTCTTGCAGTCCATGGGACTCTCAAGAGTCTCCTCCAGCACCAGAATTCAAAAGCATCCATTCTTCGGCGATCAGCCTTCTTTATGGTCCAGCTCTCACTTCCATACATCACTACTGGGAAAACCAGAGCTTTTACTATAAGGACCTTTGTTGGCAAGGTGATGTCTCTGCTTTTTAAGATGCTGTCTAGGTTTGTCATTGCTTTTCTTCCAAGAAGCAGGCATCTTTTAATTTCATGGCTGCTGTCACCATCTGCAGTGATCATGGAGCCCAAGAAAGTAAAATCTCTCACTACGGTATCATATAACTGTTAAAATTTGAAAATCAATAAAAATCATTTTCAAAAAACAAAACAAAAAACCCCACATTCTAACAAAATCCAGGCTGCATTTCTGAGTGCAAGAGCGATAATGGGACATTGAAGGGCAGGGGAAGTTGAGCTGGTGCTTAACCCTTCCCCCACTGCCTGTTTTCCTCTGTATCCTGCAACGGATTGCCCTCCTGTAGGGAAATCCGGTGGGTGTTTCCTCTTTCCCCCAGAATTGAGTATCATGGCTTCTTCCTTCCTTCCTTCTTTGCTGTTGGCAAACCCATGGTTCCCCTAACTGGAGAATATCCGGAAGAACTAGGTTGTGAAACTTACGTTTTCTTTCTTAACTTAAGTTGCACTCTGTTGCAAGCGGCTTTTGTAATGCTCTTGTTCTGAAGAAAATCAAGTCCAGCAAAGGAATGCAATATTTTTATTTATTGCATTTATGTTTCATTTATTTATGAATGAAGGGTATGCAATCAGTGTGGATGAGGAGTGGGGAAACACAGTCCTGGGGTCAAAATGCAGTCTTCTGGTCCACTCTGTTTGGTCCTTGAGAGTCTCCGCAGGATGCATTCCTCCCCACGTGACTTCACAATGGTGGAAAACATCCTGGAATTTTGATAATCCCCCTCCTTTGCCTAGGTGGAGGGCAGAGGAATGTGCAAGCGTGTGTAGGAATTTTTTTAAAAAATATATTTTTATTTTTTACCAACAACCCAAACACAAACAGTGAAACCCTACAGGCGGCTGATACATTGGGTATACATAATCAATAATAACATATTCAAATCAACCATATGTACAATTCTATATACATTAACACTCCTCCCTCCACAAGGTTTATTTAACTTTTAACATTTTAATTGCCCCAAATGGTTCAAACCTACCCAAATAATTCAGTATCTTCTGAAACCAATCCTCCTCTTTCTCACTGACCTTAAACCCTTTCATTTTGTGTATCTTCACAGTTAGAGATTCTAAACTTATAATATTATTCAGTTTTTTCCTCCATTGGTTCATCCCTAGCTCTTCTGCATTTTCCCAATTACTCGCTATAACCTAAGCGCGTGTAGGAATTGGTCTAGTGTACAAAGGTGAAATTAGGGACGCGGGTGGCGCTGTGGGTAAAACCTCAGTGCCTAGGACTTGCCGATCGCATGGTCGGCGGTTCGAATCCCCGCGGCGGGGTGCGCTCCCGTCGTTCGGTCCCAGCGCCTGCCAACCTAGCAGTTCGAAAGCACCTCCAGGTGCATGTAGATAAATAGGGACCGCTTACCAGCCGGAAGGTAAACGGCGTTCCGTGTGCTGCGCTGGCTCGCCAGATGCAGCTTGTCACGCTGGCCACGTGACCCAGAAGTGCCTGCGGACAGCGCTGGCTCCCGGCCTCTTGAGTGAAATGAGCGCACAACCCTAGAGTCTGGCAAGACTGGCCCGAACGGGCAGGGGTACCTTTACCTTTTCCCTTACAAAGGTGAAATTAAGATTAATTGCTCTGCCCTGCCTTTGCCTCTGACCAGCCCACCATCCGCATGTGGCCCCCCGGAAGGGAATGAGACCCTTGAACTTCCCCACTGATGGATTGTATGGCCCAATGGTTTGACTCAGTGTAGGCAGTTCAGTGTGGTGCAATGGTTAGAGTGCTGGACTAGAACCTGGGGGAAACTAGGGTTCGAATCCCCACTCAGCCACGAAACTCACTGGGTGACCTTGGGGGCCAGTCACTGCCTCTCTCAGCCTAACCCAGCATTTCTCTGATGAAAATAGGGACATTCTGTTCTACATCAGGAAGATTCTGGAGTATTGGGTCCCTTGACCCCCAAATTTTCTTATAATGTTGCAGGATTCTCAATCAATAAGACAGACACCGGGTTCTTCGAGGAAAAGCCTTTGGTTTATTAATCTCCGCAGCTGACTGCAATGGGATAGCTCCCAAAAGCTGAGCGTCGTACCCAGATCAGAGCAGGGTTTTTATAGTGCGAGACAAACAACTATCAGCAGAATATATCACGACATCCAGAACAAGATAGAATATTGCAAGCAAGTAAAACACAAGAATCCCATCACACCAGTTCCTCTCCTGGGGAGCTTGATTTCCAAGCAGGTTTCAAGATAAGGTCCCTTCTCAAGATAAGCTCACTTCCCCAGTACGTTTCAGAGCACAATTCAAAGTGTTGGTGTTGACCTTAAAATCCCTAGACTGCCTCAGCCCAGTAGACCTGAAGGAGCATCTCCACCCACATCGTTCTGCCCAGACGCTGATGTCCAGCGCCGAGGGCCTTCTGGCAGTTCCCTCACTGCGAGAAGCAAAGCTACAGGGAACCAGGCAGAGGGCCTTCTCGGTGGTGGCACCCGCCCTGTGGAACACCCTCCCATCAGATGTCAAAGAGATAAACAACTACCTGACATTTAGAAGACATCTGAAGGCAGCCCTGTTCAGGGAAGTTTTTAATGTGTGACATTTTAATGTATTTTTAATCTTTGTTGGAAGTTGCCCAGAGTGGCTGGGGAAACCCAGTCAGATGGGCGGGGTACAAATAATAAATTATTATTATTATTATTATTCCCCATTTCTTCCCAGAAACTGCTATCTTTGCAGACAGAGTTCTGGCCCATCTTCTAATGGGGTGGGGAGACAAACACCGTGTCTGCTTCTATTTAGGGAGGGGCTTCTGAGGCAAGTAAATTCTATTTGGTGCATCCATCAATAACGGTATGTTAGTCCAACAAGCAGCTTGCTGCCTGAGTGAGGATGGGGTTCTTCTGAGGGCTGCAGTGCCAAGGATGGCTGAGGACTTTGATAATTCCCATAAAGCCTACAGGCTAAGTTAAAGGTGAGGTTTTTCACCTGGAGTTGAAATCTGTCTCTTTATCATCCCTTCCTGCTTTCTAAGGCTGCCTCTGAATCTCCCAACTTTTCCGTTGCAGGTGCATGACTACGAAGTCACCTGTGAGCAGGAGCTGGGGGAAATCGTGCTTCTCCGTCTCCACAAAGAAGTTGTGTCTAATCTGCTGTCCACGAGCTGGTACTGTAGTTTTGTCACCGTGACGTCCCCCAAAGGAGAAGTCTATAGATTTCCATGCTATCAGTGGATTGCGGGCTCTGTTACCCTGGAGCTGAGGGAGGGGACAGGTAAGTAGACTTGCTTGGAGAGAGAGAGAGAGAGAGAGAGAGAGAGAGAGAGAGAGAGAGAAGAAGGTCCCTACTCTGCAAAATCATCTTTTAGCCTGTTGATTGTTTGGACAGCATGCCCGTCCCCCCAAACATGGTGATCAATGGTATTTACTGTTCATAAGAAAATATAAATGACAGTGGAATCTTGGTTCTCAAACTTAATCCATTCCAGAAGTCCGTTCCAAAACCAAAGCGTTCCAAAACCAAGGCACGCTTTCCCATAGAAAGTAATGCAAAATGGATTGATCCGTTCCAGACTTTTAAAAACAACCCCTAAAACAGCAATTTAAACATGAATTTTACTATCTAACGAGACCATTGATCCATAAAATGAAAGCAATAAGCAACGTACTTCAGTCACACAACCAACCAACCAACCAACCAGTAGCTGAACTGGGTTCCACACAGTCACAAAAACAAAACAAAAAAAGAGCCGCAGAAACGCAAAATAAATAGCAAAAACAGACAGACCTCGGTGTAACACTCCAAACGGAAGCGAGGCACTCAAAACGGAGCACGTGTGGCTTCCGAATAAAGTTCGCAAACTGGAACACTTACTTCCGGGTTTGCAGGGTTTGGGTTCCAAGTTGTTTGAGTACCAAGGCGTTTGTGAACCAAGGGACCACTGTAGCAGATCTGAACCGAATGAAGCAGGCTGACATAATAAACACCATCTCTCTCTCTCTCTCTCTCTCTCTCTCTCTCTCTCTCTCTCTCTGTCCCTCCAGCGAAGACACCAGCTATGGATGCTCTTCCTTCACTCAAGGACCACCGGAAGAAGCAGCTTCAGCAAAGACAATCTTGCTACGAGTGAGTGTGGCTGCTGTAAACTTCTAGTCATGCAACCTGTGTGTGTTTGTGTGTCTGTGTAATGGATCCCTGGGTTCTGCCTCCAGTTCTCAGGGGTGGGTGTGTTTAGTCCTCATTCCTCATTTCCAATGTTCAGAGTGTAATAATAATAATAATAATAATAATAATAATAATAATATAATTTGTTATTTGTACCCCACCCATCTGGCTGGGTTTCCCCAGCCACTCTGGGCGGCTTCCAACAAAGACAAAGAATACACTAAAATGTCACACATTAGAAGCTTCCCTGAACAGATGTCTTCAGATGTCTTCTAAAAGTCTGGTAGTTGTTTTTCTCTTTGACATCTGATGGGAGGGCGTTCCACAGGGCGGGTGCCACCACCGAGAAGGCCCTTTGCCTGGTTCCCTGTAGCTTTGCTTCTCACCCAGTATACCTGAAGGAGCGTCTCCACCCCCATCGTTCAGCCCGGACACTGAGGTCCAGCTCCGAGGGCCTTCTGGCGGTTCCCTCACTGCGAGAAGCAAAGTTACAGGAAATCAGGCAGAGGGCCTTCTCGGTGGTGGCGCCCGCCCTGTGGAACGCCCTCCCACCAGATGTCAAGGAAATAAAGAACTATATGACTTTTAGAAGACATCTGAAGGAAGGCCTGTTTAGGGAAGTTTTGAATGTTTTATTTTATCGTGTTTTTAATATTCTGTTGGGAGCTGCCCAGAGTGGCTGGTCCATGACATTGTGATCTTGATTTCCTTCTGCACAGGTGGAAGAAGTTTGCTGAGGGCGTCCCTTTCCATCTGGACGTTGCATCCCCCAAGGAACTGGACACAAACATCAGGTTTTCTTTCGTCAAAGCGGCGGATTTTGTCAATCGCTCCAAAGCCCAGTAAGTTTGGGGAAAGAAGCCGCAATGTAGGTGGCAGATCACGTTCCTTAACGCAGACTATTTTCTGGGCTACGCACAGGCAGTTCCAGCCCAGGGTCTGTGGTGAACAGTGAAGTGTAGGTGGGTTCCCACGAGGCAAGACACAGTGATAACAGCAAGAACCTTTGTTGAACTAACAGAACTGGACAACAGGGGCAAAGCAACTGCTTATATACATTTCTGAAGGCCTGGGCCACTCCCACTCTCAATGTGATTGGCTGTCTAAACTTCCAAACTGCGAATCATGACTCAGAGTTTCAGGGCCAATGGCAGAGGCCCAAATCCTGAAATGTTCTGCGATTGGACAACATGTATCGAATCAGAACACAGGGGCTCAGAATCCTTAGTCCAGACCCAAGCTCAGGCAAACACAGACCACTGAATACATAACAAGCAGACAAGGGGAAGGAGAATTCTGGAAGGAGGAACAACGCTAGTCAATGTTGCTCTGGCCATTCGCACCTCCTACAGTGCCTAGGAAAGATCTCAGGATATCCCCTCAGAAATCTGCCATGTGGGACATACCAGTATACCTGAAGGAGCGTCTCCACCCCCATCGTTCTGCCCAGACGCTGAGGTCCAGCGCCGAGGGCCTTTTGGTGGTTCCCTCACTGCGAGAAGCAAAGCTACAGGGAACCAGGCAGAGGGCCTTCTCGGTAGTGGCACCCGCCCTGTGGAACGCCCTCCCACCAGATGTCAAAGAGAACAACAACTACCTGACATTCAGAAGACATCTTAATGCAGCCCTGTTCAGGGAAGCTTTTAATGTGTGACATTTTGGTGTATTTTTGGTCTCTGTGGAAGCCGCCCAGAGTGGCTGGGGAAACCCAGCCAGATGGGCGGGGTACAAATGATAAATAATAATAAATAATAATAATAATACCAAAAAAGTCCCAAAGTGACTGACAACCAAAGTAAAGCAATAATAATATAATAATGAAATTATGTACACATATGATAGCAGATGAAACATTTCAGTATCATATCATTTGCGCTGCCCAAATCCCAAGGAAAATAGAATTGTAGAGTTGGAAGGGACCCAAAGGATCATCTACTCGAACCCCCTGCAATGCAGGAATATGCAGTTTCCCCATATGGGTATTGAATCTGCGAGCTTGGTATAATCGGCACCATACTCTAACCGACGGAGCTATCCAGCAAAAAACTATCTTTGTGTGGCTCCAAAAGGAAGACAAGGCTGGTGCCCGGCAGGCCACCTCAGAAAGTGCATGTGAGATTGCTCATCCACCATGTCTTTCCTCCATGAGAATGTCATAGGGTGGAGACGATGGCTTCTTGCATTTAGTGATGCTCTCTGTATCGTATTACACTGTTTTACTGGCCGCTGCTGAAATTCTCGCCTTGACTTCTATTGATGGTTGATTCGCTGTTGTATTTTAGCTTTGGAAACTGCCCAAATAGTATTGTTATTGCAGTGTGCAAATGCTTTCAGTAAGTACAGTGGTACCTTGCGCCTTGGTTCTCAAACAACTTGGAACCCAAACACTGCAAACCTGGAAGTAAGTGTTCTGGTTTGCGAACATTTTTCGGAAGCTGAACGTGCTCCTTTTTGAGTGTTATGCTTCCGATTTGAGTGTTACGCTGTCCGTTTTCGCTATTCATTTTGCATTTTTGTGGCTCTTTTTTTGGGGTGTGTGTGTGTGTGTGACTGTGTGGAACCCAGTTCAGCTACTGATTGATTGATTGTGTGACTGGAGTACTGTTTATTGCTTTCATTTTATGGATCAATGGTCTCGTTAGATAGTAAAATTAATGTCAAATTGCTGTCTCAGGGGTTGTTTTTAAAAGTCAGGAACAGAGTAATCTGTTTTGCATTACTTTCTATGGGAAAGCGCGCCTTGGTTTTGGAACGCTTTGGTTTTGGAACGGACTTCCGGAACGGATTGAGTTTGAGAACTAAGGTACCACTGTAATAGATTGGCGGCGGCAGTGGGGGGGGGCAGCGGTTTCCTGTTCATGGGGCACCTTTAAAGGACAAGGAAGAGCACATTTCATCCCTTGATGTTCACTCCCCCCCCTTTGTTCCCTTCTGACTCCAGGCAGGTAGAGCTCAAGCTGAGAGGGTACTCCACTAGCCAAGAGTCCTGGGAGAAACTGGAAGATATCAACAAAGTCTTCTTGTTCACCGAGACGGATTTGTCCAGTAAGATGGTAGCCCTGTTCAAAACTCACTGCAAGCAGCCTCTGATAGACCCCCATAGTGTGAATTTCGTTTCCAGCTACCTAGAGATGGGGGGGGGTTGGTTTCCAGAAATCTGGGTCCTCAGCTCTTTCCTGATTTAGTAACACAATGGTTCCTACTGTGAATGGGACCTGTGAAGCCCCCAAAGTGGTTGCCACTGATTTAACGTGCCCAAACCTCCTTTGGCTCATGTGGAGATCCATTTGAGGTTAGCGTCAAATGCTGGCCAACGCGCTGGTGCTCACTGGATCCTTCAGTCAAGCTTTTAATTTGCTCAGCAGCGGAACAGGGAGTAGCTCGGTTTGTGGGCGTCCAAAGCTTAATGGCGTCAGGAAAGCTTGCAGAATTTGTTGGCTATAAAGCAAAGTCCGTAAAATAATGAAGCAATGTACCTGTAATGAAATTTGAAGCAACTTAAAGCAATTTGAGACAGTTTGCAACTAGTTAATGGTATGAAGTAATAACTGGCGTTGACAAAGCAATCAGGCTGGGAAAATTGCATAATCGCCTCCTAACCCACTCCAGTTGCAAAACAGTTATAAGTTCTTGAGCAAATGAGATCACTGAATGTCATAATTACCAATCCAATGCAGCAGGCCAGTCTTTGAGGCTTTCAGCTGGGCGATACGGGGCAGGTTAAGGGTAAAGGTAAAGGGACCCCTGACTGTTAGGTCCAGTCGTGGCTGACTCTGGGGTTGCGGTGCTCATCTCGCTTTATTGGCCGAGGGAGCCGGCATACAGTTTCTGGGTCATGTGGCCAGCATGACTAAGCCACTTCTGGCGAACCAGAGCAGCGCACAGAAACGCCGTTTACCTTCCCACCGGAGCGGTACCTATTTATCTACTTGCACTTTGACGTGCTTTCGAACTGCTAGGTTGGCAGGAGCTGGGACCGAGCAACGGGAGCTCACCCTGTCACAGGGATTCGAACCGCCGACCTTCTGATTGGCAAGTCCTAGGCTCTGTGGTTTAACCCACAGTGCCACCTGCATCCCTACAGGGCAGGTTAGTAGACAGCAAAAGAGAACAAGAAATTGATTGGCTGGTTGCATTTATATCCCTCCTTTTTCTCCATGGACTGAAAGGTGGCTTATATAGTTTTTCCACTCCTCATTTAATCCCCTTGATGTAGGTTGCAATGTGAGGCAGTGACTGGACAGAGGCTACTCAGTGAGCTTCAGGCCTGAGTGAGGATTCGAACCCTGATCTCCCGAGTCCTAGTTAGACACTCTAAGCTGGCCTTTCTCAACCATTTATGTTGTTGGACTGCAACTCCCATCATTCCTAGCCAGCATTGCCAGTGATCATGGATGATGGGAGTGGCTCTAACCACTACACCACACTGCCTGACACTGAAAGGAAAACTGTACAGCCCCCTTCCCCCCCAGAAAAAACCCCCTAACAACAACAAAAAAAACCTCAATGCACCTTTAAAAAATAAAATAAAATTGATCGGTAACTGACCAGGAGATCGGACTCTTCTATTAATTTTGCATTCGTTTCGTGACTCCTGGAGGCAGGCCCACATAAAAGGTAGACTAAGCTATCTGGGATCAGGAAGAGAGGAACTGAGACCCTTCCCATATCAGATGTTCCCCATGCAGGGGAATCTCAACACGCTTCACCCTGATTTGATGCTCTTGTGTTTTGAGGCTCTCGCTTGTTTTGACTCCACAGTCTAAGGCAGCTCCCTCTGTTCCTAGGATACGTCGTGAAGCACTGGAAGGACGACGCGTTCTTTGGGTACCAGTTTCTGAACGGCCTGAACCCGAGAATGATCCAAAGATGCACAGAGATTCCATCCAACTTCCCTGTGACTCAGGACATGGTGGCCAAGTCCCTTGGGGACTCCACCACACTGCAAAAGGAGCTGGAGGTGAGGAGGGAAAACGCTCTGCAGCTGGGCTGATGGGGAAACGCTGTTGCACCAGAAGTGGCACACAAGCTGCACACCGATGATGATGATGATATATTATTATTATTATTATTATTATTATTATTATTATTATTATTTATTATTTTTACCCCACCCATCTGGCTGGGTTTCCCCAGCCACTCTGGGGAGCTCCCAACAGAATATTAAAAACATGATAAAACATCAAACATTCAAAACTTCCCTAAACAGGGTTGCCTTCACATGTCTTCTAAAAGTCAGAGAGTTGTTTATTTCCTTGACGTCTGATGGGAGGGTGTTCCACAGGGCGGGCGCCACTACCAAGAAGGCCCCCTGCCTGGTTCCCTGTGACCTCACTTCTCGCAGGGAGGGAACCGCCAGAAGGCCCTCAGAGGTGGACCTCCATGTCCGGGCAGAACGATGGGGGTGGAGACGCTCCTTCAGGTCTACTGGGCCTTTGACGCCATTTAGGGCTTACAAGGTCAGCACCAACACTTTGTTGTTGTTTTTTTAAAGATATTTATTAAAATTTTCAATTTTTATACAAACAAAAAAACAAACAAAAAAATTTAAAAACACATATAGTTCACAATACTTAATTTTCAATGACATATTTCCCTGACCTCCTCATACCTCCCCTTCTTGTAGTCCAATTCAAATTATTTGTTCAGCAAATCCTTATCTCGAAGCATTACAGCTTATAAAAACACCTTATTTTCTATCCAACATCTTAGGTTATTATAACCTTAAATTTTTACTTATAAAAAACCATTTTTTCATATTCCTTTATACCATTACAGCTAAAAACCACTTAATTTCAATCCAACATCATTCAACATTGCTTAATTTTACAATATTTCTGTAAATAGTCCTTAAATTTTTTCCAATCTTCTTCTGCCGACTCTTCTCCCTGGTCATGGATTCTGCCAGTCATTTCTGCCAATCAGCACCAACACTTTGAATTGTGCTCGGAAACGTCCTGGGAGCCGACATAGGTCTTTCAGGACTGGTGTTATGTGGTCCTGGTGGCCACTCCCAGTCACCAGTCTAGCTGCCGCATTCTGGATTAGTTGCAGTTTCCGGGTCACCTTCAAAGGTAGCCCCACATAGAGCACATGGCAGTAGTCCAAGCAGGAGATAACCAGAGCATGCACCGCTCTTGTGAGGCAGTCTGCGGGCAGGGAGGGTCTCATTCTGCATACCGGATGGAGCTTTGACCGAGGCTTGTGTTCTTCTCCCAAACAGAAGGGCTCCATCTTCATTGCTGACTACCGCATCCTGGAGGGGCTCTCTGCAGGAATCAACAACAACCGCCAGCAATACTTAGCAGCTCCCCTGTGCTTGCTGTATCTCACAGCCCAGGAGCAGCTTATGCCCCTCGCCATCCAGGTAACAGGTTGGGGCGGCTGGGGGCTCAGAAGATGCTGCGGATCTGCCTTTGGGAGATAGCAGTGGGGAAGGGAGGCTGTGGCTCCATCATGGACCGAAGGCGACCTCTGGTGGTTCTCCACAGTACTCTGCAACCTTGGGTAATGCTGTCAGTTTTGCAGAGTTGACGTGCACGATTTCAACCTTACTGTCATGGACTGACTAGGTACCAGGGAATGGTGGGAGGCACCAGCCAGGGAGCCCCCGAGGGAAGAAGGCTCAGTGCCTGGGGAGTGGTGGCGGAACGACAACGAGCTGTAAGAGGCAGAAGAGGGAGCAGACTAGGAGGAGAAGGTGTCGGAAGCTGAAGAGACAACAGGGTTTAGTGAGCAGGAAGAGGCTGCGGCAGAGAGCAGTTCAGACTCGGCGCCAGGAGAGAAAGGGGGCCAGGAAACAGAAATGAGTCAGGATGGTGAAGAATCTAGGGTGTCTTCCCCCTCCTGCTGCGACCAGCTCCCTTCCCTGCCTGGTCTCCCAGAACATGGGGAGGAATGAAAAGGGCGGAGCAAAGAGAGACATGATGAAGGAGTCTCAGATTGCTTAGGAAGGTCCTGGGGGAAGAGGAGACTTAGGGAGCTGTGGGAAGGCCTGAGGACTTCATTGGGGCTAGATCAGGTATCCCCAACCTTCGGCCCTCCAGATGTTTGGGACTACAATTCCCATCATCCCTGACCACTGGTCCTGTTAGCTAGGGATCATGGGAGTTGTAGGCCAAAACATCTGGAGGGCCGCAGGTTGGGGATGCCTGGACTAGATCTACCAGGAATAGTTGCTGTGCTCACTAGGCCTGGACTTCTCAGCTGTTCGCTTCTTTGAATGAAGAGTTAATTTCGCCGACACTGTGTGACTTATTGCTGACCTGCTGCTGGTGGCACTTATATGATTGAAAGATGGCCATTTGAAATCCCGCAAATTAATGGCATGCAACGCAAAGAGCTGTGATGCTCCTTCTGTGCTACGTTTTCCTGGCATGGAAAGAGCTGTCAATTTCTCTACTTTGCTTACTGGATTCTGGGATGTTCTCCTGATCTCGTGACAGCATCCCAGAGCCTGATAAGCAGGGCAGAGAACTTACAATTTATTGTAAGTAGATTTATCAAAAAGCTTTTGATGAAGAATCTCACCAAAGACTCCTGAGAAACCTCTGTAGTCATGGTATAGGTCCTTTTACCGATAAGAGACTGTTATTTACTGAAGTTCTCCCCCTGGGCCAGCGGGGGGATACTGTAGATAGTTATGCAAATGAAGGATCGAAAGTGACGTTCAGTGATTGGATAGTTTTAGAAAGTTGCTAGAGTAACGTTGTACTGGAGCTCTATATAAGCAGGCGGACTGAGCCCTTCAGCTCAGTTCTGTTCCGGCCCCTGAATAAACAAGAGCTGTTTGAAGAATCGCTGTGTCGTCTGATATGTTCACCCACAACCTAACAGAGACTGTCCAAGAAACAGGAAACAGAGAGTAGGAATTAATGGAGCCAATGTTGTGTTCTGCCACCTCCCACAGCTCAGCCAGACCCCTGGCCCAAAGGCTCCCATCTTCCTGCCGAGTGACTCCGAATGGGACTGGATCCTGGCCAAGACCTGGGTGCGAAACGCTGACTTCCAGGTGCACCAGGTCCTCACCCACCTGCTCCGTACCCACCTGCTGGCGGAGGTGTTCACCATCGCCACCCTGCGCCACCTCCCCATGTGCCACCCGCTCTATAAGGTGAGGCTGCCAATTCTGTGTTTTTTTAAAAATTATGTTTATTAAAATTTTCAAAAAAGAATACAAAGGAAAACAGAAAAGAGAAAAAGAAAAAAAGAAAAAAGAAGAGAAAAAGAAAAACAGCAGTTTAAAAAGTTTACCGTAATTACATTCCATACCCAATTTCCTTGACTTCCCCACACCTGCCCTTCTTGTATTCCAATTCCAATTTTTAGCTCAGCAATTGTTATCCCCCCACTTTACCTTATTTCCTCTAATTCAATTATCTTAAACAAATTTTAACTTCTAAACCTCTATCTTTATATTTCAAAACTTATTCTTAACATACTTTCCCTAAATTCCTCCATCAATTTAATTAACCTATTTAAACTTAAAAATCCCAATCTTTATACACGAAACACTTATTTTTGATAACCTTTTGCTAAGGTCGGCCCCAAATCTCTCCCCAAATTCCCCATTTTTATGTTAGTGGCAAAAGCCAACTTAATTAAAACAGAATCATATTTTTACACCCTTTAAATTCCCGAAGCCCTCCCACCCCCTTTCCCGGTTTCGATCCCCAACCAAAGTCCATCAGTCCATCCAAAATCAGCCTGGCGATCTCACATCCGAGGCACTTAACCCTCTCTCAATTTCTCTCTGCCGGTTTTCTTGATAGTCCTTTATTTTAAATTCCGAATCTCGAAGAGGCTCTGTTCCAGTAAAATCCATATTTCTTCCAGCCAGACCTCCATATTTAACAATGGAGCCAAAATCTTGTTTCTTGCTTCTCATAAGTTCAAATGTCCCAAAGGCTCCAAACTCTGTACTGTCCATATTTATATTCCATATGTCTTCAGATCCCCATAAGAGGAGATCTCTCCAGATTCCATTCTTCACTTCCAGCCAAACTTTCATTGTCATGTTCTTATTTTCAATTGTTTCCAACTTAACAGGCCTCTGGCTCTCTTTAGCCATCTGCAACATCCCAGCGCCTCCTTCTTTCTCATATTCTTTAAATGGCATCTCAAATGACTCAGACTCTTTCTCCTGTTTGGCTATAAGGATTTTTGTATCAGCAACAACACTTCCCTGTTCATCTGCAGGAGCTTGAATCATATCCTTTCCAGGTTCAGCAATTTTGTTTACTGTTCCCTTCATTGTTATTGTCATAGTCAAAACATTTGTCTGCTTCTGTAGATTTCCCAAAAGACGGAAGGTCTTTTCCAGTTCAGGCAGTATTTTTCCACTTACAGCCATTTTTGTAATGTCCTGAACCCCCTCTAGAGGGATTCTAGTTACTTAATGACAAATTAACCTTTTCTTCTTTGTTTTTAACAATTTGTTACCAAATTGTATCAGATGTAACCAGCAAAGACAGCAAAGACACAGTTCTCCTTTCCCCCCCCCAACTTTGACAGCTAATTTGACAGCTGTCAAAATCTATAAACCTCTTCCACAGGCTCTCTCCCCGATCGCTCCCGGGTTTTGGGGGAGGGGTGAATTCCGTTCTCTTATCCTCCAGCACAGTCACTTAAATTGGCCCAATATAAAGTTAATTGCACTTTTCCACAAAAAAAAAGACATTCACACAACCTTAGTAATAAAATCCTTGCTTTACGATGTTTACAAGGCGGGCAGGTTGACTTCCTTTTTAGCACCTTACCCGGTCTTGCCGAATTCCCAGAAATAATTTTCCCTTTTAAGTCCAATTACCGTGTTACTCACGGGTCGTTACTTTTGATCCAAAAGTTCAAAAGAAGAAATTAGCGCTCTCCATCCATGGCATGTGGCTTCACTCAGCAGGGGAAGCAGTCGAACTCTCAGCACCACACCTCCCTCTGTCCCCCGTTCCGAAGCCTTTAAAAAGGCTTCTTTGCGGGTCGGGGGGCGCGCAAATGGTGCCCACCGAGTCACCAGGTCCACAGGCTTCAGCGCCTGTGGTTTCTAAGGGTCCCCGCGTCGCTGCCGCGGCAGAACCCGACCCCTGTTGAGCAGATTCCCTCCGGAGCTCGGAGGGAATCCGCCATTAGACGATGGCGCCAACCCGGAAGTCTGAGGCTGCCAATTCTGTGTCCTTGAGCCTGGTGGAACTTGGGACCGGACCTACCTAAAAGACTGCACTGGAGACAGAAAGGAAGCACATCCATTCTCTTCAGTAGCTTAGAACAAAGAGAGTACGGCACCCAAGATGGATGCTCACTTTTTTTAATAATGCTTTTATTTATTTTCATGGTACAGAAGATAAATTTTGAGAAAACAATTATTACAACAGTAAACAATGAATAACCTGTCCTGAAGACACCACAGGCTCTTATCATGTGTTAAAGTTTCATTTGAATACGCTAAGACAGGGGTGTCCAAACTTTTTTCAAAGAGGGCCAGATTTGATGAAGTAAAGGGCCATGAGGGCCAACCAACCAAAGGGCTGTCCAAAGTTGTTGACTTTTTTTTAGGATTGAGTTGCGTTTTTTTTTACAATTGTTTTACCCCAGGAAATAAACTGCCACAGCGTCTGGATTAAACCGACCGGCGGGCTGGATTAGGCCCCCGAAACGAACGTTGGACATGCCTGCTTTCAGAGATCAAGCCACATTTTCCCATGAGTGCTGAGTGGATTCCTGCCACAGTCTGAACAATTGATGCATTCAATAAACATTTGCCATATGTTATAAAAGGAATGTGGGTTGTGTTTGCCCTTTGCCACTCTCACCTGGCATGTTAGTTTCTCAGCCAGTGCTATCGACCACATTCTGCTATACAGTGGTACCTTGGGTTAAGTACTTAATTCGTTCCGGAGGTCTGTTCTTAACCTGAAACTGTTCTTAACCTGAAGCACCACTTTAGCTAATGGGGCCTCCCGCTGCTGCTGCGCAGCCGGAGGACAATTTCTGTTCTCATCCTGAAGCAAAGTTCTTAACCTGAAGCACTATTTCTGGGTTAGTGGAGTCTGTAACCTGAAGCGTATGCAGCCTGAAGCATATGTAACCCGAGGTACCACTGTAGATGTGCACAGATTAGCATATGCATAGACCTGGATTACTGTCTCTTTCATGTGATTCTGGGCTGATCACCGGAGCCAGCAGAGTTAAATAACATAGCCCCATTAATGATTAATCTGGTATGCTCTTCTTCAACACCAATCAAAATTTTCTTTTTTAAAAATAGGTTTTAAAATTAAAGTAATTTTTTTAAAAAATTGTCCAGTAGCACCTTAGAGACCAACTAAGTTTGTTCTGGGTATTGCTACTGGACAAGTTTTCAATTTTTTAATTTATTTCGACTGTGTCAGACCAACACGGCTACCTGCCTGAATCTTTTTAAAATTAGTTTTACATAGAGATTATACACCACAAGCATAACAATTCCAAAAAACAAAAACAAAAGGGAAACTGGAAAAAGGTTCTCTCAGACCTTCAGACCTCCTTCCTCCCTCTATGGGTTCCATTTCTAAAAAAATTTCCTGCATCTTTTACTGTAATCTATCTATTATATTTTGACCAAACTGCGGGAGGCAGTGGAAGACTGGCCTACTCTGGTCCATGGGGTCACGAAGAGTCGGACACGACTAAACGACTAAACAACATATATTATACAGTGGTACCTTGGGTTACATACGCTTCAGGTTACATGCGCTTCAGGTTACAGACTCCGCTAACTCAGAAATACAGTGGTACCTCGCAAGACGAATGCCTCGCAAGACAAAAAACCCGCAAGACGAAAGGGTTTTTTGTTTTTTGAGCTGCTTCGCAAGACGATTTTCCCTATGGGCTTGCTTCGCAAGACGGAAACGTCTTGCAAGTTTGTTTGTTTCCTTTTTCTTAACACCGTTAATACAGTTGCGACTTGACTTCGAGGAGCAACTCATAGAACGCGGTGTGGTAGCCTTTTTTGAGGTTTTTGAAGACTTTGGTGATTTTTGAAGCTTTTCCAAAACTTTCCCGACACCGTGCTTCGCAAGACGAAAAAAATCGCAAGACGACAAAACTCGCGGAACGAATTAATTTCGTCTTGCGAGGCACCACTGTAGTGCTTCAGGTTAAGAACTTTGCTTCAGGATGAGACCAGAAATCGTGCTGCGGCAGTGAGGCGGCAGCAGGAGGCCTCATTAGCTAAAGTGGTGCTTCAGGTTAAGAACAGTTTCAGGTTAAGTACGGACCTCTGGAACGAATTAAGTACTTAACCTGAGGTACCACTGTATATCCCTAGAATCCAGAGTTCATGTTACTTTACTAGTGTCATTGTATTCCTGCCAAAGATTTCAACTGTTTACAGTGGTCTCTCAAATACAGTGGTACCTCTGGTTGCAAACGGGATCCGTTCTGGAGGCCCGTTCGCAACCTGAAAGGAACGCAACCCGCGTCTAAGCGTCTGCGAGTGTGCGGGTCACAATTTACCGCTTCTGCGCATGCGTGTGATATCATTTTGCACGTCTGCGCATGCGCGAGCGGAGAAACCCGGAAGTAACCCTTTCCGGTATTCCGGGTTGCCGTGGGACGCAACCTGAAAACGCTCAACCTGAAGAAAATGTAACATGAGGTATGACTGTACGTTTAAAAGTTATCCCAGTCTTTCACAAATATTTGGTCTTCCTGGTTTCTGATCTTTTCTGTCAATCTTGCCATTCCGTCAGCTTGGTCTGGCACTCTTCTCTGGTCAGTACTTCAAAATTTCAAGCCATGCTTCACAGCATACAATACTGGCACATTATAGACTCACTTCCCATTTTGATGTACATTAAGCCATTAACAAAGGAGGGACGCGGGTGGCGCTGTGGGTTAAACCACAGAGCCTAGGACTTGCCGATCAGAAGGTCGGCGGTTCGAATCCCCACGACGGGGTGAGTTCCCGTTGCTCGGTCCCAGCTCCTGCCAACCTAGCAGTTTGAAAGCATGTCAAAGTGCAAGTAGATAAAGAGGTACAGCTCTGGTGGGAAGGTAAGTGGCATTTTCGTGCGCTGCTCTGGTTCGCCAGAAGCGGCTTAGTCCTGCTGGCCACATGACCCGGAAGCTGTACGCCGGCTCCCTCGGCCAATAAAGTGAGTTGAACGCTGCAACCCCAGAGTTGGTCACGACTGGACCTAATGATCAGGGGTCGCTTTATCTTTTTTTTTAAGCCATTAACAAAGCCGTCCTCTCCTGTCTTCTACAGCTCCTGATCCCCCACACCCGCTACACCCTCCACATCAATGCCTTGGCCCGGGAGCGCCTCATTTCAAAGGATGGCGTCTTCGACAAGGTAAGCTACCCTGGGGTCTTGCTACCCCGCCTGAGAAGAATCAGGTTTTGCTGCTCCTAGACCTTCTCCTTCCAGGTTGTGACTCCCTTTCCCCCACGCCATGTCTCCAGGCAACTGGCGTTGGACTCCAGGGCTTGATTGAGCTGCTGCAAAGGGACTTGAAGACCATGACCTACTCCTCCCTCTGCCTCTCAGAAGACCTGGAAGCTCGCGGGGTGTCCTCGTTGCCCAATTATTACTACAAGGAGGACGGCCTGAAGATCTGGGCAGCCGTGGAGAGGTCAGGGAAGGGCATGGGTGGGACTGTGCCGGTCTCCATTTTGCCTGGAGCAAAATTCAAGGATGTGGACGTGGTGTGTGTGTGTTTGCATCTGTGCGCAGGAATACAAGGGGGGGGGTTGGGGGGCTCCGACTCAGGTGGTGGAACATCTTTCTGCCCGGACACTGAGGTCCAGCGCTGAGGGCCTTCTGGTAGTTCCCTCCCTGCGAGAAGCGAGGTTTCAGGGAACCAGGCAGAGGGCCTTCTCGGTGGTGGCGCCCGCCCTGTGGAACGCCCTCCCATCAGATGTCAAGGAAATAAACAACTCTCTGACTTTTAGAAGACATCTGAAGGCAGCCCTGTTTAGGGAAGTTTTTAATGTTTGATGTTTTGTTGTGTTTTTAATATATTCTGTTGGAAGCTGCCCAGAGTGGATGGGTAGGGTATAAATAAATCAACAACAACAACAACTAATTCCTAGGAGCTCTCCATTGACAAAATAAAGGGAATTTTGCATCTGTAGTTGTAGCTCAGAATGGCTATAACCCCTTGATCCAGTTCCCTCCTCTATTTCTATTTTACAGCCCTATTATTATTATTATTATTATTATTATTATTATTATTATTATTATTATGGCGCTGTGGGTAAAAGCCTCAGCGCCTAGGGCTTGCTGATCGAAAGGTCGGCGGTTCAAATCCCCGCGGCGGGGTGCGCTCCCGTTGCTCGGTCCCAGCTCCTGCCAACCTAGCAGTTCGAAAGCACCCCCGGGTGCAAGTAGATAAATAGGGACCGCTTACAAGCGGGAAGGTAAACGGCGTTTCCGTGTGCGGCTCTGGCTCACCAGATGCAGCTTGTCACGCTGGCCACGTGACCCGGAAGTGTCTGCGGACAGCGCTGGCTCCCGGCCTATAGAGTGAGATGAGCGCACAACCCTAGAGTCTGGCAAGACTGGCCCGAACGGGCAGGGGTACCTTTACCTTTTAATGTGCTGGATGTGGAGGAGACTTTGCACCCCACAATCTCCTTTTTCTGTGAGTGGAGGACCAAGTGGTCCATGAAGAGGTCTCAATTCTGCAAGCTGAGTTTTCTCTTATTTCCCCTTTATTTGACTCTTTCCCGTAGATTTGTCTCTGGCATTGTCGACTTGTATTACAATGACGACCGCTCTGTGCAGGATGATTTTGAGCTGCAGTCCTGGATACATGACGTCTTCACAAAAGGCTTCCTGCAACAAGAGTCCTCTGGTATTGCCCAGCCCTCATAAAATTAAGGGATATCCAATAGCAATGAACAGAGGGAGGGGGTTAAGACTCCACCAATGGTTATAAAAGTAACCATGCATGCCATGCTCCTCAGTGTACCTTAATGCTGTTCAATGAACTCTAAATCACATAGGACTGAGGTATATGGTCAATAGGTCAAACAGGTGAATAATCTCCATAAAATGGAAAGTGAAAATATCTGCCAACTGACTCTTGGAAGTTTCAATGGTCCTGAAAGGGCCAGCACCCACATACCCTGCAAGTGTCCCAGGAAACCCACAACACTCTGTTATTTCTCACGAGAGAATGGTGGCCATTTTGCATACCATGATTTCGCATGTTTCTGTACTGCGACCCCCCCAAAAAAGCATTTTTGAGGGCCGCAATCTTGTGCAGCACCCCAAAACGTGCATTTTTGGGTGCCATGCCTGGAAAAAGCACTGGTTTTTTTGGGGGGGGTTGTGGCATGAAATCGTGCAAGATTACAAAGTTCAAAATGGCCGCCATTCCCTTGTGAGAAAAAATGGGTAGATGGTGTCCTGGAAAACTGTGTCCTGGAATTTATCCTTGAAATGTCGGACGGTATGGAACCATTAGTAGATGCTCACTATTTTAAAGCTGATCTTCATCATCATGAGGACTACATAGTTTTCGAAAGAAATCTAACGAGATTTGCATATGGCAACACAATGCGTGTGCCTGCCCATATATTGCACCCCTCCTTATTGAAAGGACTCGCTCCTGATTAATAACTGTTGTGGATTTAGCTTTCCTCTTCCTCTTCGCAGGCATCCCTTCCGCATTCAAAACTGTGAAAGAGGTCAAGAAGTTCTTCACGATGGCGATTTATACCAGCTCGGCCCAGCACTCTGCCGTCAACAGTGGGCAGGTAGGACAGGAGTGCTCCCTCATATTCACCTCCAGGCAGGTAGACATCGCGAGGCAGACTAAGCAGGCCTGGCTACAAACCTATATTGGGTTTTATATAATAGTTTTAACTGTCATGGCTTGCCCCAATGAATCCTGGGAAAAGATTCCAAGATGCCCCACCCTGAAGAAAGCTCTAATGGTTCTCTGGGGAGCTAAAATGACTGTTGAACCAGTTTACTTTTATGGTGTCAATGGGCCAAACGAGAAAAGCGTAGCTGTTTCGGCCGGTAGCCATCCATAGCCCATAAATTTGTCTGATCCTCGTTCAAAGCCGTCCAGATTGGCAGCCTTCGTTGCCTCCTGCAGGAGCGAGTTCCACAGTTTAACGATGTGATGTGTGGCGAGGTCTTTTCTTTCTCCTGAAACTTCCAACAAGATTTCCGATGGAGCAGAGCTTTCATACAGGTGAAACTCGGAAAATTAGAATATCGTGGAAAAGTTCATTTACTTCAGTAATTCAACTTAAAAGGTGAAACTAATATATGAGATAGACTCATGACATGCAAAGCGAGATATGTCAAGCCTTTATTTGGTATAATTGTGATGATCATGGCGTACAGCTAATGAAAACCCCAAATTAACAATCTCAGAAAATTAGAATATTACATGAAATCAGCAAAACAAGGGCTGCAAATAGAGCAATATTGGACCTCTGAGAAGTAGAAGCATGCATATGTACTCAGTACTTGGTTTGGGCCCCTTTTGCATCAATTACTGCCTCAGTGCAGCGTGGCATGGATGCTCTCAGCCTGTGGCACTGCTGAGGTGTTATGGAAGACCAGGCTGCTTCAATAGCAGCCTTCAGCTCTTCTGCATTGCTCGGTCTCTTGTCTCTCATCTTTCTCTTGGCAATGCCCCATAGATTCTCTATGGGGTTCAGGTCAGGCGAGTTTGCTGGCCAATCAAACACAGTAATCCCATGGGCACTGAACTAGGTTTTTGTACTTTTGGCAGTGTTGGCAGGTGACAAAGTCCTGCTGGAAAATGAAATCAGCATCCCCATAAAGCTCGTCTGCAGAAGGAAGCATGAAGTGCTCCAAAATCTCCTGGTAGACGGCTGCGTTGACCCTGGACTTAATGAAGCACAGCGGACCAACACCAGCTGATGACATGGCTCCCCAAATCTCTTTTCTGACGAGAGCAGCTTTTGCATCTCATTTGCAAACCAAGGACCCAGAGTCTGGAGGAAGAACGGGGAGGCACACAATGCCAGATGCTTGAAGCCCAATGTGAAGTTTCCACAGTCTGTGTTGATTTGGGGAGCGATGTCATCAGCTGGTGTTGGTCCGCTAATTTTCGAAGTTCCACCTGTATTTATCTTTATTTCACAAATTTGTATGCCTCTTGATTGCGTAGCCCACCTCTTTGCGTTCTTAATCCTTGGGGGGGGGGCGGTTGCTTTTATTCGCAGTTTGATTTGGGAGCGTGGATGCCCAACTTCCCCCCGTCCATGAGGAAGCCGCCGCCTCAGACCAAGGGGGCGGCAAACTTGGAGGGCTACCTAGACACCATCCCGGCCATCAACACCACCTGCACCATCCTGAGCACCCTGTGGTTGCTTAGTTCCAAATCTCCAGATATGGTGAGTGGGTGGCCGTCTGCCATGGATGCTTGAGCTGAGATTCCTGCATTGCCAGGGGTTGGGATAGATGTGTTGGCTATTTGCAGATTAGTTGTGCTGCAGAAATATTGCTGGGGAGACCACACATTACAAGGAACACGAACTTTAGCTAGGTTTTAATAACAAAAACAAAAACTCCTTTTACATTAATTATAATATATCAATAAGCATGACCCATTCACCAACCCAACCCCCAGGGCACTGGGAGAGCTAGGTCCTGCTCTTTATATACTATACCCAATTGCTGACCCAGCTTAATTAACACAACTTAACAGCACCTGCTATACTGATTCATAGCTGTAAAACTAGGTCATGTTATTTGCTCTGGCCCTTAAAGAAATACACATCTTGCAGAGCAATAATGAACCTTCACATTTAAAGAGACCATTCAACAAGATGTCTTCCAACCCTACAGTTCTGTGGTTAAAAGATGAAGAGTGCCTTTAATAATAACAGTGAAAATATTATGAAGACTGTGCATGCGGTTTGCAAGCTACAGCCTGGCAGGAACCGGTTGCAAGGGTGTGGGTGGTTTCTGCTCTTTTCTCCTCCCCTCTCCCAATTAACCTCCATCTCCAGGGCCTGCCCTGTGACATCAACAGGGGCCTTCAAATCTTCAGGGTCTGGGATGATCCTGACCTGGCAACCCCACCCTGGAACGCCATCGTATCTGCCTCTTGGGGCCTGCTATTGTTGCTCAGCCTGCTATTCTTGCTTCCCTCTTTTTGACAGATACGCTTGGGGAAATATCCTGAGGAGCATTTCACGGAGGATGCCCCAAAAGGTCTCATTGAGGCCTTTCAGCAGGACCTGCTCAGGATCTCCCAGGAAATCGAGGAAAGGAACGAGTCCGTCTCCAAACTGATCCCTTCTGGCTATGAGTACCTGTACCCGCCTGAGATCGAGAACAGCGTCGCTATTTAAGCTCTGCGGGTGGTGAATCCGTCTCATGCCGCTCTTCCGATATTTGTTACCGTATTACATTTGCCTATATTTGGGCGCACATTCTGATAAGTATGATTTGCATAGATGCAGTGAATATCAGCCTCAGCGCAGTGAGTCACTTTGCAGTGGGTGTTGCAGGTTACACTTCAGATGTTTTGGACTACAACTCCCATCAGCCCCAGTATCCTATGACATACAGTTAGCACCGTCTTCTAGCAGGGCCCTCAACTTGCACAGCGTCACGCTTTTTTCTCTAATGAGGTTCCTCACGCACTCTGCTTCATTTCACTGAACTGCTTGTTCTTCTGCTGCTCCATTTGCTCAAGCCGCTCAGGGATTATTGCTATTCCTCCCCCCCCCCCGTTTCAGCTCAGACACGTCTTGCTCACAGGCCCTCTTCAAGGAAACACAGAGTCGTGTGAGGTTTTAGGGGTTCCAGACACTCCCCAGAGTTTGTGTTCCCTTTTGGGAATGAGGCACAGCAAAGACTGTGGTGTCTTTATGATATATGGTTTATTTACACATACTATATATACAACCTGAGCTGATCCCAAGAGACTCTAGTTTGTTCCATAGCCACAGCCTTGGATTCAAGCAGATGCCCAACATTGCTCTGACTCTCCTGCTTGCGGCTTTGTTCCTTGGTCACAATAATCCTACACCCTACTGCAAGCACAGGGTGGCGTCCAGATGTTTTGGAACATAACTCCCATTGGCCAACAGAGAGCCATAGAGTCACAGAATTGTAGAGTTGGAAGAGACCCCCAACGGTCATCTAGTCTAACCCCCTGCTATGCAGGAATCTCAACTTAAGCATCCGTGACATGATCATATGTTGCCAGGGCTGATGGGAATTGTGGTCTGAAACATTTGGGGGGCACCACCCCATTGAGCAAAGCCTGAGCTAAAGCCACAACATTTGAAACATGGGTAACTCAAGACACCCCGATTGCTAGGAAAATGGGGGCGTTTGTATACATCTCCCTCAAAAAAGTAATTCAAATTGTATCCCAAATAGTCACACTACTTCCACAACTCACCAAAACCAAATATTTGGGGCACAAGATATATTAATGGATGGTCATCTGTCATGGGTGCTTTCGCTGAGAATCCTGCATTGCAGAGGGTTGGACTGGACCATAGCTGGCAACTGTCCCTTATTTGGCGGAAAAGTCCCTTAACCTAGTGCCGTGTCCCGCTGCTGTCCCTTATTGATGATGTCCCTTAAATTTCCTGGGTTTCAAAGGAAGCAGCTCCTCTCCCTCCCTCCCTGCCGGCCAGGGAGGAGGGAGGCTCCAACTGGGTTGCTTGGCTGCGTTGCTCACCCAATAAGGAGTCTAAGAACGACTGGGGGGTGGAGCTTGCATGCCTTGTGCCAATCAAATCGGCCGCGTTGCCTGGGGACTCGCCTTTGCTCAGCGCTTCCCAGCGGAGAGGTGATGGTGGTTTTCCTTGCTGCATCCCCTTTGCCGGGTTGCTGCGCTGTGGGAACCACCGCTTGAGGCTTCGTTTGGCTGCTGGCTGGGCTTTCTGCCTTTGGCTCGGAGGGGCTCAGAAGCTGAACGTACCTGTGCCCTGAAAATCCCTTATTTTGGCTGCTGATTCCTTATTTTCGAGGCTGCTGGTCCCTTATTTTCAAATCTGTAAGTTGACAGCTATGGACTGGATGACCCTCAGGTCCCTTCCAATTCTACAGTTCTATGATTCTGTAATGGTTAGGCAAGCTTGAAAGGGAAATGTTTATTAGTCGCTCCCTAGAAACACAGGGGGAAAGTGGCCAAAGATAAGAGCAACTGGTGCACAAGTTGGAAAACCGGTTGTTTTTGAAGCTAGCGAAACTTAGGAAGGAAGGAAGAGCACATGTTCGGTCAGATGAAACTCATCTAGGCCCACCATCGTGTTCTCAAAGCAGCCAAGCAGATTGTTGAGAAGAGTCAGGGGAGACGGGGGCATTTGGCAGGCCCCCAGCTGGCTCCAGCCACCGGCCAGCGGCTGGGTGAACTCCGGTTCTCAGAACAGCATCAATCAGTGACTCGAGCCTCAGAAGCTTTCAGAAGCTGAGCACGCTCTTATCAGCAGAGTGAACAACTTCTCACAACGGAAGTGGCAGACAGAGACATGTGTAAGCGTTATTTACAAGCGTTTATTGAGCATCAGGAACAAAGGAAAAACATGTCTCCTTCCCTTCGTGTCCAAGCAAACAGCAGCATAGCAAAAGCAATATACAATGGAAGTTCCCAGCAAGCTGTGCTGGAATGTAAACAGGCATGTGACACACAACAGTCATGCCTGTTCCTTTTAAGGTGGAACGGAACTATATCCTAACATAGATATCCCGGGGGCAAGTCCACAAGCAGCACCTGAGATCAGCAGCAGCGGTCTCCCCACAGATGAGCCCCAGCGACTGGTTTTCAGAGACACGTCGCCTCTGACAGTGGAGGGAGAATCTAGCCACCGAGGCTTCGCAGACATTTACAGCCTGATCCTCCACCTACCTGTGTGCTCCTTTTTCAAAGCTGCCCAAGTTGACAGCCATCACTGCCTCCCATGGGAATGGCTTTCCCACAGTTCCACTAGGTTAAGATGCAACTTCGTCTACCTGTCCCAAATCTAGCCTTGGAGGCCTGAGATTTCCTAGGGGTTCAGGAGAAAGGAGGCCAAGGTGCATTTCGAATGGACCATCAGCATGCGATGTTCTGCAGTTTCTCCAATATTTTGAGGGGGGGGGTGTTTGGAAGAGCAGGCGAGCAGTTTCAGGAGCAACCAGTAGCACCAACCGGTGTTTGGTGTGAATGCCGTACAAAATAGAGCTGGAAAAGATGGACAACTCCACTCTCCTGCCTGATCTGGTCACTCTTGAAAGCATCAGACCTGAAAGCCCAACTTGGAGGTTCAACGTTTCAATGCTATGGGGTGTGGCAGGTCCATAGGGCATCCCTGGCTTTTGTGAACCTTAGTCTTCAAGGCGCCTCTTTGCAGAGCAGGCTGGGAGACAGCTGTGCTCAGATGGACGTGCTGTTTTCTACTTCCGGGGGGTTGAGATAGTGGTAAGGTAGAGGCAGTCTCCGGTTCCGCTCCTCAATTTCCATGGAGATCTGGGCCAGGCGGTTCTGGAAAGCTGCGATTACCTCCTTCGGCCCCTCTTCTGTGAAATGTTCATCAGGATAGCACCCCAGCGGTCTCTGGAGGGAGACGAGAGACGAGGGTGAGGTTCTAGAAAAGGTGTTTCCCAACCTTTGGGGGCCACTGCCCCCTTGGTGCTATAAACTGTGGGAATGTTCAGGGTGGCAGGAGAGGATATATTGTTTATTAACATCCTTCCTAATTTGCATTAGCAAGTTCCTTTACACAGCAGAGTGCAGTCCCCTTTACACAGCAGAAAGCTAGTTGCAAACTATTGTGAGTTTCTTAAGACAATACACAATTCAATCTGGCTTGTCCAGATTGAAATGTGTTCTAATATTTGCTTGGTAAGACAAGACAGTATCTTAAAAAGCAGAGATATCACCTTGCTGACAAAGGTCTGTATAGTTAAAGCTATGGTTTTCCCAGTAGTGATGTGTGGAAGTGAAAGCTGGACCATAAAGAAGGCTGATGGTCGAAGAATTGATGCTTTTGAATTCTGGTGCTGGAGGAGACTCTTGAGAGTCCCATGGACTGCAAGAAGATCAAACCGATCCATTCTGAAGGAAATCAGCCCTGAGTGCTCACTGGAAGGACAGATCCTGAAGCTGAGGCTCCAATATTTTGGCCACCTCATGAGAAGAGAAGACTCCCTGGAAAAGACCCTGATGTTGGGAAAGATGGAGGGCACAAGGAGAAGGGGACGACGGAGGATGAGATGGTGGGACAGTGTTCTCGAAGCTACCAGCATGAGTTTGACCAAACTGCGGGAGGCAGTGGAAGACAGGAGGGCCTGGCGTGCTCTGGTCCAGGGGGTCACGAAGAGTCAGACACGACTAAACGACTCAACAACAACAACAACCCCTTGAATCCCTCATAAAAGAATAAAGACACCACAGTCATATTCATAAGCAATAAGAAGAAAGTTTACTCATGATCAGACAGAGCACATTGTGATCCCTGAAGGCAGGCTTAAGGCTTAAAGTTACAAACTTTCTCAGGATGAAAAGAAGATGGAAAAGAGGGGGAATGGCAGCATGCCTTGTCCTTTTACCAGGTCAGGAAAGGCCATGTCCACCCACTAGTCCTATGTGCAAGCAAGGATGCTCCAGGCCAGGAGGAACAGGAAGTTTCGACTGACTGGACCAAACATTCCCTTGCATGTCCGCTCTAGGAAAACAAGGAATGTTGTACTTGACTGCTCCCAGTGGATTACATCCCACATAAACTCGTCCCCAGTGCCCTCTACCCCCACCCTATACAAAAGTATAGACCATGTGAAAAGGAACTAGGCGTCTTAATAGACCGCAAGCTTAACATGAGTCAGCAGCGTCATGCAGCAGCAACAAAGGCTAAGGAAGATAATAACACAATAAAATTCAGAGCAGTAATTGAACCACTTTATAGGAAAACAATAAATTGCTTAGAGGTGTTTTGTTCTACTAAGCCGCGTGTAAGATTTGTTAAATAAATAAAATGAATTTCAGATTATATTACTTAGTGATGGGCGAATCTGTCGGCTTTGGTTTTTCTCAGTTTCTCATTTTGCCATTCTAAAATTCAGTTATTCACATTTCCATGAATTTGCAAAAGTATCAAAATAAAAAAATAAAAAGCAATTCCTCGTGAAAATTAATCAGCATTTCGGGGCGGATTTCTCCTGATGTAAACTCTTTGTGTGAAATTTTGCCTCATATACAATTTTTCACATGATTGTGTTGTATTTTTGTAACAGCTTGCTTGGCTAGAGGATCACATTGCAAAATTCAGGGAAATACAACTTCCAATGGATGGCTGCATTTCGACTTGTGTTCCCCACCCCCCAAAAAAGTGTGAATTAGGTAGTTTTGCCGATACATGTGAACTGAATCTAATACTCCCAACATTCCTAATATTATTACATTTAGGGTGGTATTGAACTAAGTTTTCCTCAGAGCAGATTCGCTGAACCGAATAACTGTGTGCAGTTATTTCAATGAGTAAAACTTAATTGAATCCCATCCTTCACCCCCCCTTTTTCCTCCAAGGGGCTCATGGCAGCTGCATACATGGTTTCTCCTCAACACACTTTTACCCTAACAACAACTTTGCAAGTTAGGCCAGGCCGAATGACTAGCCCAACTTCACCAAGGGAGCCTCATCGCTGAGTTAGTCCAGCGCTAACCACTACTCGACACTGTCTCGTTCAGGTTGGCCCTTTGGTTGCTTTGTAGCAGAATACAGCATACACCTTTTCTTGCTCTGGCTGTGCTGTGATAAAAAGGAGGTGGCCATCTGTCATGGATGCTTTAGTTGAGATTCCCACATTGCGGGGGGGGGGGGTTGGACTAGATGACCCTGGGGTCCCTTCCAACTCGACAATTCCAAGATTCCATGATGATGATGATCATGGGTAGGCAAACTAAGGCCCGGGGGCCGGATCCGGCCCAATTGCCTTCTAAATCCGGCCCACAGGCGGTCCAGGAATCAGTGTGTTTTTACATGAGTAGAATGTGCCCTTTTATTTAAAATGCATCTCTGGGTTATTTGTGGGGCATAGGAATTCGTTCATTTCCCCCAAAAAATATAGTCCAGCCCTCCACAAGGTCTGAGGGACAGTGGACTGGCCCCCTGCTGAAAAAGTTTGCTGACCCCTGATGATGACTGATTTATTGAATTTATATACCGCCCTGTACCCAGAGGTCTCAGGGCGGTTCACCGAACAAAATCAAAATATAAAACCACAACACAGATCATCAAAATAACAACCCAATAAACACCCTCCATCAATGTCCCTCCCATCTTCCTCTTACCCTATCCTCCGGTTCCTTGCTAAGCAGCCAAAGGAGCAACAAAGTGTTACAGGTGGTGCCGACGTCCGGCAAAGTCTCCAGGATGCTCTCGAAAGTCGCCCTGCCCTTGATTTTCGGGGGTGGCTTCCTCATGGAGGAGGGGTAGTTGGGCATCCAGGCGCCAAAGTCAAACTGGAGAAGGAGAGCTGGAGGTTAGAGGGCCCTGGGTGGTCGAAAGATACCTGGCACCCTTCCTCCGCCTCTGCCTGGGGAGATGGGTCACCTGAGAGATCCACAGAGCATGTTCGCTGGGATTAAATCTCAGAGGAAGGAGGGAGATTCTCCATTGGGTGAGGCTGGGGAACCAGCATTGGAAACTGCCTTCTACGGATGCCATCCCTTGGCCCACCTGGTTCAGAATTGTCTACACCACTCCTCCCCAACCTGGTGCCCTCCAGATGTTACTGGAGACCACTCCTGTTTCACCTGGCCATTGGCTGTGGTGGTTGTGGCTGGTGGGAACTGGAGTCCAATGACATCTGAGGAGCTTGAGGATAGGTAAAGGTAAACGACCCCTGGACAGTTATGTCCAGTCAAAGGTGACTATGGGGTTGTGGCGCTCATCTCGCTTGCAGGCCGAGGGAGCCGGGGTTTGTCCGCAAACAGCTTTCCGGGTCATGTGGCCAGCAGGACTAAACCGCTTCTGGTGCAACGGGACACTGTGAGGAGTACCACAGCGCACGGAAATGCCATTTACCTTCCTGCCACAGAGGTACCTATTTATCTACTTGCGCTGGTATGCTTTCAAACTGCTAGGTTGGCGGGAGCTGGGACCGAGCAACGGGAGCTCACCCCATTGCGGGGATTCGAACCGCCGACCTTCCGATCGGCAAGCCCAAGAGGCTCAGTGGTTTAGAGGCTCAGTGGTTTAGAACACAGCGCCACCCGCGTCCCCTTCCATGAGGATAAGGAGTGCTGTTCTGACCCACCCCCTTTCTCACATACACACAATTCTCCCTCTCCTTTCCCTCTCTATGCAATCATTTGCATTCCACAGAGTTAAAGAACAGGAGAAAGATGAAGACCCCCACCTGGCCGTTGTTGACGCTGGCATGGCGGATGGAGCAGGTGAATATTACCATGGTGAGGTATTTGGTGAGTTGGGCAATGGTTTCTAGATGCTCAGGGAAGCCTGGAAGGAGAGCAAAATCGGGGTCAAGATGCCACCCCACTCAACTGAGCCCCACAACCTCCCCCAGAGGCATAGCTGTCAACTTACAGATTTGAAAATAAGGGACCAGCAGCCTCAAAAATAAGGGCTCAGCAGCCAAAATAAGGGATTTTAGCCAACCAGCTGCCAAACGAAGCCTCAAGTGGTGGTTCCCACAGCGCAGCAACCCGGCAAAGGGGATGCAGCAAGGAAAACCACCGTCACCTCTCCGCTGGGAAGTGCTGAGCAAAGGCGAGTCCCCAGGCAATGCGGCCGATTTGATTGGCACAAGGCATGCAAGCTCCACCCCCCAGTCGTTCTCAGACTCCTTATTGGGTGAGCAACGCAGCCAAGCAACCCAGTTGGAGCCTCCCTCCTCCCTGGCCGGCAGGGAGGGAGGGAGAGGAGCTGCTTTCTTTGAAACCCGGGAAATCTAAGGGACATCATCAATAAGGGACAGCAGCAGGACACAGCGCTGGGATAAGGGACTTTCCCACCAAATAAGGGACAGTTGACAGCTATGCCCAGAAGTGGTTGCAGCATGAGGCGATTCAGGGTTCGACGGCCATTTTTGTAGCTCGCGATGAAGAGGACGCGGGAAGCAGATCTTACCAGAGGACTCTCGATGGAAAAAGCACTTATCGAAAATCTCAGCCACCCAGGCCTGGAGTTCAGGATCCTCCTTGACACAACTGTCACTTTTGTAGTAGAGATGGACAATGCCCTTCACAAAACTGCAGCAATGAGAGAAGGGAAAGAGTCGGTGGCAGTGGCCGGTGAGGGCGCAGGAGGAGAAAATAGTTTCTCTCGCTGCCCACTCTGTTGGCCTCTGGAGGTGTGGGATTACAACTCCCATCAGTCGCCAGCTGGCAAAGCATGACTGTGGCATGCTAGACTAGAATGTAGCAGCTAGACTGGTGACTGGGAGTGGCCGCCAAGACCATATAACACCGGTCCCGAAAGACCTACATTGGCTCCCAGTATTTTTCCGAGCACAATTCAAAGTGTTGGTGCTGACCTTGAAAGCCCTAAACGGCCTCAAAGGCCCAGTAGACCTGAAGGAGCATCTCCACCCCCATCATTCTGCCCGGACACTGAGGTCCAGCTCCGAGGGCCTTCTGGTGGTTCCCTCCCTGCGAGAAGTGAGATCACAGGGAACCAGGCAGAGGGCCTTCTTGGTGGTGGTGCCTGCCCTGTGGAACGCCCTCCCACCAGATGTCAAGGAAATAATCTGACTTTTAGAAGGCATCTGATGGTAGCCCTGTTTAGGGAAGTTTTGAATGTTTGATGTTTTATCGTGTTTTTAATATTCTGTTGGGAGCCGCCCAGAGTGGACGGGGAGGCCCGGCCAGATGGGCAGGGTATAAGTAATACAATTATTATTATTATTATTATTATTATTATTATTATTATTATTGGTCACTGTAAAAAGAGAATGCTGCAGTAGATGGACCACCATTGGCTTCATCTAGTCTCACAGACTGTTATGTCTGATGGTTGAACCATCTTACCGACGAAGGCGCCAGAGAGACTCTCTTGACCTAAGTGTGTCCGTAATGATGGCTTCTCCCCCAGTGAGATTATGCTTGCAAACGACACGACCTACTTAGCAATAGTCTAAATCTTGTTCCTTCCCAAGTCTAGGAATTCCAGGATTTGAAGAGATGGGCTGGAGGTCTGCCTCTGCAACCCTCCCAGTGTCCCCAGCAGGAAGGCTTATAATAATAATAATAATATAATAATAATTTATTATTTATACCCCGCCCATCTGGCTGGGTTTCCCTAGCCACTCTGGGCGGCTTCCAACCAAGTATTAAAATACAGTAGTCTGTTAAACATTAAAAGCTTCCCCAAAGAGGGCTGCCTTCAGATGTCTTCTAAAAGTCTGGTAGTTGTTCCACAGGGTGGGTGCCACCACTGAGAAGGCCCTCTGCCTGGTTCCCTATAACTTCACTTCCCACAGTGAGGGACCTGCCAGAAGGCCCTCGGCGCTGGACCTCAGTGTCCAGGCAGAACGATGGAGGTGGAGACACTCCTTCAGGTATACAGGACTGAGGCCGTTTAGTGCTTTAAAAGTCAGCACCAACACTTTGAATTGTGCTCGGAAACGTACTGGCTTGCCCTCGCTTTCCGCTTTGTCCCTCTCCGCCCTCGCAGAGCCTGGATCGCACCTCTCGATGGCTTCCCAGAGCTTCATGCCGTCCTCCTTGTAGTAGTAGCCGGGGAGCGACTCAAGCCCCCTCTCCCGGAGGTCGTCGGGGAGGCAGAGGGTGGTATACGTCAGCGTCGAAAGACCTTTAGCCAGCAGGTGTGACAGACCGTGGAAGCCCGTGGCCATGGCCTGGGAGAGAGAAAAGGCCCTTTTTGAGGAGCATGTAACACTGTGCAGCAAATGCAAAGCTGTCAAGTGCCCTGGGAAAAACGGGACATCTCGTTTTTTCATGAGAGATCATGGCAGCCGTTTTGGCTGCTCTTGTGCTTAAAAAGCACCTGGGGGGGCAGAGAGGTGCGGGTCGCGAGAATCTCCTGGGAGAGCATTCCGGAAGACACATGTCCCAGTTTGGGGTCTGAAAAAGTTGGATGGTATATGGAGCAGGTAAGCTGCTGAGCTCAGAAACAGGAAAGCGCCTGCTTAAGGCAGGGAATTCCAAAGTGTATTCATTATATTATTATTATTATTATTGCTGCTATTATGATTATGGGTTTTTTTGGTATATAATTTTTTTATTAAATTTTCTGTTTTACAGTTTAAAGTACTCTTTCTTACATCCTTAAGATATCAATGACTTCCCTTCTTCTCTTTTCATGGTTCATGTTACATATCAAAAAACCCTGCATAATCTACAAAAACTATACCATTCAGTCTTCCATTATTACGTCCATCAAAACTTATTTGCGCTATTGAATTTATCTCAATGCTGCCAGCGTTTTCAGCTGTACACAGTTATTTCCCATATATTCAATAAACGCTTTCCAATCTTCTCTAAATATATGTTCTTCTTGTTCTCTCATTCTATGTTAAGTCTGCAAGCTGTGCATATTCCACCCCCATCGTTCAGCCTGGACACGGAGGTCCAGCTCTGAGGGCCTTCTAGCGGTTCCCTCCCTGCGAGAAGCAAAGCTACAGGGAACCAGGCAGAGGGCCTTCTCGGTGGTGGTGCCCACCCTGTGGAACGCCCTCCCACCAGATGTCAAGGAAATAAACAACTATCTGACTTTTAGAAGCCATCTGAAGGCAGCCCTGTTTAGGGATGTTTTTAATGTTTGATCATAGAATCATAGAATCATAGAGTTGGAAGAGACCACAAGGGCCATCGAGTCCAACCCCCTGCCAAGCAGGAAACACCATCAGAGCACTCCTGACATATGGTTGTCAAGCCTCTGCTTAAAGACCTCCAAAGAAGGAGACTCCACCACACTCCTTGGCAGCAAATTCCACTGTCGAACAGCTCTTACTGTCAGGAAGTTCTTCCTAATGTTTAGGTGGAATCTTCTTTCTTGTAGTTTGGATCCATTGCTCCGTGTCCGCTTCTCTGGAGCAGCAGAAAACAACCTTTCTCCCTCCTCTATATGACATCCTTTTATATATTTGAACATGGCTATCATATCACCCCTTAACCTCCTCTTCTCCAGGCTAAACATGCCCAGCTCCCTTAGCCGTTCCTCATAAGGCATCGTTTCCAGGCCTTTGACCATTTTGGTTGCCCTCCTCTGGACACGTTCCAGTTTGTCAGTGTCCTTCTTGAACTGTGGTGCCCAGAACTGGACACAGTACTCCAGGTGGGGTCTGACCAGAGCAGAATACAGTTTTATGTTTTATCGTGTTTTTAATATTCTGTTGGGAGCCGCCCAGAGTGGCTGGGGAAACCCAGCCAGATGGGCAGGGTATAAATAATATTTATTATTATTATTATTATTATTATTATTATTATTATTATTAACAGTTTATTTCCCATATGTGGGGCAAAGTCTTCATCGTGGGCAACTGCCCCCAGGATCAGACTACTAAGGGTTAAGCAAATCTGCGCTTACCAGGTCTATGAGGCCGCCTGGAGCAAAGAGGTTCCCCCTTCCCAGGACGTTGATATGGAGCGTATATCTGAAGTGTGGGATTAACAGCTGCAGGTGAGAGAGAAATAAAACAAGATCAGAGAAAGGAGGTCACAGAGGGCGGGGGAAGCCCAAGGGAGAGGCGAGATCATCCCCTTCCCCAAACCTTGCTCAGGCCAACTCTGGGTATATCCACCCTCCACAAATATTTTCATAGAATTGCAGAATTGTAAGGGACCCCAACGCGGGTGGCGCTGTGGGTTAAACCACAGAGCCTAGGGCTTGCTGATCGGAAGGTCGGCGGTTCGAATCCCCGCGACGAGGTGAGCTCCCGTTGGTCGGTCCCTGCTCCTGCCAACCTAGCAGTTCGGAAGCACATCAAAAGTGCAAGTAGATAAATAGGTACCACTCTGGCGGGAAGGTAAATGGTGTTTCCGTGCGCTCCTCTAGTTTCGCCAGAAGCGGCTTAGTCATGCTGGCCACATGACCCGGAAAAACTGTCTGTGGACAAACGCCGGCTCCCTCGGCCAGTAAAGCGAGATGAGCGCCGCAACCCCAGAGTCGTCCGCGACTGGATTTAACAGTCAGGGGTCCTGTTATGTACTGCGTTGAATAGGATCCAAAAGGCAGAAGTCTGATTGGTCCTAGAACAATAGGATTCAGAATGCAGCAGTCTGATTGGTCCTAGAATAGGATTCAGAATGCAGCAGTCTGATTGGTCCACAGGAGCCACCCAATCCAGCTCCAGGTGGAAGTGAATCCGCAACCTGATTGGCCTACAGGTGAATCCCGGAATTAGCCAATCACGTGGGGCCCATTGTGTAAATAATGTATATAAAGCAGACATTCTGGGGGAACTTCCATTCCTCCTCACCACTATGAGCTGCATAAAGAGCATGAAATCCACACTCGACTCTGAGGATATTTCAGGTCCCTTTACCTAGAGGTGTGAGACACAGCTCTCTTCTCCAAGGAGAGGGCCAGGGAGCTCAGGAGGAAGAGCTATGGGGCACCACCGCCTCTCAGAATGTACCGCCTGAGGCAGCCACCTCACGCTGCCCAACGGCAGAGCCGGCCCTCCCTGCAACCCACACCCACCTTGTGCACCGGGTGGCACATGGGCAGTTGCCGCAGGGTGGCCAGCAGGAAGACTTCCACCACCAGGTGGGTTTGCAGCAGGTGGGTGAGCACCTCGTGGATGTGGAAAGTGCTGTTTCGCACCCAGAGCTTTGCCAGCGCCCAGTCCCACTCCGAATCGGTGGGCAAGAAGACGGGGCTCTCTGGTCCGGGTTGCTGGGTGAGCTGGAAACAGAAAAGCATTGTTGAGGCCGTTGTTTTTCGAGAGCAAGTTACTAGTCCCTTGGGAGCATAGCTGTCAACATTTCCCTTTTTTTAAGGGAAATCCCCTTATTCCAAATAGGATTCCTTGCAAGAAAAGGGAAAAGTTGACAGCTATGCTTGAGAGGGAAGTGAAAATGGTGTCGCAGGTCAACACGGAGTAAACCCATATTTTTTTGCAGGCAGGCTTCCGTAGGAATATGTTTGCACTTCTGAGTTGTACGAAACTATTCACCCACCAGGCCCCCGTCCATGAGGCAACGGCACAAAGCCAGGAATCTTTTTCCTCTAAACCAGGCATATCCAAAGTCCATTTCGGGGGCCTAATCGGTTTAATCTGGCCCCTGTGGCAGTTTATTTCCACGGGTAAAATCCCCCAAAACCTCAATGACTTCAGCCCTAAAAAAAGTTCAACAACTCTCACGGCCCTTCACTTCATCCAATCTGGCCCTCTTTGAAAAAAGTTTGCTCTAAACCATGGGTAGGCAAACTAAGGCCCGGGGGCCGGATCCAGCCCAATCACCTTCTAAATCTGGCCCCCAGACGGTCCGGGAATCAGTGTGTTTTTCCATGAGTAGAATGTGTGCTTTTATTTAAAACGCATCTCTGGTTTATTTGTGGGGCATAGAAATTCATCATATATTTTTTCCAGAATACAGTCCGGCCCCCCACAAGGTCTGAGGGATAGTGGACCGGCCCCCTGCTGAAAAAGTTTGCTGACCCCTGCTAGTAAACCAAAGCGTTGTAGTCAACTAAGCCCTACTCGGGACAGACCCATTGAAACGAACATGTCTACTTTTCTCAACATGCCTTTTGAAGCAACGGTTCCAGTCCGACTCTGCCCTCGATTTGAAAACATCCTTTTCTTTTAAAAAAATCTGTTTTTATTGTTAATTGCTCTGGGATGTTTCGTCGGAACTGAAATAACAGAAGAGACTGAATGTTGTGGTACAAGGGGGTGGGGCGGAAGAAAGAGGGTGAGGAAGAAAATTAATCCCTCCAGCTCCGAGGGGTGGGGGGCTTAGTGGAATTTGCCACCCCAGAGGGAGACGGGCGTTACCTGGATGGCAATGGGGATCATTTCCCCCAGGGGAGTCGAGTGCAGGAGGCAGAGAGGAGCGGAGATATGCTGGAGGGAACCGTTCAGTTTGGCGGCCGGGACGCCTTCCAGAATCTGGCAGTCGATGAGGAAGATGGTGCCCTTCTGTAAGTCAAGGTAAAGGTAAAGGGACCCCTGACCATTAGGTCCAGTTGCGGACGACTCTGGGGTTGCGGTGCTCATCTCGCTTTATTGGCCGAGGGAGCTGGCGTACAGCTTCCAAGTCATGTGGCCAGCATGACTAAGTCACTTCTGGCGAACCAGAGCAGCACGGAAACGCCATTTACCTTCCCGCTGGAGTGGTACCTATTTATCTACTTGCAATTGACGTGCTTTCGAACTGCTAGGTGGGCAGGAGCAGGGACCGAGCAACGGGAGCTCACCCTGTTGCGGGGATTCGAACTGCCGACCTTCTGATCGGCAAGTCCTAGGCTCTGTGGTTTAACCCACAGCGCCACCCGCGTCCCCTCTGTAAGTCAAAGCCTTCCATTAATAGGACAGAGGGGTGAGGTAGGACAATAATACACCTTCAAAATGAAAAATGGCATCTATCTAGTAAAGGCTTTCTGGGAAACGATATATAATGAGTTAAGGAAAATGTTCAAAACCACTTTTGTTAAAAAAAACCAGAAGCCTTTTTACTGGGTATAGCAGGTGAAGAGATACCAAGGGAAGATAAAAGACTGTTCATGTATGCAACAACAGCGGCAAGAACCCTTTTAGCCCCAAAATGGAAACAGCAAGAAATACCAACGAAAGAAGAGTGGAAGATGAAAATGATGGACTTTGAGGAACTGGCAAAGCTGACGGGGAAAATCTGTAACCAGCACGATCAAGCACTGGAGCAAATTTATATGATATTTGGAGGATCGTTGTAAGCAATTAACAACACTGGTAGGGTTATCTGAAGATTTGTAATGAGAAACTGTTTACCTTTCTATATTTAGATAGATAGATAATTTATTACAGTCAAAGACCAGCTCACATAACATAACAAGAAAAACAGCGTTCATAAAGATAAAATATACAATTGGAGCAGATTGCAGCAATAGCTCATGAGTTAAAATTGAGATATATACATACACCCGTACAACTGAGATTTGGGCTACCGTAAGAAATTGACCCTGAGGCGCCCCAAAGGGCAACTTCAGCATTTCCCTAGTAAACTATTTTATTCTAGAAGATGATATATGCCTACAAATCTGGGCGCAGAATCTGGCTACCAGCCAGGATGCCTTGTGATCTTTGCCTAAGAGGAGAGAATTAAGTTTAGACTTGTCTGAAAGATCGGCGAGCCTCTTCAGCAAAGGATCAATGGTGTCTCTAAGAATCTCAACATAAAAAGGACATCTGAAAAATATATATGTTTCTATATTTATTTAAACTTGGAGGTATTTTGTGATGTCTTATTAGAACTGGAAATTCCTGCTCACCCCTTCCCAACAGGTGGGCGGAGTCTGTGGCCCCGAGCAGTGCCACCTGGCCAGGTGTCACCCACCAGGTAACTGCGGGCTTGGCCCCCCCACCTGGTGGGGCAATGGGCTGCCAGTGGGGGTGTGGCCTGGGAGTACGTTTAGGGGCCGGTCCTCGGCCAAGACTCATGTTAGGTATCCTTTAGTCTATCTTCGAGTGAAAGGGGGTGGCATCTCATGCACCCCCCATGCCACGGCGTTTTTGCAGGTCCCGTTAAAGCAGCGGTTCTCAACCTGTGGGTCCCCCAGATGTTGTTGGACTACAACTCCCATCATCCCTGAGCTCTGGCCTTGCTAGCTAGGGGTGATGGGAGTCGTAGTTCAACAACATCTGGGGACCCACAGGTTGAGAAAGGCTGCGTTAAAGGGTGTTTGTGGGAGTCCCTGGCCCTAGAGCGGCGGCAAGTAGGCCAAACTCACAATCCGGTGCTGTGCGTGGGTGCGCTGTGTAAGTTCACGCTTTGCAGTCCCCTCACATTGCAACTTTCTTCCTCCACATCCTCAGCCCCTCGTGGGGTTGAGAGGAATACCTTCCAAGGCCATTTCCAGGTTGCCTACATCTGAATTCAATAAAGTTGTGGCCAATTCGAACCCATACCTTGTTGTCTGGTCTCTTCCTTTATAGGGGGGGAAGGGCCCCAAGTAATAATGATAATAATATCTGGGCGGCTTCCAACAGAATATTAAAATATAGTAGTCTATTAAACATTAAAAGCTTCCCTAAAGAGGGCTGCCTGCCTTCAGGTGTCTTGTAAAAGTCTGGCAGTTGTTCTTCTCTTTGACATCTGACGGGAGGGCGTTCCACCGGGCGGGCGCCACCACCGAGAAGGCCCTCTGCCTGGTTCCCTGTAACTTGGCTTCTCACAGCGAGGGAACCACCAGAAGGCCCTCGGAGGTGGACCTCAGTGTCCAGGTAGGATGTTGGGGGTGGAGACGCTCCTTCAGGTATACAGGACGAAGGCCGTTTAGGGCTTTAAAGGTCAGCACCAACACTTTTAACTGTGCTCGGAAATGGACAGGGTTAGCTCATGGGCCTGCAAATATATAATATAAATGGTATCTTCTTTTCATTGACTCATACATCCCAAGTCTGTAGCAAAACTATGTGAAATTATTGGAGACAATGCAAACAACCAAAGCTTTAAATGACAATTACGGAATCTTACGAAAGAGCATCAAAATTGCAAAAGAGAACTAGCAGCAAAAGCAGAGTGGGCTCAACAATTCACGAAAAAGGAACAAAGCGAGAGGACAGAGCGAAGGGTATCCCTGATCGCAGCTGAGGACTTTGTGAGGCTGTGTTTGGAAGGTGTGGGGGCCAGCCCTGTCTTCTTACCTTCAGCTCCTCCTCCAGGGTGGAGTGCTTCTCCAAGGATTTGGCAACCATCTCATGTGTGACGGGGAAATTGGCTGGGATCTCGGTGCAGCGCCGGATGACGACGGGATTCACTCCGTTGAGATACTGGTACCCAAAGAAAGCATCTTCGTCCCAGTGCGTGCTGACATATTCTGGGGACACAGAGATGTCCTCGGTAAGGTATCAGAGAGGGCAGATTTCCTTTGGTGGGTGTGCTAGAGGAGGCCTTTATTCAGAGGTAGGGGCAGATGGGATGAACCGCAAAAGTCCTTGAGTCTTCAGTTCCTCCCATCCATAAAGTAATAATAATAATAATAATAATAATAATAATAATAATAATAATAATAATAACAATTTATTATTTATACCCCACCCATCTGGCTGGGTCCCCCCAGCCACTCTGGGCGGCTTCCAACAAAACACTAAAATACAATAACCTATTAAACGTTAAAAGCTTCCCTAAACAGGGCTGCCTTTAGATGTCTTCTAAAAGTTTGGTAGTTTTTTTCCTCTTTGACATCTGGTGGGAGGGCGTTCCACAGGGCGGGCGCCACCACCGAGAAGGCCCCCTGCCTGGTTCCCTGTAACTTGGCTTCTTGCAGGGAGGGAACCGCCAAAGGCCCTCAGAGCTGGACCTTAGGGGGGCTGAACGATGGGGGTGGAGACGCTCCTTCAGGTATACTGGACCGAGTGGGTCTAATAGGTCTGCATGTATGGCAGGATTCTGTGTGGCCACAGAAAAAGGCTTAGACTATGGTAGCAGGTGCAGAATTTAGGCTCCTGGGAATCTCAGCCAGAGGAACTTGCTGTCTTTATGAAGATACTGACCTGAAACAGGGGATCGATAAAACCAAAAAGCCCTCCGTACATCTTCCAGCTTCCGCCAAGAATTCTTACAATCCAGCAAGCCCTTCAGCTTCAGCTCAACTTCTCTGGCATTCAGAAAGGAAAATAAAACGTATTGAAGAGTGGTCGAAACTGGGTCTCCAAAGCTCGCCTTGCTTCTGCCCCACACAAAATGACTGGCAGAAATAAAACAGCTACAGCATAGATACTTCCCACAGCATAGATAAGCATGATAGGGAGGAACTTCACCTGTTGAGTTCCTGTCTGCTCTACAAGCCTCAATGGCAAAAAGGCTGGGAATTTTATACTTCCACAGCTTATTCCACACACAGGCACATTCTTGCCAATCCACAGTTGTTCCCTTGTCGGTACATTTAAAATCTAATAATAATAATAATAATAATAATAATAATAATAATAATAATAAAAAATTTATTTATATCCCGCCCTCCCCAGCCAAAACCGGGCTCAGAGTGGCTAACAACAGTAAAATGATAAAACATTCTAAAATCATTTCATTATAAAATTAATTCAAATCAGATTAATGGCAACCATTGGGCTAGAGTTCTGTGAGGATTGCCAAAGGAGGGAGTCAGGCTGTGCCCTGGCCAAAGGCCTGGTGGAACAGCTCTGTCTTGCAGGCCCTGCGGAAAGATGTCAAGTCCCGCAGGGCCATAGTCTCTTGTGGCAAAGCGTTGCACCAGATCGGAGCCACAGCCGAAAAAGCCCTGGCTCTGTTTGAGGCCAGCCTAACCTCCCTGTGGCCTGGGACCTCCAAGATGTTTTTGTTTGAAGACCGTAAGTTCCTCCGCGGGGCATACCAGGAGAGGCGGTCCCGTAGGTACGAGGGTCTTAGGCCATATAGGGCTTTGAAGGTTAAAGGTAAAGGTACCCCTGACCATTAGGTCCAGTTGTGACCGACTCTGGGGTCATGGCGCTCAACTCGCTTTATTTGCCGAGGGAGCCGGCGTACAGCTTCCGGGTCATGTGTCCAGCATGACTAAGCTGCTTCTGGTGAACCAGAGCAGCGCACGGAAACGCTGTTTATCTTCCTGCCGGAGCAGTACCTATTTATCTACTTGCCCTTTGACGCGCTTTGGAACTGCTAGGTTGGCAGGAGCTGGGACCGAGCAACGGGAGCTCACCCCGTCACGGGGATTTGAACCGCCGACCTTCTGATCGGCAAGTCCTAGGCTCTGTGGTTTAACCCACAGCGCCACCCGCGTCCCATTTGAAGGTTAAAACCAGCACCTTAAACCTGATCCTGTTCTCCACCGGGAGCCAGTGCAGCTGGTATAGCACTGGGTAAATGTGATCTCGCAGCGAGGACCCCGTATGGAGTCTCGCTGCGGCATTCTGCACCCGCTGGAGTTTCTGGGTCAGTCTCAAGGGCAGCCCCGCGTAGAGCGAGTTACAATAATCCACTCTGGAGGTGACCATCGCATGGATCACAGTGGCGAGGTCAGGGCGAGAAATTTGCTATGATCAAAACAGTTGAACCAGAATTTTTGCACCAGTTCAGATCCTGGGGAACTCTCTCATCCTCCTCCAGCTCCAGCCTCTGCCGCCCATGTCCCAACAGATACTTACGAAGCCACCATTTGCACCCGGAAGGCACTGTATCGGCGGCAGGAATACTGATCGTTTGGATGCAAATTGTCAACGCAGTCAACATCTAGGCATTGGGGCCAGCCGGGTTGATATTCTTTATATCTGCCCCAACAAATAAACATAAATGTTTGCAAAAATCCATAAATGGGGGGAAACTGCATAAAAATCAACGTCTCAGCAAAAATACAAATGTGCATTATATCTGATGAAAATTGCTTGCAGAAATGTGTGCATTACTCAAAAGTGCTTTAAAAAAACGAGTATAGGGAATTTTGCAATAAAATGCTGCTCAGTTTTCACAGGGACTTAGAAAAAGCCCCCCCCAAAGTGATTTGGAAATGTGGAAAACTAAAGATGGGGAAAATGAGAAACTCTGGGGAGAGCCACACCATAGATTCAACGCACACGACTTCTCCCAAAGAACCCTGGGAACTATAGTTCCCCCTCACTGAGCTACAATTCCCAGCACCCTTGCCGAAGGACAGCTCCCAGTTTCCTTTGCAGGAAGTGCTTCAAATGTATGGTTCAGGGAGTGCCCTGAAATCTTGTTCGGCTCCTGAGATTTCACACTGCCAAGCATATTACGCCAACCATGAGGACTAGGAAGTTGCTGAGATTCTCGGGAACCTACCGTATTTTTCGCTCTATAGGACGCACTTTTTCCCCTCCAAAAATGAAGGGGAATTGTGTGTGCGTCCTATGGAGCGAATGCAGGCTCCTTGGCTTCAGTGATAGCAACGCGAAGCCTCCGAAGCGCAGAGGGAGCGCTCCCCCCGCGCTCCAGAGGCTACGTGTTGCTTTTGCTGAAGCTGGGAGAGCAAGACTCTCCTGGCTTCAGCAGAGAGGGAGAGCTGCGCAGCGCCCCTTCAGCCAAGCGGGAGGAGAAAGGGAAGGGGCTCCATTTCTCCTGCCGCTTCGCTGAAGGGGCGCTGAGCAGAGAGGGGGAGATATTTTTTTCCTTGTTCTCCCCCTCTAAAACTAGGTGCGTCCTACGGTCGGGTGCGTCCTATAGAGCGAAAAATACGGTAAATTCTGCATGCGCTCTTTGGGGGAAGCCATGCATGAAATGTGCTTTAAATTGTACAATGTGGCGCTGCCCTGAGAGAACCCAATGTTGACAGATTGCCTCGTCCCTGCAGCCGACTCCTGGCCCATTCAGATGAGCTAGCCACAAAATCTGCTTACCTGTAGGCCTGTCGCTTCACTCTCAGCTCATCTCTCCGATGTTGTAAGAGCAACTCGTTCTCCTTGTCCATGCAAATGGTTTTGGCTGGAGGGGAGAGAGGCGGGTGGGATGGAAAGAGAGTTTTGGGGGAGAGGAAAGATCGCAGGGCGGGGCTTTCTCTGGCAACCTGGCTCCATCCCTCTGAACCCAGGGCCAGCTTTGAGGCCACAGCCCTGTCTTTGGAGAACCAGAGATCTAATTCTAGTAAGGACTGCCGCTTCCAGAACTCAAGCCTGAGCTTGCTTCCCTTTCTCTTCCCTCCCCATCGCTTTTTCCTCTTGTGTCCTGACTTTCAGATTGTCAGCCTCAGGGCAGATACTACCTTGCCACAGACCTCGTAAGCCGCAGCTGGAGCCTTTTTGGCTAAAGAGCGAGTAAATAATAATCATAATTACAATGAAATATATACAGTGGTACCTTGGGTTAAGTACTTACCGTATTTTTCGCTCCATAAGGTGCACCTGACCATAAGGCGCACCCAGTTTTCAGAGGGGGAAATAATCAAGGGAAAAAATATTATCCCCCCCCCAGCTCAGATCTTCTTGCGGCTGGAGGGGGAAGCCCGGTTAGCCCCCCCCACACAGCCCCAAAGAGCAGCTCAGGGACCTTCTCCCTGCTTTTGCGGGAGGTGGGGGAATTCCCCCACATCGTAGAAAAGCCCACAGGAGCCGCGCACCCTTTAAGGAGCACACGGCTCCTGCAGGCTTTTACACGAGGAGGGAAACAGGATTGACTGGCCACGTCAGTCCCTTCTCCCTCCTGGGGAAAAGCCCGCAAGAGCCGCAGGGGCTTTTCCTCCCTGCCTCCCCCCTGCATTCGCTCCATAAGACGCACAGACATTTCCCCTTACATTTTAGGAGGGGGAAAGTGCGTCTTATGGAGTGAAAAATACGGTAATTCGTTCCAGAGGTCCGTTCTTAACCTGAAACTGTTCTTAACCTGAAGCACCACTTTAGCTAATGGGGCCTCCTGCTGCTGCTGTGCTGCCAGAGCACGATTTCTGTTCTCATCCTGAAGCAAAGTTCTTAACCTGAAGCACTATTTCTTGGTTAGCGGAGTCTGTAACCTGAAACGTCTGTAACCTGAGGTACCACTGTATATATCCTTCATGGAGTGGGTGGCTGTGGCAGCACGGAGCCTTTGGCCACGAGGAATGCTAATCGGGTGGGAAGGAAGTCTTGGGTGTGATACGCCAAGCCAGAAAAGCGTTGCTCCTTCCCCTCTGTGGAAATACCAGAAAGCCGGACAGGGTCTCTCACCTGCTCCTTCTCTGAGCTCGAGGGTCTGGTACCCCAGAAGCCACTGGTAGCAGGGGAAGCGATATGTCTCTCCCTGGGGGGCGGCCACTTCAACATAGCTGCAGTTCCAGTTTGTCTGAGGGAAGATGCTGTACTTCTCCTTGTGCAGCCGGACCAGCAGGATGGGGCCCAAGTCCTGTTCGCTTTGGACCACATATTCACCCACCTGAGAGGCAGAAGGGGAGAGTTTAAGGCAGGGGGTCAGCAAACGTCTTCAGCAGGGGGCTGGTCCACTGTCCTTCAGACCTTATGGGGGCCGGAATATATTTTGAAGGGGGAAAAATGAACGAATTCCTATGCCCCACAAATAACCCAGAGATGCATTTTAAATAAAAGCACACATTCTACTCATGTAGAAACACCAGGCAGACCCCACAAATAACCCAGAGATGCATTTTAAATAAAAGGACACAATCTACTCATGGATAAACATGCTGATTCCCGGACCGTCTGCAGGCCGGATTCAGAAGGCGACTGGGCCGGATCTGGCCCCCAGGCCTTAGTTTGCCTAGCCATTGTTTAAGGCATCATGGCAACCGGAAGAGGCTGTGAAACGCAAAGAAGGTGGTGTTTTCGCAACCGCCTTCCCCTCCGGCAAAAGGACACAGGACTTTCTTAAAGGATTCCGGCAGTAAGCCTGAGAGTTAACCCAACCCAAAAGTGTTCTTACACAATAAATCAGTTCTGACTTTATCTCTCCACCTGCTCACCCCATCTACACGAAGGTTTAGCCCATCGCTAGGCTATCAGAACAGCAGAAGCAGCTGGGAAGGGAGCAGTGGAATTAATAGATTTTTTTTTTTTAAAAAAATCATTTTGGATGTTGCCTTTCTTTCTCAATTTGATCCTTTTACATGGTTTTGCATGCACCGTGGTATTTTATGCATTGTGCCTTTCAGTCCTTTGTATTGATCATTGTTTATTGTCATTGCTGAGTGTCTGTTTGATGTTTTGAGAGTTAATTTTATCGTGCACTATTATATTCTAATAGGTTATTAGGTAAAGGTAAAGGGACCCCTGAAAATTAGGTCCAGTCGTAGTCGACTCTGGGGTTGCGGCGCTCATCTTGCTTTACTGGCCGAGGGAGCCGGCATACAGCTTCTGGGTCATGTGGCCAGCAGGACTAAGCCGCTTCTGGCAAACCAGAGCAGCGCACGGAAATGCCATCTACCTTCCCGCCAGAGTGGTACCTATTTATCTACTTGCACTTTGATGTGCTTTCGAACTGCTAGGTTGGCAAGAGCAGGGACTAAGCAATGGGAGCTCACCCTGTTGCAGGGATTCGAACCGCCAACCTTCTGATCGGCAAGTGATAGGCTGTGTGGTTTAACCCACAGCGCCACCCGTGTCCCTAATAGGTTATTGCGTATTACTTTATTTCATTCCATTTTAAAGTTACGTTTCGTTATGACTTTTTGTATTGGATCAGATGATTATAAGGTGTGCGTTCTTTGCTGTATATTTTGTTGCTGTGAACCGCCTTGTGTATAGTAACATAGAAAGGCCGTACATGAAGTAAAACTGAAATGAAATGAAAAATTAGGGCTGAGCTAAAATCCTGCTGAAATCAGTGTTGCTGAGCTAGGCAGGAGCTTTCGAAAACCCAAAGCACTCACCTCTCCAGGCGAAAAGTCTTTGCCGCATTTATCCAGCTGGGTTTTGGGGCTCTCCCCTCGAGACCCCACCAAAGTGATGGAGATCGAATCCATGGTCCCTGCACACAGGTAGTTGCCTGTGGCAACCCGGATTTTGTAGGTACTAGCCATGGACACTGCAGCTGCGGGACTTTTCCAGAAACCTTGATGAAAGCCAGCGAAGTTTTTATTTTCCCTCTCCCTCCTCCTGCTTCCCACCCAGAGTCTGGCTGTTCAAAGGAGAAGCCCAGCCAGTTCCCCCACTGCTCCGCCTTGCAGGGTTGATGCTTGGAAGAGAATTTGGGAGTGAACAGGAGTCAGCCCCTCCTGACTCCCACGCACGCTCACCTGGGACGGACCTTTGTTGGCAAGGTGAGGTCTCTACTTTTTAAGATGCTGTCTAGGTTTGTCATCGCTTTTCTCCCAAGAAGCAGGCGTCTTTTAATTTTGTGACTGCTGTCACCATCTGCAGTGATCATGGAGCCCAAGAAAGTAAAATCTCTCACTGCCTCCATTTCTTCCCCTTCTATTTGCCAGGAGGTGATGGGCCCAGTGGCCATGATCTTCGTTTTTTTGATGTTGAGCTTCAGACCATATTTTGCGCTCTCCTCTGTCACCCTCATTAAAAGGTTCTTTAATTCCTCCTCACTTTCTGCCATCAAGGTTGTTTCATAAGCCGAAAGAATGAGTAAGTGGTGCCATTAAACGAAAGTGGCAAAAGACAGGATTATTGTGGGCACGTCCTTCAGTGAGTCATTGCAGTTGGCAAAGCGTGACTTAGCATTTAGGGGAGGTGGTGAAACATCCGGTTTACCGAACAATTTTAACTTTCTTGGGTTGTTTGAATTAATTGCCAAATTTGATCCCTTCTTGTGTGTTCACATAAATCAGCATGGCTCTGGTCAGTCATCGTACTTATCCAAAACTTATGTGAAGAAGTTATCTAGTTGATAGCTAATACAGTTTGAGAAACAATACTGAGAGGCATCAAACAGGCAGGTTTATTTACCGTATTTTTTGCTCTATAAGACTCACTTTTTCACTCCTAAAAAGTAAGGTCGGCAAGTCCTAGGCTCTGTGGTTTAACCCACAGCACCACCCATGTCCCTTAATATATGCAATATATGCAAACAATTACAATTTTATCTCTCTCTTTCTCTGTGTAGAAGTTAGCTGCACATTTTACTGCACAAAGGTACAATGCCCATTCATTGGCTCTGCCACCCTCTCCCCCCCCCCCCGTTGGCATGTGGCCCTCGGGAGGTGCTCTCCCACTCATCCACGGCCCTTCTCCCATATACTGCCCCTGAAAATGGATGCCCCATTTTGCCAGCAGGGCTACATCCCTGTTTGTAGACTTCTTCTCCATTCAGAGGTTATTGCCATTGAGAAGGCAATGTCTGCGGGAAAGCTATCAATCCCCAAGGGAATTGGGGCGAGGGCACAAAGAGAAGGGGATGACGGAGGACGAGATGGTGGGACAGTGTTCTCGAAGCTACCAGCATGAGTTTGACCAAACTGCGGGAGGCAGTGGAAGACAGAAGCGCCTGGCGTGCTCTAGTCCAGGGGGTCACGAAGAGTCAGACACGACTAAATGACACAACAACAACAACTAGTGACTAGGTCCATATAGTTAAACCTATTGTTTTCCCAGTAGTGATGTGTGGAAGTGAGAGCTGGACCATAAAGAAGGCTGATCGCTGAAGAATTGATGCTTTTGAATTCTGGTGCTGGAGGAGACTCTTGAGAGTCCCATGGACTGCAAGAAGATCAAACCTCTCCATTCTGAAGGAAATCAGCCCTGAATGCTCACTTCAAGGACAGATCCTGAAGCTGAGGCTCCAATACTTTGGCCACCTCATGAGAAGGGAAGACTCCCTGGAAAAGACCCTGATGTTGGGAAAGATGGAGGGCACAAGGAGAAGGGGATGACAGTGGATGAGATGGTGGGACAGTGTTCTCGAAGCTACCAGCATGAGTTTGACCAAACTGCGGGAGGCAGTAGAAGACAGGAGTGCCTAGCGTGCTCTGGTCCAGGGGGTCACAAAGAGTCGGACACGACTAAATGACTAAACAACTACTAGTGACAGGTTCGAGATAGAGTTTAATGTGTTGTGTGAGCATATATTGCAACATAGCAAACAGTCTGCTTGAGAACAATTCAACAAGGCGCAAGATACTGCATTTCTACGTCTTAGAAGGAGGTTTTCTTTGGACAACAGCTGGACGGGAAAGATTAGTGATTTGGGAGCAGCCGAAACAACAAACTTCAGAGAGCTGGACAAAAGCCTGGATTGGATGGAGCCAGATGAAGCGGTGCGAGCAAAAAATAAAAAAGAGTTGGAAGAGTACACTACACAGGCAACTCTGCACTCCATTGACGAAAGGTTATTTGTCTTCTGACATGAGTGAGGATCGCAGAGCCAGAGACAAGTTTGGAGAGATAAAATCGAGACACGGAAATATGAAAGCATTGATGAGAGATGAGAGGCAGGCCTGAGATTTGGATACCCTTCGAGATTCAGATTGTGGGAAGCCGTAAATTCAAGATTATAATTTGGAAGACAATTTTATTTTATTTTTTTATTTTTATATTTTTATTGGATTGTGATTTGATATGTTAATTGGTTGGGGTTTTTTCTGAAAATTAATGAACGCTCTAACAAAAAATATATATAATGTGTTGTGTGAGCAAGTTGTGGATTTGCATTAATTATATGTCATCGGAACCATTGGCTTCCTAAGATGTGTGTAAAGCCTACGCACTTCTAAACCATTTAGGAGATTATTAATCCCCAGTTTGGTGAGGGTGGATGAAGTCCCATTGAGCAATCCCATTAAGCTCCCCCTCTCCAACAAGAATGGTCTTGCCTGGTGGGGGCGAGTTTTGATCACCGCAGGGCTGTTGTTGCGGCTGTTTCTTGGTGATTTCCACACTTCAGGCCTGCTCTTCGTACTCTCTGAGCTTTGACTCTATGCATTTTCCTGTTCTGAATGGTTGAGAAGAATGAGCGAGACCTCAGATTCGGTGCTGGTCCCGAGGGTTAACCATGCGGCGAGGTCCAAGTCCAGTCTGAGGTTGAGGGTGCGGTGTGGGGGCTGTCCGTCAAAGCTGAAGCTGGGTCCAAGGCAGGGAGTCGGGTGAGGTCAGGAACTCTGGCAGAAGAGCAGGACAGGGTGCTGGCAGGAACAGGCTACCAATAATGTTACTCCCGCAACCTGGGACTGGGGCTGGCTGGCTTTTATCTGCCCCGAGGCATAGGGCGGTCCCGGTCCACAGGTGACTCGCCTCTCCTGACCTGGAGGCGAGCACTCCTCCTGCGGGAACTTAGTTCCCTCCGCCTCTCTGCCCTGAGCCTCTGCAGCTCAGGAGAGGCTGGAGGGTTACTGGACCCAGAGGCAACCTCAGCTTCCCCTGATGGGGCTGAGAGTGGAGCACCTGCAGGCAATGGGTCCTCCATCATCTCAGGAGCCAGAGCAGACTCAGCTTGTGCCTGCACCTGAGGATCCAGCACAGGTGAGGACCCTTCAGGCTCAAGCCCCAGCCCCGGCTCAGCTGGTTCTGGAGGCGGGGACTCCTCTGTAGGCTGGGATTCCTCAGGTTCAGCCTCTGAGTCCGAATCCCAGGCTATCACAGATTCCTTCTTTGAGAGGGACTATTTATTTGTCCATTCCGATCAGCAATGTCTGCACTGACAGCCAGGACGTCTTCAGTCCCTCAGACTGGGAGTCTCTGTGCCTGGAGATGCTGGGAATTTGAACCTGGAACATTTCTGAAGGTATAGGAGATGTTGCACCTCTGAGCTGTGGTTCTTCCTCAAGAAGATGACCTAAAACCATAGGAAACTGCTTTACACTGGCTAGACCCCTGGTCCACCTGGCTCAGTATTGCCTACACTAACAGGTCCGTATAGCTAAAGCTCTGGTTTTCCCAGTAGTGATGTATGGAAGTGAGAGCTGGACCATAAAGAAGGCTGATCGCCGATGAATGGATGCTTTTGAATTCTGGTGCTGGAGGAGACTCCTGAGAGTCCCATGGACTGCAAGAAGATCAAACCTCTCCATTCTGAAGGAAATCAGCCCTGAGTGCTCACTGGAAGGACAGATCCTGAAGCTGAGGCTCCAAGACTTTGGCCACCTCATGAGAAGAGAAGACTCCCTGGAAAAGACCCTGATGTTGGGAAAGATGGAGGGCACAAGGAGAAGGGGACGACGGAGGACGAGATGGTGGGACAGTGTTCTGGAAGCTACCAGCATGAGTTTGACCAAACTGCGGGAGGCAGTGGAAGACAGGAGTGCCTGGCGTGCTCTGGTCCAGGGGGCCACGAAGAGTCGGACACGACTAAGTGACTAAACAACAACAACAGGCAGCAAAAAATTCTAGGATTTTTTCAGGCCAGGGTCTCTCCCAGACCTACCTGGAGATGCTGGGAATTCAATCCTGGGAGCTTCTCATGTAATGCAGGAAACTCTAGCCCCTTGCTCTCAACCTGGAGGGTCTGTGTGGCCAGTATAACTGGACAACCATGTATAGGATAGGCTAATTCTCCCTGGATTTACCAAATTCTTAGTTAAATCCATCGAGGCTACTGCCCATCGCGTCCTTGTAGGCAGTGGATTCCATCACCTGATGGCCAGTTGTGTGCAGAAATCCCTCCCTTTTGCCTCCCCTGATTTTCATTTCCTGATCAGCCAAAAGGACCTTTTGTATTCCTCCTTTTCCAACCAACAAGGACCTGGAACAAATTCAGCTTCTTAGTTTACGACCGCCAGGGTGATTTTGGGATGGCTGTTAATCTGTCAATGTCAGGTCTCTCAATTCCTCAATCTTAATTTCAGTTCTGAAGCAATTTGATCGTTTTTTTTTAATTCTCATGAAAATTTGCCGGCATCTTAGTGTTAATTTCTCCTAATAAATGCATTTTTTAAAAAAACTAATACGGCCGTACCTTGGTTTTCAAACAGCTTAGTTCTCAAACGTTTTGGCTCCGAATGCCGCAAACCCAGAAGCAAGTATTCTGGTTTGCAAAAGTTATTTTGGAAGCTGAACGTCCGACAGGGTTTCTGCGGCTTCCGATTGGCTGCAGGACCTTCCTGCAGCCAATCAGAAGCTGTGCTTTGGTTTCTGAACGTTTTCGAAGTTGATTTGACTTCCGGAACGGATTCCGAGGTACGACTGTATACATATTTCTGCAAAGCTATTCCCTCCAACGTAACACACTTTTGCATGCTTTTTTCAGAGAGATCTACTCTCCCCCCTAAAATAAACATTTTTGTACTTGCTGGAAAACTGCCTTGCAAAATGTGGAGAGGTGCAAATTTCAAAGGCTAAATGTGTCTCGGTTTGGCGTACTGGCTCGAGAAGTTTGGATGAGGTGGTTTCTCATCAAAATGCAAACAAAATAAAATTTTTCCTCTATAGCCCTGATGTTTTGGAGAAGCCCAGCCCCCCTAGGTCCCGTCTCAGGCTGCCTACAGAGGAAACCTGTGCAAAATATGAGCAAGCCAGGGCTGAACTGATATTACCCTTGCTGGTACCTTTCCCGGGAAAATCAGAGGCTCACTATGTCAGGTTCCTATTGGAAGACCAGACAAACGCTAGAACATTAGCAGTGGCGAAGTTTTTATCGGTGGTTGCAAGAACCAATGATCCTTATATTCTGAACGAAATGCTTGTTTAACCTGCAGGTGGGCTGTATGAATTGTGTATTGCTTTGTAACGATTTGTTGGGTCTCTGGACCGTAATAAAGGTTGATGATGATGGAAATCTCTGGTGCAAGGTCAAGGAGAGACAGCAGAGAAGGATTTGGGCATCCTTCCTTATTGTGGGAAACTTGTTTTATAGCCACCATTCCAAAAGGCACATTAGCATCTTGACACATTTATTAGCACGAAGCCACGTTAGTACTGTGCATCCTGCAGGCAAAACAAGCAGATGAAGGAGCGGAAACAGATAAATCGAAATGAAAACTTTATAACACTAGAATATTTTTTAAAGTTTTCCATCAGTTTCTCCCCCTGACTCTCCCCCCCTCTCTGTAAGAAGACATGTCAAAATTTTTTAAAGGACACCAAGGAATTAAGCCCACCCTAAAGAGGAATAAAAGCATGCCAAAATGTGAAGGTTGCAGGAAGGGGCAGAGATTTTAGATGTTACTCCATTCTTCTCTGTGCCGTGCGGAATGTTGTGCCTACCCAGGAGACTTTTACATTTGCCTAAAAAGGAAAAGTGCCTAGTCCTCATGAAACAAAACTGGGAAAGGTTTGAGCAGCGATGGAAGTAAATGTTCAGAACCAACCTGGGCTCGGCTTCCAGGAATCAAAAAGCGCAGATTTCGTGGCCTGTAATTTCGTGGCAAAAAGCTTTCACTGATATCACCTAAACCAGACACCCCTCCAGCTGTTTCGGGACTACAACTCCCATCATCCCTGACCACTGGTCCTGTTAGCTAGGGATGATGGGAGTTGTAGTCCCAAAACAGCTGGAGGGCCGAGTTTGGGGGTGCCTGACCTAAACTGCTTTGTCACCTGAACTGCACCCCTGCAGCTCAACAACCACCCCCTTTCGTGAAATCCGCAGATTGCAAATTAAGCAGCTCTTGAGTCTTTTTTTTAAATGAAAATATATTCAGACTGCAGGCATCTGGCTTCCTGCTCCGGCCTTCCAAGTCAGCAGTCGTGAGGGAAGCCCTTTTCCGGCTTGCGAAAGGTGCGTGAGAGATGGAGGTTATATGGAGACGCTGTTCTGGGCTTCGGCTGGATTCATGTAGAGGTACCCGATGGGTAGGGTCTTGTTCCTGGCCTCAATTTCCTTCGAGATCTCGGCCAGGCGTTCCTGGAAGGCGGCAATTAGCTTCCTCGGTGCTTCCTCTGTGAAGTGTTCCTCAGGGTAGTAGCCCAGGGGTCTCTGAGAGAAAGAAAATTGTGGAGTACACATTACCAGGAACACAATAGGCAGGCCTTACCTGGACCCCTGGCTCAGCTAACACAGTATTGACCGCACTGGTCCAAAAGGAAAAAGGAAAAAGGAAGGCAACCTTTTTTTTCTAGTCAAGGGCCACATTGGCCCAAAGTTAGCCTGCCCAGGGCCACATATTGGCACAGGCTGAAGCAAAGATAGGCATGTGGCCGCAACCTGCTCTGTTTGTGTCACCCTGCTCCTCTCAAGAGGTGTTCACATATTACATTCAACAAATGGGCGCCCAAACATGCGTAGAGACAGCTGACCTGTGTTCAGTCCACCATGTGAACGGGCCTTCGGTCATCCCCCTTTATCTCTATATGCCACCCCCTCAGTGCCGGGTTTACGTATAAGCTAAACAAGCTATAGTTTAGGGCCGCACTCTCTTGGGGGTCCCCCCCAAAAATTAAAGGAAGAAAAACTGGATGTACATTTTCAAAATATAAGATAAAAAACAAATGAAATAAAACCTACATACAGAAACAGCGTTTCTGTGCGCTGCTCTGGTTCGCCAGAAGCGGCTTAGTCATGCTGGCCACATGACCCAGAAGCTGTACGCCAGCTCCCTCGGCCAGTAAAGCGAGATGAGCGCCGCAACCCCAGTTGTCTGCGACTGGACCTAATGGTCAGGGGTCCCTTTACCTTTACAGCAACAGTGTTTTGTGTTGTGGAGGCTCTTATGATGTAAGTCATGGGCCCCGCCTGCTAGCCTGCTCCCTAAAATATCACTGGTTTGCTCATTTCTATAGATAGGATGCCTACATTCTGCTAAAAGAGACATGGGTGGTGCTGTGGGTTAAACCACAGAGCCTAGGACTTGCCGATCAGAAGGTCGGCGGTTTGTATCCCCGCGACGGGGTGAGCTCCCGTTGCTCGGTCCCTGCTCCTGCCAACCTAGCAGTTCCAAAGCGCGTCAAAGTGCAAGTAGATAAATAGGTACCACTCCAGCGGGAAGGTAAACGGCATTTCTGTGCGCTGCTCTGGTTCGCCAGAAGTGGCTTAGTCATGCTGGCCACATGACCAGCTGTACGCTGGCTCCCTCGGCCAATAAAGCAAGATGAACGCCGCAACCCCAGAGTCGGCCACGACTGGACCTAATGGTCAAGGGTCCCTTTACCTTTTACATTCTGCTATTTATAATTGTTAGTAGTTTGCATCATATATTTACATCTCTTATTATTTCAGCAAGTTTCTAGGGACTAGATTATGAGCCTTTGTAAATTGTGTTTCTAAAGGAACTTCTGTTATTGCCAAATGCCAATGCGTTTGCACTATTAAGTTTGTCATGAATAGAAAATAACCCAGAGATGCATTTTAAATAAAAGGACACATTCTATTCATGTGAAAACACGCTGATTCCTGGACCGTCCGCTGGCAGGATTTAGAAGGTGATTGGGCTGGATCCAGCCCCCGGGCCTTAGTTTGCCTACCCATGTGTTAGCCCTAGCATGGAAGCCCCATTCGAACACTGTTTATCTACGCCGGCCGTCTAATTTAGCTTTGCAGACTCCCTGATTCCCTGATTAAAAACCATTTAATCACTGCATTTTATCTCCGTCGCTCCCTGTGTCTCCTTTCCCTTCGCTCTGCCCCCAGCACACTCACCAGGTCGCCCGGCTCGTAGCTCACGATGGAGAGCAGCGTCAGCAGAGCGCAGGAGGAGTTGACTTCGGGAAGCGTGGCCAAGATGCTCTCCAAACTCGCAGAGCCCTTCACCTTGGGCGGGGGCTGGCGCAAGGTGGCCGGCGTGTTGGGCATCCAGGCGGCGAAATCAAACTGTCGCGCGGGAGAAAAAATGGCAGCGTCAAGGAGGTGGGAGAAAACAGGTGGAGTCCAGGAGAGAGCAGGTGGGAAGCCCAATGATAAATGAATCGGTGTGGGAATTTGTCATGCGCCACAGAGACCGGTTGTGGGTGTGTTTTAGTCAGCCTGGTCTGATTGTGGCCCCATTTCTTCAGAGGGCAAAATGATGTCTTTGGCAGAATCTACTATACGTTTTGATCACTGCAGATGGTGACAGCAGTCACGAAATTAAAAGACGCCTTCTTCTTGGGAGAAAAGCAATGACAAATCTAGACAGCATCCTAAAAATCAGCGACATCACCTTGCCAACAAAGGTCCGTATAGTTAAAGCCATGGTTTTCCCAGTAGTGATGTATGGAAGTGAGAGCTGGACCATAAAGAAGGCTGATCACCGAAGAATGGATGCTTTTGAATTCTGGTGCTGGAGGAGACTCTTGAGAGTCCCATGGACTGCAAAAAGATCAAACTTCTCCATTCTTAAGGAAATCAGCCCTGAGTGCTCACTGGAAGGACAGATCCTGAAGCTGAGGCTCCAAGACTTTGGCCACCTCAAGAGAAGAGGAGACTCATGCACTCTCTTGCAGTTCCTTGAAATTTTGCCTCTCACCCTTGCGCTGGACGTATTGCCACCACCGGGAAACAGACACAGTCCAGTTCAGAATTGGGTTTAAGGAAAGGGATGGGGAGAAAGAGGATCAGGTGAGGCCACATACCTGTCCGCTGTTGACAGCTGCATGCCTTGCAGAGGAGCAGAAGATGATCATGGTGAGGAACTTGATGAGCTCGGCTTTGCTTTCCAAGGTGGAAGGAACGCCTGTTGGGATGGACAGGAAGTTCAAGCTATTCTGCAACATGAAGCCGTGTCCTATAGGGATGGTGTGTGGGCAGTTCTGTTTATGGTTAGAGATGTGA